>NC_058109.1:9801246-10120413 GCF_914725855.1 Thunnus albacares
GATTTAAACATACAGAATGCAAATAACAATCAGAAACCCATAGAATTTATTATTTATGATATTTATTATTATTATTTATTTATTTAAATTAGACTGTACTGTACTGTGCTGTCGCTCTTGTGAATGCAAATGCTGTTGATACAGTAAGAGTTGTGTTAGGAGACTTTTCCTGGATATTAAATCAGTAGCTTTACTAAAAGACATCAGAGGAGCTTTAGTAAGAGGACAACAAGATGACTGTGACTTCATGATGTATTTATTTGTTTAGTGAGTTATCCATTTCTGAGATCCAGATGTCTATTTATTCCTCAAGAAACTTGCCCACCACCCTCATACAGTAGATTGTTATGAAGTGGCCCCACCTGTTATAATATAGGTTAAAGACTGCTTTATGTATGAAGCGAAGTAAGAATGCTGACAAGAAGAAAATGTAAGTCTTTGGAGACCATAACTTTATGACCAAGTACAATATGTGTATACAGAGTGTGATTTGGCTATAGTGCTGTCCTCTGTTAAGGAGCTATCCCTTCCTTACTAAATAATACATCATCCACAATAAAGTCTGTGTATGCAATCTATTCCTCACCTAAACCTAATCTTTGGCAGATGAAGACAAAACCAGTCTACATGTTGTAATTAGGGGTTTGCCAAAATTAGGTCCACCATTTAAAGTGCATTATTTGACACATAGTTCTATGTAGACTCTATTTTAATACCATATTTGCCCTAATTTTCCAAGATTATACTGTAGATAATTTATGGATATCTTTCTACACAGTTCACAGTTATCAATCTAAGGAGAATACAGTATAGTATATTCTCTTGATTTATATGCTTGTTTGACTGTACATTTTTTTATTTTGTACATAAATTTGCGATTATATAATAAATATACTGCTGAAAGAATGTGTAGACTCACTGGAAACTCATCCTGCTTCAGCTACCTAACATTTCGCCATTATACAAATCCTTCTTTTTTGACTGACACGTCTGCTACTGTCTAATTTTATATGCAGAAGGAACAACAGTATTTGCCTTCACTGGTGCTTGTGAACCACTTTTGAATGTTAGTGAGTGAGGCTGTCCAAAAAAGACATTGTAAATGGCAGGATATGCCAGCATATCATGTTATGGGCAGTACTGAGGTCACTGGTCAATGACATCCTTTTTTTATGGGATCAAGTATTCTGCCCTACACAGTTAATTCCTCATTTAAAGTCATCTGAAAAGGTCACGCTAACTTTGATGTTACTTTACAATATTTCAGACTCCAGGGTTGGATGTGTTGAGAATTTATTGGCTTGTATAAGACTAATGTGACAGCACTGCAGCAACACTTCCTTTTTAAAAATCTTTTTCTCTTTCATTATAAAGGTTAGCCTTACTTTATTTATGTAAGCCTATAACATTGAGTCAAGTGCCAATGGCCATAAAAGATGCCCTCTCAGCCAAAAATACTCTCTACAATATCATTTTGCGAGTGGAGCAGGACACTCACTAATTCTTTATTGGGACTTTGGCTCATTCCTTGGGAATGTCCTTTATTACCGTATTTTAGATGTCCATGTGCAAAGAAAGCAACTGCAACCGTACCAGGGCAAGATCCTACCGTAAAACAGTCCTGGATATTCACCAAGGAGGAAGCAGCATAAAACTTGTCACATCTAGCACACACTGTCTGCGGTGTCCTCTTATTGTTTGAAGTACCGGGACCAGATGGACCCTGAAAAGTAAATCCTTCTCATTCCTCACTCTCTTCCTCATCCCCCTTGGTGCCTTTACTCCAACGCTGGAAGCAATGAACAGTTGAAGCCAGGAAGAAGCTTGTCATGATGGCCACAACAGACACTGAGATGCCAGAGAAAATGATGATGAGCAGGTCTGTTAGAGTCAGGGTGGCCTGGCACTCACGGAAGCTGTCCTTCGAGAGCTGGGTCAGGGACACACGTCTGCCATCCATGGGGAGGGAGCACTCCATGCCTTCCACTCCTGCATCAAAACAGGAAATAAGATTAGACAGATTTACTAGGGAGGCTGAAGCGGAGGTTCAGTGAATGATGCCATGTTTATGGTCTTCTGGACAAAGATATTCATATTGTAGTCATTCAGAAATTACATAATTTAGCAGAGTAAGCAGACATTATGGTGTATTATTGTGCAGTATGCACAAATGTCAGCAATTATTCTTTCAATTAATAGGTGTATCGTTAACAAATGGATCTCTAGAATCCAAAAGGATATAGACAGATTAAAGGTGTTCGTGATTTTCCCATTAGACTCATGGCTCATACAGCCCACACATCTTACACCTATGAGGGTGGTCTGAAACTATTGTAGAGACAGAGTGCACTTCTTAGTTACCTTGTTTGTAAGCATTCAGCTATTTGATTCAGATAATACTGTGTTGTTGAACATCTAAATTCAACAGGGCAATGTAATGAAAGAGTGGGAGCTGATTTAATAACTGTAAGGTCGATCAGAAGTCTTCGTTTATGAGTTGACGTTGCACTGTGTATACAGTACACCCACCCACAGCATGACTGTAGGTTCACTGTGGGAATAAAGTCGAAATACTAAGATAATGTGAAGCACTGTACAGTATACTGTTAACTATATATCTACCTACTGTACAGAACACATCAAATTTGTTTTTATTAATTAATGAGGCTCTATTTTTGTTCTTCAGTGTGGTGTAAACTGTTGTGGATGGTGGCTTTTCTTTATAAGCCCTTGCATCTTTGATAAAATTAAATAAATATCCATTCAAATAACCTAAATTATTTAATGCCACTTGCAAAAGGCAAATCTCTGAGAATATATTTCTTTATTAAATGTGGCACCTGGTTACATCTCAGAAATCTTCTGATAATATCAGTGAAGGGCATCGTCTGAGACAGGGGCACCTTGACCAAACTCATCTCAAGATATGGCATGATAAATCAGTGAGTGCTGCTCTCCGCGTCTCTGTCATTTTCACATAGTTTATTGTTCAGACATCAGTTAAATGGAAAAGGACACTGACGATGGCTTAATGGATTTCAACGGTACAAGTCTTCCTCTCCAACTTATGATGACTGATGAGAACAGCCCTGGATCATTAAGTTCAGTTTTATCATGTATATGTTAAATACTGGTGACTGATACTGAAACTGCAGTAGAAGGTGTTCAGTTTCACATGCTTAGAGACTCAAGTTGTTGTACTTACAACTTTGTTAACTGTTAAGGTTAATTTTACACTTGTTAATCAGACAAGACAGTTCCAAGTCTATGGATGATACATATCTCATTACTGTCATATCCATAACACTACAAACACTTCAGGCAATAAGATATGCCTATGCAGTCAGTAAGTTACCTTCATATTGGTGGTGCAGTAGAAAAAAACAAGACATATTGATGTGGATGTTAGCTTCTAGGTGGGTAGTATAAAGCCTTGCAATGTGGGTGGCTACTTTCCACTGATATTGCACATGCAAATGCACACACTTGGCAGTACATCAGTTCTGGGTTTTTGCTCAACAGTCAGCACAATTTGCACTATGCTTTGTTATCATATAAATGCAACAGCTCGTCTTGGCTACAGTTATGTTCATTTATTAAGCCACTTTAAATCTAAGTGAAATCTGCTATTCTTTGTTGATATTCAATAGTTAAAATTTAAATGTGGCATTACCTATTATAGAAATATGAATAATTCAGATTGAACAGAAAACACGATTAACAATGAAATAATAAAAATTCTGAAATGATGTACTTGTGTTTGATATGTAAAACCTTGCCTTATATTAATAAATAGTTGTAAAGAAAATAGCTTGAACCAGCTCAGTGTTATGTAACAATGGAAACAGAAATAATAGAAAAATTTGTGATGGAATGGAGTCCATGCTCCTCCGATTGACTCTCTACAATATTAATTAGGTTTGTAGCTGAACTCTAAAGGAGCTTGATAAAATTTACTGACACTAATCCCTTAATACAAGATACAGATGCTCACATTTCCTCTAACATTCAATTAGTAGAGGATACAAGACGTCACACACACACACACACACACACACACACACACACATTAAAATGCCAAAATTACAGGGCAACCAAAAGGCAGCAAATATGTTGTTGTTTTTAATTGCTTTGAATGTATACAATGCATTTGACACACGTCATCATTAATCTGATGAGGGTCTGTGTGACCGAAAGCATTCGTTAATATTACAGTAATTGTAATGGAGATGAGTGTGTGGATGTTTTGATCTCTTTTGATGTATTATTTTTTTTATCCAGCACCTTTTGGACTTAATGTATGTGTGGTAGTTCTGAAACTTCATGCAAGACTTACAGTGTCTATAACCTGTGTATCATAATTCAGGCTCTTTTATCTATTTTTGTGTCTTGCCCCTATCAGAGCATACACAAGCCCTAACCAGGATTACCACAGCCAGAGCATCCAACAAATGTTTTCCGGATAAGCTTTGCAGAAAACTCGAGTAGCCTGGATGATCAGATAAACTGAGTCACAGGCAAACCCAGTAACAAGAATGAGGCTTCAACCTGACAAGGAGCCAATACAAACAATCTAGCCAAGGAGGAGCAGACTGTTTCCTTGCATGTTTAATTCCAAGACATGTCTGAGTGTGTGTGAGAATCACATATCACAACAAATGGATAGCCCGTTGCATGTGAGAAACCTGCTCATTCACATTGTCTGAGCAAAATAAAAGTCTACTGGCCTTACAAACAAGTGCACAACATGTTTAGAGGTGGTTAATATTATTGGTGACAATTATGAGCTGGAAATGTTTTATTTTGTCAAAAAAAAAATCCAATATTCTCAGAATTGTGTTGCATAACTAACCATATGGCTCACACTTTAATAGCAGCAGTTCAGTTATAAAAGTACAGTTTGACTCAGCAGGGCTTTTAGAGGAGGAATTATTTTACTGTAACATTTCCAACTGTTCTCACTGCATTTTGTGAATGGCAATAATGCGAGCTTGAACTATAAAAACATGCAAGATGTGACTTGTGAAATCTTGTGAAGTAAAATTACTATTGCTTTCTTTTAATGGTACATGGCAGCAGATGAGATCCACACACAGTTTACAAGTCCAGGAAGGCAAAAAAAAAAAAAAATCCTCTTCAAAACATTTATTGCAGCTCACCACATTTTGCAAAAAAAGTCCCTGTAATGTGCTTTTGAGATGGATTTTGTACAAAATCTCTTCCAATGCCTGACTGTTAAATGATACAACATAAACACTAGAGAAATAAATGTGCAAATAAAGCATTTAGAGACAGGCAGACACAGACAGAATGCACTGACCTTTTACGTTATTGTGACACACTTTACTAAAAACCAAGAAAACTCTGAATAAATCTGAAAATCCAATATATTGGAGAAGCTGTCCTGTGTGTTTGTGCTTGAGATAAATGAATCATATTTATATTCACAGTGTACTTATTGCATGGCAAAGTAACCCATCACCCCAGAGACTTAGCCTTTGTCTTTGAGACAGTTCTGTCTGGTCTTGCCTGTCCTAGATGCTTGATTAATAACATCTGAGACTGAAATTATCCTGGTGAACACATGGCCCCTGCAGGAGTTACATGATTATCACATTTATCATCATCATAGCAGAGTTAGTGAACAGGTTAATGGTGGACAGAGACAACAACGTTAGGTTATTTTTTATTAGTATTTCCAACAATACTTTTGTTAGTTGTTCTTCATATTAGTCTGAGCATCAAAAGCTACTCTGAAGTGTATATGCTTATATATTCTGTCTGCTATTTTAATACAAATATGAATTGCGTGTACCGTATAATAAAGTACAGGATTTGCAAGGAGAGATAGCTTTTGGGTGGACATAGTTGCAGTTAAGATCTAATGTTACACAACATGAAGCACAGACTTATTACACAGCCTGACAAAAAGGAGAATTACTGAACAGCTGCGGCATTTGGCCAAAAGTGGAATCTTCTGGAACAAACATAATGATTTCTCAGTATCGCATGTTTGTTTGTGACAACATGTGCACTTCTTTCACTGAAAGATGGTGTCCAGATTTAAAGTGATTGTGGCCTCAGTTTAGAGATGTAGGAAATCAAAACATTGTTGACTGGGAACAGCTCTCTACATTACAATTCTGTTAACAAATATCAACTACTACACCTTACAAACTTCAAAAGCTTTGAAAATGAAACACTTATGTCAAGTTCACATCATATTGTACACACTGATTATGAGCAGCCAAGTGGGAAAGCCTATTCATAATATATAGATGAATTGTTGACAGTTACAATATCTCCCACTTGGCAGACACCACCATCAAACAGTTAACAAATTGGTGCCAAAATGGCTCCAATAAAATCCATCATTAATACTTATTCAACTATAAAGAACAGAGCTATACACTGTTTGTTGGCTTCATATTTCACTTGTTAACAAATAGCTATAAATATGTGTGTGTGCACTCCCAAATCACAATAAAATGAGATTTTCTCATCTTCTCATTCTACTGACATGGCGTGAAAGCAGCATCACCATAGTGAGCAGCTAAAAGTCACTAATTACCAACTGACTAATACTGAAATACTTCAGTAGGCTATGTCATTTTTTGCTGAGATGCTAGCTAGCTAGCCATTGATTAGCTCTAAACAGGATACTTCAGTACCTTTTAGTCATATTTCTATTACAAATATGGGCCTCCGAATTGCAGTGACAGAATACAAAAAAGAGATAAATGTAAACTGAAAGACAAACGGTAGTGAACGTTCCCTTGTAAAATTGCATACATTTCTTTCCTTTAAACAAGCTCCAGGTTTTGCTACCAACAATCAATAACAATAAAATTTTGGCAGCCACTTTTAATTTAGATACTTGTCAGTTGTTTGCACTCAGTGGGCTGTGTGTAATGGGTGTTGTATTGGCGCTTCATCACCACATGTTCACATCACTCGTTTGAACATGTTGCTTATGTGTTAGAGTTTAAACACTGACATTAAAATGTTGCTTAAAATTTCAATACATGACATTCAGCCTATAGATGTGATTTGTGTCGTTTACTCGATAAAGTTGGGGAAAAAAAAGAAAGCTGACAGCTCACAAAACTCAGATCAAACTGTCAAACTAGGCAGTGTTAATTGAATATGGATCAAGATTCTGTTACTGCATTACCTATTTCTCACCTCAAATGCATATATTTAACATATTTTAGCGTACTTGTTTAGCTGTAATTTGAGAAAGTTTGTGACCTGGCCACCATCTTGGAAACAGACATGGAGGACACGGAGGGACTCACATGCACTAACATGCACGAGCAGTTGGTGCGGCTACCAAAACAAAGAAGAGAGAGGCTCGGATAACAACACACACAGAGGGAGTGTGACTTCATTCACTGCTCAGGTCGCCATTACTCCACTATATCTTTACATAGCACATAGTTGTTTGCTGACATCCAGCGAGGCTCAATGTCATTTATTGCACCTTTAATTATTATACTGGTAAGATCTAGAGAACAGATTATTAGGGATGGGGATTTTATTTGATGTTGTTGAACTCATTACACAAAGAGATATAAAAGGCAGCGAGATAATAAGAGACAGAACAAAGATAGTTCACTGCATGGGTGTGTGGGAGAGAAACTAACTTTGTTTTGTACTTATTCAGGATTATTCTGTTCAGCAATAATAGACTACAGGTCCAGAATAGAGTTTCTAAATGTCCAGGAATTCTATGAATGAGTCAAATGCAGTTGGCGGCATGCTTTTATGTGTTTAGTAGAGTGTGTTTGTATGAAAAGGGTATATATTAGATGTTCCACTTAAACTTATATTAACAAAAGCTGTACTTACTCAGTGGCAGAGAAAACTGATATTTAACAATCGATTTTCAAAACCTATAACTGAGCAAATGAATAAAGGAAAAAGAAAAATACTGACAGGTTAAAATATGAATATAATAAGAATAGAATAGAATTAAGAGTTTAGTAAGATTTTTTATATGCTCAGCATGAATCATAGTGGATGATATGACTAATTTCATTTTTGATGAAAACTACAGTGGGCCAGCTTTGGAAATGGATAGACTGATAATCATTTTTTAGTCCATAAATGACTTCAAACACTATTATGACCTCACATTAAAGGTGGCTGGTGCAGGCTACTGCACAATAATGCAGCACAAATCATGCCCTTACACTATCAGGTATGTCAGCCCACACAGCTATGTTGCATTCCTGGCACAGACAGTTGATGGATTACATTTAGGATTACAGCCAGCCATGAGGATAGGCTATCTGCTGTCTCAGCCGTGATTGATCCACCTAGCTGTGACAGTCTGATATCGGCAGCTTGTTTCGCCTCCCTCCTTCAACACCACGCTGTCTGTCCAGATTGATCTCTGCACCATGCAAAGGAAAAATCACCGCAATCTTGCATCCTCAGACTCCTATACAAGTTAGTAAGTCTGCATTTGTCCCTAAAACAATGATGTCTAGACACTCTACATAGGAAATCCAGTAGAGATAATGACTCACATAACTGTCCCCTCCCTACTTTATTAAATGAGATGAATGTGCTACTCAAGTCCAATAACTGGTAAATGTAAAAAACAACCAGGCAGATATAATTACAGAGAGATGGAAGAAGCATTCAGTTGCAATCACAGAAAAAGGAAATCTGAAGGAAAGATTATGAGAGGTTCATACAAGGAGAGGGCAAGAGTAGGAGCCGGAGAGAGAAACAGTGTGGAGAATGTGTGAAATGAATGCACAAAATGACAAGCATTCATGTGACAGTGGGGTGAGGGTGAATCATTCAGGAGGGGATTCCTCCTGCGTGGAGACTCACTGACATCACTGTACCATGGGTATATTCAAAGTGTTTCATCACAAAAGCACACATGCACAACCAGGATTTTTTTTTTTTTATATTCACACATACAAGAGATGATAGTTACACATGAACACTATTAGATGCCCTTTTAATGCTTTTCTTCATAATTAAAAGCAGTTTGTGTTCACAGTTTATTATGATGAAACAGCTAAATACATAGGTCAAGTTTGTGTTTCACAGTCGACCACACACAGGCCCGCAGAAAAGTATTAATGCATGATGCTGCACACCGCCGGTGATATAAAGCTTTTGGCTTCTCACCTTTTATTTCTGACACTTGGCAAAATGTCTCTTTCTGCTTCTGTACATGCGGCAGCTGATGCTATCACACTGTGTAATTCTGTCCATCTTTTTCACACTCGGCTCTCCCTTGCCAGCACTATCTCTCTCACATCCCAACTTTAAATAAACATGAAATTAGGCCAAGATAAAAGAAGCTGTCAGCCTGTGGTAATGGAATAGATATTTTTTCATCACATACCCATTAGCAGCAAAGATAGCGAGTAATGTCTAGTTGGGCGCTATATCATCATGCGTGTGCTATGTAGTGCCGGTCAGTGGCATCATAGTTTCAGAGCTGATAATGCCCTATGGTAACAGGTCTCTGCAGAGCAACTGGATAGGCTACGAAGGAAAATTCAGACTTTGACCCTGTCACATGAACTGCTAGTTTGTAGTGAAACTGTTCAGGTCATGGCTAGTGTTGATAGCAATACCACGATGGACCTCAATCTCCCATGGGAGTTGGCCTGCCCTGCCCTGTAGGCAGCTCTGGCTCCAATTACCCTGGCCAATGTGCCGTAGAACTGTGTCACTCTGAATTATACATGGCCTTTGTTCATCTTTAACCCAAGAGCACTGGAGACAGCAGTGGATCATGTTTACACTCATCCTTCCATTAAAACATTTATTAACCTGATTGGTGGCTAATAGAAACATACAAATTGTCCCCAAAAACTAATGCCAAAGGGAGCAGATAATTATTACAGCATGTGTGTCTGTCTGGTTGCTTCGCAGTACAAAAACAGTATTGCACTATATTTCTGTGGAAGATATTGAATCAGTCAGATTCACAACCATGTGGAAAGAAATCTATTTTTTCTATCCAAAGAAAGAAAAATCTTAATTTTGAGCATTTTCCACCCACTCATCATGATGACCTGCAGTAATCAAAGTTATGCAAACAGAAAAGTGTGCTGCTTTGAGAGATCAAAATCACCGGGGAAATCAAGATGTAAAAAATGGAATGGGAATTGGGTTTACAGCATGGGCTCTGCAGCTGCTACATTATGCAGGCCATCACAGAGCGAACCATAGATATGTCAGGATGACTGAAAATAGCAGCACATTTTTTTTGTCACGATTTATTGACAAAATTTTAAATTAGTTTAAGATTATTTATTCTGTCGATGCTTTATTTTACAGTTTTGCTGAGAGTGGTAGTTTAGGGTGGTGATATCATCAGCCTTATTGATGATACTGAGCAATCAGCTTGCATATATTAGCTGATTACCAACACCTTTACCTCCTCTTGGTCATGGGGTTTTAACCCCAATGTTCTGTTTCTCTTTAACAGCTAAAAAAACATACTCAGCATTGTTTTATCACCTTGATACTTCTATTACTTCTATTTGGGGTATGAGAGACCAGTGCTGTAATCATGCAATTAAATTTAATTTGTTCTACATCTGTGAGTTGGATTTCTAGTAAACATGCTTACGTCTACTTTGTTCACGTGCTTTTTGAATATCAGTGGGATTGGTTTTAAGAGAGACCACGCTCACAACTTTTCAGCTCTTTAGCTGATTTGTTTCATGATGAAAGAGACATAAGGATGCAATGAGCAACTTCTGTCTTTATAATTGAGTTTCTCTATGATGAATGAAATATTAAGTTGAAACACCCACACTGATGATGGCTGTTAGAGTTGATACATATTGAAAAGCTTATCAAGTCAACCTCATTCACTAATGACTGTCCATCTGTTATTGTGCAACCACTTCTAATACAGCGATCCGGAGAATAGGTCAACACATTTTTTCTGTGATCGAGAGAGCTCAGTCATTATGTTAATTAGGTCTGGCTCTGTGATGCCTGTATGTTTGCACCAGCGTTTTGTGAATCTAACTCGTTATAATCCTCCCTGCTACTTTGTGTTTGTTCAACAGTAGATTTTTATATCCATAAAGTTTCAGTGTGACACAGTACTGGAAACAGAAACATCCACAGGAAATATCAGTCAGCTGTCAAAACCGGCTGCTCTGGGGATGGGTGGTAAACACTTTTTAGATTTTGAAAAAAAATCTAAAACTTGGTCGGTTGGTATAACCTTCTGTCATTGACAGGCAGAATTGTCCTTTAAAAATGTGATTAATACAAATACAAGCAATGACACATCCAAACACAGGAATGCAACCATGATGAATCCAATTTTTTAAACTGTACGTTCCTCTATCAGTCATCTTAAATAGCTGTATGTGTCACACTTCGTTCTGACCGTCTTGCAGTAAGAACATTAAAGCATTTTTCTATAAATTATACACAAAGGAAAACAAAGACTTGGAGGATATTTTAAGTTCAGTGAAACAACCTTTTGTCCTCTGACCAGTTACAGAACTAATTTGCATTTCCTTAGAGGAGAGGGAGCTAAGATGACAAACAATTGTTATTCCTTTTGCCAAAACGTTATTTGTCATCCAAACTTCCGGCAGGCTATAATTAGCATTACAAAGTACATTCCAGACAGCTTTTATTGGCCAATAATAAACAAAATTATACTCTAATATCAAAATGTAGAACACTTCATATACCTAATACAAATAAGCATGTATGCATGTGTGTGTTTTTCTCTGGGTCATAAAGCAAATACTCAATGATGGGGATGTAAGAGCTGCATATGAGGTAAGATAGATATTACTAACTCAATTTGAGTGCATATGCACTGGGGCCAGTTGGTAGCCATGCCAGCAGCTTGGCCAGGCCTTTGGCTTCTTCTTTGTTGTTGATGTCTGTCTGGCCAGCACTGCTAATGCAATTCATTATGCCTTGCAGTTGACAACACTTAGAACCCGTGATTAATGCATTTGCAGCCTCCTACTAGGGGGAATCAGGTATTCTTGCCAGTTTGTCAACTTTGCTTCCTCACAGGCCCAAACTTATCTGTTTTTGGGGCAAATGCAGAAAGAACGGAGAGGAAAGCGAGAGCAGTATCGATAGTACAGAACACCGTGGCCTAAATGTATATAAGGAGTTTGCTTTTGTGAGTTGTCAGCAGTTTGCGACATCCAGTCTGTGTTTTGGGGGAGTTGAATTAAAGCTTTTGCCAGCTATAAACAATTAGTGTTTGAGTCAGACTTTTACTTTTTTAATTTGAAAATATAAAAATAACAGTTTTTGCTTAAAAAAAAAAAAAAGAAGCACATTTACAATATCACATGTTATGATATCCATAACGTCTAAGACGTTGCATTTGGTTAGATTAACTGTTTTAGTTACCAGCTTTGCCTGAATCTTAGATTTGATTTATGATGCCTGTAATCCTTTTCACACATTACAGAAGATTTGGGCAACTGCAGTTCAGTCTTTGGACAAATGTTGTAAACAGGTCAACATTTCACACTCCAGCAACCTTGGAACACTGACAGAAATAAATGTGCCCGCTCCTTAACCGCACACATTTATACACAAACACCCTGTATCCGAACATTATGTACTGTAGAATATGCCCTACACACATATGTATATACTATATGTCACATACTGTGTGTCACATCTTAAATTCTCACATAAAGCCAAAATCATGTAATGTGTCAAACCCACACTTTGATGTGAATACAATAACAGCACAAGCTACTAGTCATGTGTGGCTGAAATGTCAGATCTGTTTATTTTTGCCTCCTCGGCTCCCACGTGCTGGCTTGCACAAGATAACTGCTGTCTGTGTCCTCTGTATTGTTAAGGACACCAATAGTACTATACATACAGTTGACCTTCAGCCAAAACATTTATTGTTCCCGCTGAATAAAACATGATTATGATTTGTCTCAGAATAAATGGATTCTGACAGGTGTAGTAGATATTCTTTATGGTCTACTGAATTACATGAACACAGATTTAAACAATTGTGTTTTGTGTGTGTTAACAAGGACATATACTGCTACCACTATCAGAGGCCAGCGACTTTGGCTGTTGAGACCAATCAACTCCATCTAAGTAGATCTTACCCACGATACATCTGAAGGGACATGGTGATATCATTGTCTTGTGTTGTTCCTCAGATGCGCATGCACACATTGAGACTGCCTCACACACACACACACACACACACACACACACACACACAACCCAAAACTTCAGCCCTGTTACCTAACTCAAAGCTCCAGGCTGAATCACAGTGATTGACAGCGTCTACAGTATGGGCCCTCAAAAGATAGAGCAATAAATATTGCTTACTTCCATTGGTGTAGGACACTTTTTTGATACTATTGCTGAATTACAGTGTCCACCAAAATGGCAAGTCTTATATAAATAAGTATTATATAAATATAAGCCTTAAATTGATCTATCTCACTACCACGCAGGATAGAGGACGGTGCTTTGTTTATGTGGTGATATTACATGTGTAACAAGGAAAACTGCAAGCTAAAATGATTGATATGAGTTGTTGTAATTTCTTGTTCCACATTGGAGGATGCTGCGTTTTGAGTAGGAGTCTCATTCTGAATTTTGACATTAATCAAATTTCAAAACAAATCATCCTTGTAGTCCTCACTTTCACGAGTGCTATTGTCTCATATTACACAATCAGTCTCACACATTATATGCTATGGGGGTGGAGGAAGAAAGGGATAAAATTAGAACGAGGGAGAGGGAGGGGGGGTTCCCTCTTCTACAGGGAAAACATAAATAGACCAGAGTGGTGTTATGGCAATGGATTTGCCATAATACTGTTGTGTATGTTGTGCTCGGATACGCTTTATTTGGGTCAAGCACATGAAAAGAAAATGCTTCCTAGATTTTCTTACTCACCGTTTGGAAGCTTGTGACTGTTCTCCATCAGCCATGAGAACAGGTTGGCAAAGTTGCAGTTGCACACCCAGGGGTTGCCCTCTAGCCTCACCACCCGCAAGGAGGGCAACTGACTCAGTGCCCCCACCTTTAGGGTGGACAGGGCGTTACGCTCCAGTTCCAGTTCTCTTAGAGAGGTGAGGCCCAGGAAAGCATCCTCATTCACCATGCTCAGATATGGGTTGTTGCCAAGGCGTAGTTTGATCAGGCTCCGGGACTCCCCAAATGTCCCCTTAGGGATTTCAGTCAAATTGTTGCTGCCCAGGTCCAGGAAGACCAGCCTGGAGGAGGTGCTGAGAGTCCCCGGTTCTATGTGGGATAGGGAGTTGTTTCGGAGGTCCAGGTAGACCAAGTCACTGTACAGAACCAGGAAGTCCGAGGGGATGCGGGGTATCCAGTTGTCAGCCAGCAAAAGCCTGCGCACATCCAAGGGGATCTCATCGGGTAGACGGGTCAGCCCGCGGCCACTGCAGTCCACAGTGTGAGGATCTGGGCACAGGCAGGTTACTGGGCAGTTTTCCCCCCGGGTCCATAAGACAGAGGATAGCAAGATGAGGATAAGTTGGAGCAAGCAGACACATGGCAACATGGTCATGGGGGTGAAATGAGTTAGGGGGGAAAGAGTCTCAGGGTATGGACAAATAGGAGAGGATGGGTGGGGGCAGAGAACAGGGTGAGGGTCAGAGGGCAGGAGATCAGGACAAGGGAGGGGAAGGGGAGAGTGAAAGGGGGCGGACGGGGATCAATCCTCGTGAAGGAACATCCTGCTGTTGTGGAGATGGAAATCTGGAAGGGCTCAGGAATTGGGAGGCGGCAGAGCAGCGGCAAAAACACTTTTCCAGGAGATCATGTAGCAAGCTGCTTGGATTGAATAGCAGACCGCCTGCTTTGAAGAGGCAAAGAGAGGGAGATAGTAAGGAGTAGGGAGCGGGAGAGCAAGAAAGACAGAGCTTAACAGAGAGGGGAGGGTAGCTTAAGAGAGGTAAATAGACACGAGCAAGCTGGGACTGATGAGAAGCCGGGGGCACAGACAAGGGAGAAGGGGGTTGAGGAGGGGGCTCTGTCCGCCACGCTACCCCACAGTTGATCTGGCGGCAGTGACAGACAAAGGCAATAAGGTCTCTGACACAAAAGGATATATGGAGCTGTGATTCAAGCATGACAAGCAAGGAGTAACATCGTTGCATCCCTCCATTAGTCCCAGGTCTCTGTGTAGAAAAGCCTGACGGTCTGAAACGAGAGAGAGAGAAGCCCACAGAACATCGCTCAAGTGTGTGGTAAGGTTATCCCCCCTTATTATTCCCTCTCTGAGCTCCCAATGTCCAGCAACATGCTGTGAAAAGACAGCACAGCTCAATGTTACACTGTCCAGCACGATATCAAGGCTGTGTTGCTGTGCAGAGAGAATCCAAATGTCCAGGCAGGAGCTTCATGCACGTAGATCGCAGTGCTGAGCTGCACACAGCCATGCCAATCCAATGTCTGCCTCTGAATCTACCACGGTTTATCTCATGCCCTCTCCCCTCTCCTTATTTCCAGGGAGGCGTGCCTGAGCCATGCTGTCAACATGTGATGTCACTTCCTATAGTGTAAAGAAATGACTATGAGCTATATCTGGAGGAAAAAAAAACCCAGAAACATAGAAGTCATATAGTTATAATACAGCTTTATTTATGAGTGTGTCCTGAAAAATGTGTTTTGGAGGAAATTACCTTTACAAATGTTACATTCTTCTTGCTATCTCTGCACCTTTTCACTTGATCTGTAATCTGTTAACAATAACAAGCCCTTAGTTTGACATTAAGCCTCACTGGTTTGACAGTTTTAGAGAACATCTTGTGAAACAAAGGCAGGATTACACAGCCTCTCTGTCACTGAATCTTCATTAGCTGTCTACAAATAGAAAACTGTGACCTTTTAGAATATGCAGCATTAACCTTCATCCATAAATATTTACTAACTATTGCTGGCATTGTGGGAACTATTTTCTTCCCACAATGCCAGCATTAGCACACTGAGTTCTGGTGTAGGTTAATAATGTTAATGACATTTGATATGCCATCTCTATATGAATCAATTTGCCTTCTCTCATTTATACATTTAGATGACTGCTCTATTTTGGATAATAAAATGGAGGTTCCATGAGTCTCAAACCATAATGGAGAGAAGCCGATTATTTCAGTATGTGTATTGAATTGCCTAAATGGGATTTGCTCCAACAGGTAAATGTAATTAGACCAAGGGTGTTGCAGGGGGACGGTGAATTAGACCTGTAGATGCAGCAGCGGCGTGAAATTTTGAAGAAAGTAATGCTGTCATGGATGTTAATTGCGTATTTCCAATTCATTTTCACAATGGACATTTAATACATTAAGACATGTTTGCATACATATTGCACGCACACCTGCACGTCATAATAACCAAGCAGCAGGCTATAACATCTATCTCACTTCATCACAAGTAATCTAATAATACAATTCCTTGCTCGAGGCATCCACTGAAGTCAGATGAGTCTGCAGCATCAACAGTGATGATGACTTTGTGCCACAGGGAAAGGAACAGATTTTTCATCAAAAAAGGGAGATTTTGTCAGCATAGATGAGCTGAAAATCACTAAAAGCTGAGGCAACTTTAATGGTTCCCTGTAAACACATTTCAAATTTACATCTTACTATGATCATTCATTTTGTGGTGCTGCTGTTTTATATGCAGTGTTTAAATATTTGCTGGAAGGTTTGATGCTTTTTTTTTCCAAAAATCCTTTTCATGCAGTTTCTTACAGAGAAAAGCAGTGATGCAATGGGTTTTCTTTCTGATGTGCCACTGTGAAAAAAAAGCCTCTTATAAAACAGAAAAAATATATAATTATAAATAGCAACTTGAATTTCTGCCTGTCCTCATCATCACTGGTGCTGCTATAGAGACTCAGCTCTGATCAATGTGTTCGCTTTGTTGATTAGCAAAGATTTATATCTGCAGTAAATCTAATATGAGATATATCTTCTGAATTTGAATCAACATGCTTTGGTTGCTTTTTGTTGTTTGTTTTTCAAAATATATCTTTAAGTGATGATACACTAAAGTATGGGTCGATGCAGATTACATACTAGTAAAGTTTTTGCGAAAAACATACCATATATATTAGATAGTCTTGGATATATGGATTTTGATGTTATGGCTTCCTAATCTTTACATATCAAAGTGGGAAATTAGTTGCGATTAATAAGATTAATGATGGCTGAATCCATTTGTTTTTTTTGCGAATACATAACCCTGCATGATGGGTCACCAATATGGCTTCCTTGGACATTTGAATGGAACTGAGCCATCGTTAATGATATCAGTTACACCTGTGCTTTTCCTGCTATCACAAGTCAAAATGTCTCCTTCCTCTTTGTCGTGGTTAGGTTTAGTGTTGTACATACTAACTTCTCTTTTCATTTCAGACCTGTTGTTCCACACCTGTCCACCAGTTGTCACAGTATCCCGCCTCAGCTAATCACCTGACCCAGTCACCTACCTGCCCAGCTGTTCATTAACAATCAGCCACAACATAGTGGCTAAATATCAGTCACTGTCTGTCAGATTGTCTAATGTTTCTTATCACCCCTTTCAGAAAGCAGATTCTCACTATTCTCACTGAGACTCCAGCCTGCCGTGTGGTTCAATACATTCACTGATAAACCTGGGACTTATTGAATTACATTGAATAATTACCATATAAAAGTTAGTTTTCAGTTTCACCTCTCCCGCCGTCTCGATCGCACATACATGTCCTTTCTCTCACCTCTCACTCTCTCTCTCTCTCTAAATTCTTTGAAGGGTCAGTTAGATTATATTCAAACATTGATATCATTGAGTTAATTTCATTTCCTGGTAGCAACACAAGTTCACCAAAGCAGCGTGAGCACCTGAGCCACATCCAACCCTGGATGAGAGGAGGGTCGTAAAAGAGGGTTGACTGACGTGGGTTGGCTCACACAGATTATGGAGTTTGACACTGTGTCGGTGTGAATGGGGTATTAATGTGCTGGTCTTTAATGTGTCCTTCTGATTCATTAGCCTGGCCTGACTGCCCTCTCATTTCTGATTTAAAGCTGCCTTATGACCTAGTAAAGACTCTTTTTACCACACTTGTTCTGTCTCCTGAGTCTGCTTTTTGGCACCAGATCTGTTATCCAGTGTTACAACACTCTGGGATATAATGTCCATCCTACATCCTATTGCAATAGACTTCTTCACAGCAGACATTTTGGCATATCAAAGCAGAAAAAGAACAGTCTATTAAGGTAGCAATGAGTTTTAACTGATCACTTAAATATGCTAAGGGTGCAGGCAACAGCTGCAGATCGTTGTTTTGCATATTAATTGAATCCTGAACGAAATTAAGAAAATGAAGCTGGACATGCATTATGTTCTACTGTGAGTTTAATCATGTGGTAATGTCCTGTCGTCATCATAGATCTTGTTAAGTGACTAATACTTGAGCTGATATTAGTCATTCAATTGTAGTTGCTGGCTGTTTTTTTTTTCATTGCTGTATTTTTACTTATGAGGACAGTCATAGCTGCAAGGAAATGCTTTCCTCCGAAAAAGGTGCATATTAAGGAAGATAACACATTTCCCCTGCCCTGTTTCCGTCAGCTGATTAATTGTTAAGCAGATGAAATGGACTTAGAGATACTTAAAATGGAGATGGCTCACATTGAAATGCAACTAGAGCACTGCCACTGGCGGATATAATGGCCACTGTGTTGCTGAGGGAAGTGGTGCAGATGTCCAATCCCCAAATATGATCCTGTAAGTCTCTTGACAGCAGTTCTTCAGTGTTTAAAGGCCTGAAAATATGTTTGTATGGTGGTGGTGGACCTTTTGGCTAGTTTCTAGCAAGTTCCACTTCGAAAACTTTATCATAAGGTAGACTAAATGTTACACTGCTACGCTAAGCCAGGCTTGTGATAATTCCTAAATATCTAAGGCTAGCAAGCCCATGACCTAGTGCCTGGGGTGTTGCATTAGACATGAAAAATGTGACCTAGATTTACCTGGGTGAATGTGAACTTTCCTACTTAGGGTGTGTGTGTGTGTGTGTGTGTGGTTGACTCACCACCAGGCCACTGTTTGCTTGCTTCCCGCAACCAGCTCACTCGGACCAGGCGAGCTCTCTGGAGTCGTTCTGTTGATCCAGTTTTGATGTGGATGCACTCAACTCAAACCCAAAAACCTCTAGCAACAGATGCCGCCACCCCCCCCCCCCCCCCCCCCCCCCCTCCCCACCCACCCCCAGTCTTCCTAAACCACGCCCACTTCAAAAAGACATTCACCAAAATAAACTGCTAAAGCTTAACCATCACACTAATCATTTTGTCAACATTGCTTGTATCTATTTTATGACAGATTGCAATCATTCATTTTTACAACACTGATGGCTGATCATGAATTAAAATGTCCAATGGAAAATATACCCTTCATATGCTCTCTTTATTTTTTAATCATCATAAATACAAAAAAATTTATTTGATTTTTAGGCATTTTGAGTTTATATGGTAGTGAAAGTAAATATACACACAAGACATGCAGGAAGGGGAGATTAGGATGATATGCAACATAAGCCCCCTCCTGAAATCATACCAGACATATCGATTTATTTGAACATTATTTTCACACTGCTGTCATGTTACCAGACCATCATGTCTGAAATCTGAGAGCAAATATTTGCTTTTCATTAGCTAGTGTGCAAACAACTTTAACATTGTATAGTAAGAATTAGCTAACCAGACTCTCTACACACTAACTTCAACTGCAGAACAACTTGTCTTAATCCTAAAACAAAGTTGTTTAACTTGCATTACAGTTAGCTAACCTCCTCAGGTGACACTAGTGAAAAGTAGTGTCCAATTTGTTGTCACATTAACAAATTCATTGTGGAGTGACATGACTGTATACTCTATGATGACACTTGTCCATATGAATAAAAATTACCTCCAGGGCGAATGAGGTGCACAAATGCAGCATAAGTACCACACAGTCAAGGCAGCTTTAGTTTTAGTTCAATTAGTTTACTTGTTTAAATTACAAATAAGTGTTTTGTTTTGTTTTTTTCCAAAAAAAAATAGTCAAACCAGATTTTATAGTTTTAGTGGTTTGAATATTTATTTGTAAGCCCTTTTTGGTTTTGGTCAGTCCCTAAAGTCAAAGTACCACTTTGACTTTGCTTGGCTTCCTGTGACTTTCTGAAATCCATCATGCTTGCACACATGGTTGACCATGGTGGGTGCTGAAGTTATGGGTGTCTCATTAATGTGGCTTTCACCTGGGACACAGCTGACAATAAAGCAGCAGCAATGTGATTCTGCTGCAGTAAACGTTATAAATCTTTTTACCTACAGCAGTTTTATAGCTATGGCCCATTCTGTTGTGGTATCACTGTATGCATGGCGTTATTATTCTGGGTATAAGCCTTGTCCTTGTAATGTCTTTTTTGTTGTTGTTTGTTTATTTGTTTGTTTGTTTTTTCACCAACCTGCTCAGGGACTGTAGATGAAAATGATCACTTGGATAATCTGGCACTTTCAAGTCATAATAATGTCAATTAATTTGTATCCCTGGTGGATAAATGGAAAGATAAAGTAAATAATATTGGGATATCCCAAATATATTCAGTATTAGTCAGTATGTAAACAAACTACAAGCCTTTTAAATGTTTTAGGATTTTCTAAAATATTTATGAAGACAATTAAAGTGAGATTTATTGTTGCATTCACTGGAGCAAAAAGGCACTGAAGAGCATTATGGATTTACAGCTCCTATGCTCCTATGACGGAGAAATAAACACGTACCTTTTTAAATAAGGATCTTGTCATCTAAATCCTGCTTGAATTTGTTTACCTCTACTATATAGGTTCAGGATGAAGAAATATTACTTTGAGAGCAATGTCACCCCACTAATTTAGACAGAGAAGATTTTTTATGTAGATTTAAAATTACTTCGTGGCTCCAAAGCTTCCAGAGGTGGGAAGACTGAAATTTCCCTGTTGGTTTTCCATCACTTTGCTCTCTACTAACCTTGAAAGCCTGTAAAAAAAAACAAATATATTGAGAGTCCACTAGAGGAATGGTCAGAGCTTTACTTTCTCAACAGCTGCTTGCACAAATTGATTTTCAAATCTTTCTAGCAATGACAAGCAACTGAAGCGTTAAATGAAGTGTTCTGTAAATGTAACATGAGGGGGGAGACGAGCCGGTGTTTGAGGGTTTAGTGACCTTGTCAGTGGAGACAAAACATTAGTCATGGTTAACTGTACTGATGTCTTGCCAGGTTACTTGACGGATTAAAGCACAATCAGAGAAGCATCAAGAATTATCTGCATGACTTATGAATCAAACTTGCAAACCATGGTTTCTGTAATTGTAACCAGATGAAAAATATCATTAAATAAAAAAAATATCTGAAATTTCAGAAGTTTGCCTCCAATAATACACTGAGAGCAAGTTTTAAACAAACTGATGATTCATATAGATGAAATTAAAAAGATTTTATGTAAAATAAATAAATAAAAGATTTTATGGGGCAGAGGCTTCTTGATGGTTTTTTATGATGAGGTTTGCTACTGCTGTTGGAGGGTTAGAGTTAGGGCATCTAGGCATCTGTCAAAACTGAGATTAGGCTGAAAGGTTCTTTTGGCATCATGGTAGCCTAGTGCATAGCATATACCAACATCCCCTTTTTGATTCTGAACAAGGATCTTTGTTGTGTGTCATCCTGCTCTCCTTCTCCCATGTCTGTATCTTCTATGTGAACTGTGCAATGAAGACAAAAAACCCAAAAACTTGTTTGTTTCAAACTCTACTCTTCATGTAACTATTGCTTCAATGGCATTTCCATGACTATACTCAACATGCAGCTACAGTAGTTCTACTGAATCATACTTACACATAGTAAAGCGTTATTGTGTAGGTTTACAAGAGATACCACCTCACTAATGGGGACTTGTTTACTTCTTCCTACTTCCCTGGATTAGTGTATAAGATCCCACACTGCAAGAGTTTAGATTTTCATTATGACTGTATGCAGTTACACATACAGATATGCCTTTGTATATGTAACATGTCATGTATCTCAGTAAATCTGAAAATGCTGCTCATTACCATCTCAAAATGTTTTTTACAGAAGGTGATAGTTGCCATCACAGCTTACTCCCTCTCTTACTGCTAAAATTAACCAAGTGTCCAACTGCAGCTGCATATGGAGGCAAATTAAACCCATGCCAGATAGAGATTAGATGAGAAATTGGATAGGCCTGTCTGATTTGCAGTAAATGAAAGAGAGGTTGCAAGAGGAAACACATGGAAGGATTAGTTTAGGTTTATAAGGCAGGGTTCACGAAACTAATCTTCACAGGACTTTTGGCGAGTGAAAAGTTCACTTTATTGCATAACACCTATGGATAAATAGATTGTTGTTATCATAATGGATTTGGTAGTTTCATCAGTGCAGGGATTTCCCTTCCCATTAAATGGGTGACAGATATATTGCATCTCAATATTCATACAGATTAAGCTTGAGATGGCCTTGATGACCAATCATACTTCTCCATTCACATTAATTTGTTAATTATTTCATTTCTGTTCCTTACCCACCTATGGTCTTGGGTCATTGTGAAAGAGGAAGAAGTGTAAGCAACGAGTGAAATGCTAACAAAATGGAAAGAAGAAAAAAAAACAACAACCCTGCAGGTTATTTTTTATGTGTCACAACCATTATAAGTCAACAGTTGTGCTCCCAGCGCGCTGAGTAAATGTGGGCCCTCAGTAGGTGGGCCTTCCCCATGGATAAGCCAGTGTGAGAGCAGAGGAGCTAAGCACTCTCCTGCTGCAATTAAACAACAGCCCATCAATAAATGATGAATGTCAAACACAGCATGATGTTTGGCCTGGTAAGCAGACTCGTATCCTATGTAGATTCATGGTCACAGCAGGGCAGGAAACAAGGGATGGTATGGTGGAAACACAGTGAGAGGAGACAAGAGGATGTTAAGGGGACCCTGCTGCAAATGTCACTTTGTCCCTTTCAACACTTCTCAGAGTGTGACGGTGGACACTGAAGATGCAGCAGCAGCTGTCATTTCTTAAGCCATCCGCTGACATTTGGGATTCTGGGCAGCTTGCCCTATGCCGGCACAGGAAGCGGGATGGAGGACAGGGGTGTAAGCCAAGGGCATAGTGGAAGGGATGGCTCAAGACGATCGCTGTGGCAAGCATCATCACAGTAGCACCAGAGAGTATAACTGTAATTATACACCGTATTTTCCACTTTAAGGTAGAACTTGAACTCTACAACTTTGCCTGAACTGACCTTACAAAGGGTATTCAAAAGGCCAGAACACCTGAGAACAATTTAACAAAGTATCAACTAATATTTCATGCCCTCCAACGAAATGTGTCACCAAGTCACTTACGTAACTGATTCTGTAGCAGCAGAAATCAATGATATTGATATCACAGGACTAACTGCCCTTTCACAACTTTGGGTTCCTTATCGTGTAAACTTTTCCAGCTGGAGATGAGTGAGCTGAGTCAGAGTTACATTGTTTTAGAACCTCTCTGAGTGTGGTCAAAGCCACACTAAATGGGTAGAGTTGCTGCTCACTCCAGCAATAAAAAACATTCTGCCCACTTAGATTACACTCTCACTGTGCAAAACACTGTTGACAGGCAGTCTTTAAAATCTGCTTTTCAAAGTAACGTGAACCTCCAGCCACATGGAGAGGATGTGGGGTATCTAACAAAGCTCATCGTGGGTGAATTTTCCGATACTGACAAATAACGTACATGTACTGTACATGCTGCTCGTATGGGTTCAGTTAAAAGTCCTTCCAAGAAAAAACAACAGAATCAGTCATCTCAGCAAATGCCCCAAAACAACATATGTTTGCATTCAAGTGATAGAGCCCTCTAGCAGCCGTAACAGTAAAGCAGACACAACACAAGAGACAACTGTTTCCCACCAGCAATGGTTTCTTTTAACCATGACCATGACCTAACCTAGTTGTTTTATGTGCCTAAGCCTATCCCAACCTTCATTATAGTGTTGTATGATATGAAGTGATATGTAAGTGATGTACGTCATCCTGTAGATATGGGCGCCGGATCAGAAAACATCTTTATATGTCATTCAGAAGGACTATGTATTAGTCGTTTTAATTTGGAGACACATACTTAATATGGTATTTTAACATGAAGATGCACATTTCATTGCAAACAGTTCAATGGGCCACATCTCAAAGAATGCAGAGTCAAACAGGTTTGAAGAAGCAGTGCGCATCTTCATTAGAAACTGAACTATTTGTAACAATTTGTCCTTTTCTGTGAGCGCCGACCTCCGTCTGTGGAGTGGCTGAAGCGCAAGAGATTCCTTCAACTATGCATATTTCATTATTTATTTTATGTATGTTAGAACTTTTACTGACAAATGTGCTTGTAACAATAATGTATTGTTTCTCCCTAAAGAGAAAATATCTCGGAGCACATTTGTCAAGACAAACTCACTTGTTTGCAGAATTGTATAAAAATTAAATGACATTATGTTTAGAAGTACATGAAAATGAAATGAACACGAGTTAAATCATATAATTTTGTGTGCAGATTTAAGAGCTTTTAAGACTGTCTGAGTGAGGTTCTGGATGAAGAACTGGATAATGCTTTAGTGCTGTCATTAGAGGGATAGAAAGGTTTTGTGTAACTCTTAATAGGAATTAAGTCCTGTGTACTCTAAATATATTTAATGAGAATATGCACAGAAACTCTCACCATCTGCTCATCTTGTCACTCTCTGCTTTGAAGTGAAAGCACCCATGGGTGTTTACTGTAAATGACTGTCTGATAAACTTTGACATTATTGCTTTCTGATGTGTCTGCAATATGTTGGACTTAAGAGTGACATGATCTCATTTCCCTTTTAGGAGAGCCATTAGGCACCAGTTCATACTGTGCCACTGTATATGAGTGAAATCCATCAGAGCCACATGACAAGAGATTCCCAGATCCAGATATATAACGATTATCAGTAGAAACACAGTGACACAGCAGATATCCTCCTGTTCCACCGAATTAAGTTATTTTTAGTAAAGCCCTGCCTCTGGTGTTTGTCAAGTCCATGTGAAAGCACGTAGTTATTAGCCAAAGTAAGTTTAGAGCCTGAATGATAACATGTCCTTTGAGCAGTCACATACAGTTGTAGCTGAGGCACCACAGCTACAAAAACAATCTTCCCTTCGCTTGACATCATGTCTGATGTCATTCTGTGTTTGTCCCACAGTTCAGGACACAAAACATCAACGATGAATTGCGTGACAAGAGGATTTTCAGAGACTGCCAGCTGTATGCCTCTGTGTCATTAAAAAACTAAATATCTGGAGTGGATGTGTATAAAACACCACAGATATTTGCTGAGACTTCATATTTGTATGTGGCTGTTTAAACTTTTGAGATTTTGATATATGATATAAACAAACCCCTCCCTTCCCTGCCCTCCTCCATCCAACCCTGAGGTGGGTAAATGTAAAATGTTTACCCATCATAACAGTCTCGGTTTAGGCTATGAAATATTTATTTTGCAGTGTTTTATAACCACAAGAATAAAACAAACCTGTATTTATATAGTATATGCTACATACCAAAAAAGCTTCTTTCCCATCTAAGAGTCAGTTTTTTCCAAAAATGCAAAACCATGTCAACTTTTACATTTCACAGAATGACAGATAGACCCTTAACGTGGTTGTGTACTTTTTCAGACATACCTGTCAGATGATAATATATTCCCATTAAACCCCCTTCCCCTGCACCTTCCTGACATCAGATAAGGGTGGGCTGTGCACGGCCATTTCTGTAACTTTCCGAAACGGACAAGCTGACATTCACACCCTCTTCACACAGTTATTGGCCAGCTGTGCGGAGGTGAGAAAGGGTTTAACACAATTATTTATGTCACCTTTCATGTGAACAGATGAGTGCAACTCTATGAGTGCCTAAAATATGCACCGTTATATTTAAACAATATCGCATCTCCCTCCTCTCTTTGTGACGGTTGGCTTTTCATTCACCTTGGAGTGAAGCCATTTGGAACAACTATTAACACATTTGATTCCTGACATGGTCGGACAACACGTCATAAGAACCAGCTCTGAGCAACCATAAATAGAGCTTTAATCACATTCTCATCCCGGTCAGATTACAAGATTTCATTTCCAGTATAAAACTCTAAAATCTTCTCTGTATATTAGAAAACAATGCTGGTAAAAGTGCATCCTATTAATTAAAGGTACCCGGTAGAGTTGATGACCACTAGAAGCACTATAGAGCAATGTTTTTATCATCTGGTCTGTATTTTGTCAAAAACTAAAAAGATAACAAAACAAAGTGGATGTGTTAAAATAAATGCAATTAATAAAACAGAACAACATCAAACACCATTATAGTGGGTGCACCAACCAAAAACCTAGTTTGTTGAAAACCTCAACTTGTCCTAATTCTGCCACACACTCCTTAAATTCTACAACAAATGTAAGAAAGGACAACAGAGAAATGTCTCAGGCAGAAGGACAGATTGTCTGGCTTGAGTTCTCCTCTTTTGTAGGGGGTTCTGCTCGGTGATTGGCTTCACAAATTCAAAGCGCCCAATGAAGCGCTGAACCAGGAGCTCACAGTGGAAACTAATCAGCTGATGGGGACCAGACAAAAGAAAAACACAACACAATGAACTAAAACATTCTTCATTTTACTGGCTACCATATGGAGTTTCCACACCTTGAGAACCAATGTTTTGGAGTGTGTCTGCGGTCCTTTTATACAGTGATGTTATGAAATGTCACTGTGAGATTAAAGCTGTCACTGGTCATTGTTGCTTCAGCCACTGTTCCCCTGTCAGCTGTCAGTGGTTTCTGTGCGTCAGGAGGGAACGGGACCATGACTGAAGCCTCACAAACTCATCCAAAGCTCTGTGCACTGGATTGACAGACAGTTGTAAACACCCTCGAGCAACAGCAATGGAGGATGATGTGCAAACATGTGCAGACTTACACAAAAAAAATCACAATCCACTGTCAGCTATCAGTGAAGAGTGCTGATTTGGGACACAAGACGAGTTTTTAAGAATTTACATTTATGAAATCATGGCCGGATTAAAATCACTTTTAATTATTTCACTTGTGCAATTCAAGCATCAATCTTTGGTGTGAAATGCCATATCGTGAGGAATGATTCATTAGAAATTGCAAGCTGTTTTTATTAGGGAATCTGTCAAAAGTTAATTGAACCTAACCTTGGCTGCACACAGGATGCCTTATTACTCGCTATCAATCCATCAAAAGGTCTCAATCCATCATACTTGGCCAGCTGGCTGTTTGAGAGTGAGTGCAAGAAATCAGAATACAGTGGTGTGAAGAGAAACAGCCATATAAACATACAGTAGTAGATCCATCCTTCTGCTCAGAGGATGAGCTCTGATTAACCGTGGCTTCCTAACTGTGTCATCTCCCAGCATGAGAAAAAGCAGGTGAGAAAAAGAGGAAACAAGGAAGAAAGTGACAGGGACACAAAGAGAGAGAAGTGCTGAGATAAATGTAAACATCTGAGAACGAGAGAGAATAAACCCTAAATATACAGCCCCCATAAAACTGAGAGTAATTCAAACCATGGATGCACAAATTTGTTACAAATGTTCCCTCGCTTTTTTTCCTGCTCACGTTGTTTGCCACTTGACGAGGAATGTGCCCTGTCAACCCAGGACTCTCCTCTGACTTGTCAACAACCAAAGCACACCTCCCAAGCCTTGCCAACTGCCAGGGCAAATGAGATGGTCGGTTGATCTTGTGAAGGGTTTGTATTACCCCGCATGCAACAGAGAAGCTCTACTGCCTCTTTCAGCTGCGCTATTGAGGGAAGTGTTTATGTGCCGATCAGGGTTTAACTGTGCCCTCAGATGCCTGAATTTGTGTAACTTTCTCACCACCAGATTTAGCTGCCATCTGTACGGTGTCAGCAGCTCAGCATCAACATGTTCTGTCATGTCATCGTTAACAGTAGCAAGCATACAGCAAGTTCTTTGGGGTTTAATTGGAAAATGTGTTGCAGTCACCATTTATTTGCTATTTCTAGACGTAAATATGTCCACCTATGATGGTGAAGATTTGCATTTTTAATTTAACACACTTTTAATAATATTCTTCTTACTAATATTCTTTTTATTCTTAATATTCTATACATTTCAAAATACATTTATTACTGATTTAATGGTGTGTTCAGACAGAGCACAAAGCCAATTTTTTCACCTCACATCACTTGCGCATATTTGAGCGCTGGACTGTATATTTGCCCCAGACAGCAACTGTACATTAGCTGTAAGCTAGCTAGCAAAAGACGGAGCGGTGTGTCTGTGTGTTTGTGTTCAGCTCATCTTCAGTCCGAACTCAGAACTCACCAGAGACTCCAGTTCTTGCTGTTATTTCTCTCCAGGCTCTCTCATCATAAAGCCTAGGATACAGCAGTTTTTTAGTCAAGATGAAGCAAATTCTTTCCGTTGACTTTGTATGTAATCACGCCACGTCTAAATATTCACTTTGCATTCTGTCTACGCACAATAAGAAGAAAAAGTTGAGAAAGTTGGGGGAATTTCATGCAGTTTCACTTAGAGAGTTTTTCTGGCAATAAACGATATAAACGATTGAAAGCAATCAGTCTATGTGGTGCTTTCAGCCTAATTGCTTCCGTGTCTCTAGATTGGATCCAGGACTGGCATCCTACACCCAAAACCCACAAGTAGCAAACTGGCATTGCTTTCTGCCAGTGTCCCTTTTATTATTATTACACCATTCAAATTGATGATTGCAATTTGAGCTTAGTTGCAGAGATATTAACAAAGGGACTCAGCATTAATCTTTATCACAATGAAAATTACATTCAGTACAATGTGATCAAAATCCTTGTTTGGTAACCTCCACCCACACACGCTTTCCTCAGAGACTCATCTAATCTTATTTATCTCTGGTGCAATCCCTTTAATTTTGGGACACAAAGATGAGTGTCCAAGCTACAGTGTCACATCAGTCATTCATTGTCTCTCTCTTTCCTCCCTCTAACTCACATTCACTCTAATATACACACACACACACACACACACACACACACACACACACACACACACACATGCATACACACACACACACACAATAGATTTGCAGAGGAACAGAAACCAAGGACAGCCTCTTACACCCAGCAGCCCTCAGGCTTTGTGGAGCAGTGCTAGTGGAAAGGGCAATGTGACTGGCATTCCAAGTGAAGTCTCTGCCTTTGCCCTCGGTCTGGCTACTGTGAGCATGTTAGATACAAAAAAAAAAAAAAAAAAAAAAAAAGATATATAAGTGCTGCTCATGATGGCAAACAATACTACAGGAGGCACAGATGGACCCATGAGGCTAAGATTAAAAGAACATCTGTTTCTCATGTAACTCTCTGGCTAGAAAACAAGACTACTGAACTGCTGTTCTAAGCAAGACTCAGGCCTTCAAACATTATGTAGACAAAAGTTATACATGTTTTACAGGAATATAGACGATGAACACAGTCTTAATATATAATTTGTTTTATGTATATTTTGTCCATACATTGTTGTACATCCAGCTACCATGACAGCAGCCAAATTAAATCAAGCTAATAATAGATAGTGTCACTCTGTACAGTAAAAATATTGTTTTGAGAAGCTAATCATTAAATTACTGTATAACAATGTTATATATTACATGGGCATTCATGTGATACATCTCTAATGAATAAACTGAGTAAAAATTTTGAGATTTACTTTAAGGAACATTTAAAATATGCCAATTGTGGATATTTGCTGTTGTCTCATTGATAAAACCACAGTCTTATTGTTTTGATTATAGGAAGGTCTATTAGCATTTACATGCAAGAAAAGAAGTAAACAAAAGCTGTTAACCTTGAGACTGTCCTCACACTAAAAACACTGGTTGTTTCTTCAAGAATCTTAAAGGATAAAACTGCTGTTATTCTTATTGTCAATTAATCCCATGAAAAGACCAAAACCCAACAATGTATTAGTCTTTCTGTTAATAACTTCTCTACCCAGTCAGTTTTAAGCCCATCGATTCCTTCTGAAGATGGCTCACAAATATAAACCTTCATTTTTTTTAAATAGCAGTACATTTCTTTTAACAGCTAGGCACTTTGATTTTTTAGCTAACACTACCCAAAGATGCCTAAATAGAGCATTTATTGGGGACTTATTTCAGCTGTGGATTTATACACATATGGTGCTTTAGTGAGTATTTCCAGCAGCAGGATGGTGAAGGACTGACTCAAAATAGTGCCCATGTTCATTGGAGTGAAAGAACATGTCACCCATTACAACGATGAGGCTTTTAAATGTGTTTCTAAGTTTTTGAACAGTGGAGCTCTATAGCCCAGAGGAATAAACTACATCATGCTTTGGCTACACACACAAAACTTTTCAGTGTGTGAAGAGACTTGCAAAATGTCAGCCCCAGAGACCTGAGTTTGCATCATATCCCATCTCCTCTGACAACAGTTGACATTGTTTTCTTTTAACCGTGAAAACAACCTTTACCTAACCTTAACCTTAACATTTATTCGGCTAAACCTGGTGTGTCGTTGTGTTACCAATGGTAACCTAGGGAGGGATCATTTTGGGATGCTCTGACCTATTTTGTTATTTAGGTATGAGGATTTATTGGAGACTTCCATAATGTTTCTTGTGCTATTCCAGCAGAGTGTTTTCTTCTCTCCGTATAAAGAGTGTGTGTGAATTTAATGTAACTGTAAATACTGCCTTTTTGTGTGTGTGTTACAGTATGGAAATAGCTGAGAGAGCTAAATCTGTACAGGTCTGACATGCTTTTTGAAAATGGTCCATTGGTTAAATGATTTGAGGGCGCAGTATACAGTATATACCTCATGAATAATGCAGTAACCTTTTACATTGGCGCGTAGAGAACGGTTTAGCACAAGGTTCATCTGTTTTACTCTGACTGAGGATCTGCTGGGAAAGTGGGTCTAAAATCCTCCATGGGTTGAACACAAAACACTGCAGAGAGCCCATTGTGAAGATGTCACACATTTGGCCCACTCAGTGACGGCAGAAGTCCCCGGGGTTCAGACACATGCAAAAATAGATCTGCTTTGATTGACAGGCTGAAATACAACCAGGGATTTTCATTGAGAGCTGTGATTCACATATTCGCTGAAGAATGTGTGTGAATGTTCTGTGAATATAGGCATTTTTAAAGACAAACACAGTCAGAGAGGCTAGCTGTATGACACGTATAGCTTTCATGTGAGGGCACATAAACATGGTAAATGAATTGTAATCTGCTGATGCAGGGACATGGAACGTCACATAAAGCCTAATGACCTTGTCATCTGCCAGAGGGATGGTTTGATTGACGGGCCTTTTCTTTCTGACAGCTGCCTCCCAGAACCCAGCAGCTGAAGTAAAATAATGGCTCCCCTGGATTGGAACAAGAAACGTCCAGGCGTATTTCATCATCACGCAGCAAGTTTTGGGGATGTGAGGACAGTAGTTCACACGTTGCCGGTTTGGACCAGTCACCACTCGCATCACAAGAAACCAGAATTGTGTTTTGACAGGCTAAAGGGAAATCACAGCTATTACATCAGTCAGAGGTCAGCTCCTCCTAGTCATATCTAGCTACATCTAAGGCCAGTGTTAGCTTTGTTTTAACCAAGCCATACATCATCAGCTATGTTTTGATTTCTCACTTAAGCTGCAGATATGAAGCCATTTCCCATGAGCTTGAAGCAGGCCAATCCTATAGTGTTTCAGTTTTTGTCACAGGCCTGTCAGCAAAAATGAAATGCCGAGATAACGGTGGTATTTTCAAGCAATTCAAATGTCAATCATCAAGATTTCTCTAAATGGTGTTTTGCAGCACTTAGGCATTCTCAAACATCTTTGGCATGAGACTGTTTTGTCATGTCCACAGCTGCACACCACACATCATCACTAATGTGTCCCCGGCACAAGCTCAGGGGTCAAGAGGTCCAGCTGAGAGATGGCTTGAAATGATGACATCATTAGTTCTGTGCCACTGGGCAGCATGATGGCAGGCAGGGTGGCACTGCAGGGTGGAAGGACAAAAATAACACTAGTGTAAATTTCTGCCTTCTCCTCTCGGCCAACGGAAACATGCTAGCATTCTCCATCTAGCACTTCGCTCTCATGTTGTGTCTGGCAGTGGACACTCAGCCTGATCTCACCAAATATATTTGGTTGTGTCCAAGGGGGATGTTGAAATCCAAGGTTAACAGTGTTTGTGTTGGCAGCTTTATGAGATATTTGCTTCTGTTTCATGTCTGTCCAAAGAAGATGACAGGGCGATCTACGTGGGGGCACTCAGACAGAATACGTAATTTCATTCAAAGGCACATTAACTTTGAGACAGCTAATGAAAGAGATGGAAACAGAGAGACAGACAATTTCAATTGGTGCCAGTTGAAACGGGCGGAGATAGTTGCCAAGGAGATAAGTCCTGTGAGCATGAAGTGTGACTCTGCGTCACTGATTTTTTTATTTTTTGTTTTTTTAATTCCTCCCTCCTGTCCTCAATGTACTTCAGTCATTCCTTCCATGTTGCTACGTCAGACATCATGTTTCAGCGTCACCTCTCACCATCACCAAGGAGACGTAGGTGGGGGCTTTGCCTGTTTGCCTGTTTTCCAAGATCACCATCAAAGTCATAGCTTCATGTGTGATGAGTGGAGGAGAATATTTCTGACTGTCACCAAAGACGTCCCCCTCCTGTTCACAGCTAGTCAGCAAGTGTAAGGATGTTCTGTCAGCACATGCCGCTCTGAGCGTGCACACACACACACGCACACACACACGCACACACGCACGCACACACACGCACGCACACACACACTTTAGGAGGGTGATGACATTTGAGCTTTGCTCGGCATGTCACCATTTACCCAAATCTGCCATGAAAGCCATATTTTGAAGTGGTGGATGGATACGGGGTGACATTTAGAGATTCTGACAGAATTAGTTGATGGGTCTTGCATGAAAACACTTTGTTGAGTTGTGCTCACATATACAGAAACACTTCACAATTGCATGCATAAATAAATATATGCATGTCCTCCCCCCCGCTGTCCTGTGCCGCACAGTTACGCAAGCAAGGACACAAACTTCTTTGACCCTAGGTTTCTATGAATACTGTCACTGAAAAAATCCATATTATATTAAATGGATAAATTCTATTTGAGGAAAGCAAAAAAGCATCAAAACTTAACAACTGAGAGTGAAATTCATATCCATGCAGGTCCACCACATTATAATATCCCCTGTTACATGACCTTGTACTGTAGGTTACAATGCACACGTCTTTTAGTACGTCCTAGTCACATAAAAAAAAGAATGATCAGAATTGAAACACCACAGGCTGAGATTAACTGTCAAGCTTTAAAATCCTGGATCTGACATTTGCCTTAATGCAATTTGATAATGTCTTTCAATAGATCCTCTCTGCCTGTTGACATCTTTTAAACTCCATGAATCTAATTTTCAACGACTCTGAGGCCAAAATTTACGGAAAAAAATGAGTGTTTATGTCACTGGCTTAATGTGGACATAAGCTACTCGACAAACACTATTTGGGACATTAAGATAAAAGAGGATGTGAGGTAATACAATAATTAAATTAAATAATTAAAATATAGCCACCAAGCATCTGTCACCATATGTATTTATGCTCGTTCAACATGAAAAATGTTAATGAAAGAACTCTAAACTATACAGAAATGTGTCCGCAGAAGATGCGGACGATGCAGAGAAGATTCTGAAACTTTTCCTGTGGACATTTTCCTTGTGCGACAAAGCCGAAGCCGAAGAAGTGCCGCTCGAACATGTCGCGGCTGCATCCTGCAGACATTACACTTAACTTTCTGTAACAAAGTTTTGTAGTATCCAACATTCCTCAGGTGATGTCACTTGAGTAAGTTTCTCAGACATTGCAAAGTTCCTCCAAAGCTTTATAAAAGTGTTTTGTTTTTTTACAGGGTGTGTAGTACACAGTGTGACTGGTGAATTGAGTTTAAATTCAAAGTGCAGGTGAGGCACATTTTCAAAGCTGCATTTTTGCACCTAAATGTGTAAAACAGTGATGACCCTCCGCGAGACATTTGCTGATTCCAAATGTACAAACATGTGGTGTGACAGAAAATGTCAAGACACGCGCTGCAGGGACAGGACTGAAAACAAAGGACTGGGAGGGCTGCAGCAGAGAGCCTCATTAGGAGAAAGTCAGTGAACTACAGGATGAGACACTGCACACGACAGGACATGAAACGTCTAACCCCTGCTGCTCCCTCCTCGAAAAGCCCCCGTTATTTGAACTCCAATGAAGAAAAAACTCAGTTCAGAGAGACAAATGTCCCCATCAGTTCTCCTCCGATCTAATGGATGTCTCCAAGGGAGCAGCAGCAAGGAGTATCTCAGTCATTCATTCCTCCTTCCCTTATCATTCACAACACCTTCCTGCCTGGCAAATGTCAGTGTGTCATAGCTTAAGACTCTGCAGTGCATGTGTGTGTTGCGTATGTGCTTGAGTGCGTGTGAGTGAGTAGGGGGGCATTGAGAAATCTGAGTGCGAGATGGATTGAAGCGGTGATGTGGAGGCAGCAGGATAGCGAGGGTAGAGAGGACAGCTACCGTGAAACGTCTCCCTCTGCCCCTATTAGTCAAAGCAATTCAATCTATCATCCTCCCCTCTGCTCCTCGCCCCCTCGACTCAGTTGTCACTCTGCCCTCAAGAGTGTGATGGATAGACTCCACTTGCTGTTTATTCCAGCGCCATGAAAGAAGCAGTCACTCCTTCAACAAATATTGTAATTGTTTGTTTTAACTTACTTGGAGTAACAGGCGAGTGGGTTCAGCGCAGCAGCACACATTTAAAAAAGTCAATATTCCTGTTTTTTATAGATTAAAGTACATAGATTGTTTTTCAGAGTATTAATGAGCTATACAAAACTTTAAAACAAAATTAATTTGCACAGATTTGAATTTATGTGTTCATTTATGAGTCAGTCATTAACTAAAAAATGTTTTTAAAAATTACAAGTTAAAACATTTATCCTTTTAAAGGGTGATCTAACATAGTGGTAGCATTAGTTAAATAAATAAACACAACCCAATAAGTACTGATTTGGTAATTTGGTAAATTAAAAAAAAAAGAAATTTATTAATTTATGTTAAAACTGGGCTAAATCTAGTTGAAAAGTGAACTTTTTTAGACTTTCAGGCTAAATATAACAACTGCTCCAACAGCATTTCAATGAATACTGAAACAGGTCTAACTTGAGGTGTACTGTATTATTCTTATATGCACAAATGATCAATAATCTGGCTCATCAGATAGATTACGTGTCAGAAATTTTGGTCCCATGCTGCAGTTTAAGCAGTTCTGTGATATAGCTTCTGTCAAAAGATCCATTTCAAACTGAGTTGGTTTTAATATTATTGTAGCACGAACCATATTGTCTGTATCTTCTGATCTGTGGGTTCATATTCTTCCTTTTTCTTCTTGTTTTCAACAGTCCAAAGTGACTTTTTTTTCCTTTGTCAACATTTTTAAGGGAGGAAGTAGTCTGTCTAGTTTGAATAAAACTTTATTTAAATGGTCAGAACAACAAAACTGAGGAATCCATGTTTACATTCAGACCTTTTGATTAACCTGTACAGTGTAAGCACTTGCTGAAAGCACAATTAAAACATGTTGAATGATTTAACACAATGTACAAGATTAATAAAACTGTACAGTGCCTATGCAGCTTAAAAAAACATAAGTTATGATCCAAATGTGATGATATATTTTGACGAGCAAATCACCAAATCAGTGCAACACGGGAAGTCTTAATTTTAGTAAAATACCAGCAATTATCAGTGTCCTCATAACGATATATATGGTATCAAATGTACAGTATGTTGCTATCTTTTGCTCTTTGTTAAGCATCATACATTATTTGAGCGCAACAAAGTTGCAACTGAGAGGCTAAAAGTAAAAGATCATGTGTACAACTTATTCAGCTCACATGTTAGCCACCACATACCCATACAGACGAGATCAAAGGCCTTCTGGGCAGTCAGTAAATAATATCCTGCACATCATCACATAATGTCACTCATCTGTAGTCAATCATGAGCAGACGGACCAGTGTGACTGCCATGTTAATAATGTCTTCCAATCAATCATTTGTGGATATGTAGTGATAACTGCTCGCGTAATGTCACATGGGAGGAGATTAAAGGTGAGCTATGACCTTTCCTGGATTACAGACAGACTCGGTGATCTGTTGGGACTCAAGGACACACCTCGCTGCATCTTTAAATATTCCTTCAGTGTCTCTACCTAAGCAGAGAGTGCAGAGGGAGAAGATATTACCTCGCTGCTGCTGCTGCCGCTGCTGCCGCTGGCATTTATCAGCCTGCTTTGACTGATGTTCCATATGCCCATTGTTTCTCCTCGAAGCCCAATTTCAGTTTCATTTCATTTGTTGACAAATTTCATCAGCTCAGACAAGACAAGCTAGCTGTGAAGTTGTCTGTTTAAACCATTCAGGTAGAAATGTTCGGACTCCCTTTGCTCACTCTCACAAAATAGAGGAAAATTGCAAGTTGTCTAGACAGGATAAGACCTTGGAGGGGTGTTTGTCCTCCGGAGCGTGACATGAACTGACCAGTTGTCAAACACTGCCCCCCTGTGGTGAAATGTGTCCACCGTGCTGCAGAATATCCACTTAAGGCTCTTATCATTCTGTTTTCCTCCTCTGCAGTCAGCATATCTATTGTGCATTATCCCATCTATTCATTTAAACTTTATGTTTACTTAAAATATTCAAACCCAAGTCTGCATGCTGCACCCTGATATCAAAAGGAAAAATTCAAGATGTTTTTGTCATATTTTTGTACATATTTCCCCAACATTCAGCCTGACATATTAGGTATCTTTGAAAACTGTGGGAGCTTCACTAGAATTTAAAATACAGCTCTGTGGGTTTGGACAATGTTTGGCTGCACAGTATGACTTTGTAATGACTGACCCAGCTGCAGGCCACAGCTTGTTTACCAAAAAACAGTTTGTTTGTCTGGAAGTCGGATATTCAGAAAGCTCTCGTCTGAAATTTCTGCCATAAGATAAAAACATGTTTTGTACCTCAAAGCATGAAATTAATGACAAAACACGTCAACCCACAGTAGATTTTTTTTTTATCGTGAATATGGCCTGAAGTGCAACATGCTTGAAAGACAGCACAGCAACAGCCATTTCTAGCCTCCACAGGAATTATGTTTGGGTGTAAGAAGTTATACAGTTTATTGTTGTGTGCTTTACAGATCTGAAATCGATCCACAGGGCGACAAGAATGACCTGCTGCTCCTCATGGTTTCAGCCAAGAATGTGAACAACATTGACAGGTTGTTCAAAGAAGGCTGAAGTGTATCTTTGTTTTTCATGAACCTTTCCAGAGAAGTAAAAATAACCAATTTGATTTCCAACTTTAAAAAATGTTTCTAAGGTAAGCCAGGAAAGCAGCAGAGAGAACGAATAATGAGAAAAGCCTCAAGGCGCTATGTAAATGATCCACCTTGCTGGATTTTCTTCAACAAGCCACAGGCTGGATTTACGGGGTAATCCCCAGAACGCCTGCATGGAGGACAAATGAAGTGAAATTTGGTTCCAGTCAGAATGAAGTGCAGAAGAATCCACCTCGAAATGCATCACAGCATGTGGTTACTTGATAGATGTGTTATTTGGTAAAGGATTTGCTGACTGCTAACGGTAATGTCCTTCACAGAGATGCGCTATTACAAAAACATCTGCCTATATGTAAATTTAGAGCTGCTCTATTCAATAGTTTCATATAAACAATAGATCACCTCTGCGGTTCTTCTCTGTTCTATGGAGCGTTTCATCATCTGTAAGCTCATTGTATTTATGATCTGTATTTTGTTTTACAGTCTGCAATTCTCATCACTTTCATCAGCGTCATTTCCAGCCGCAGCAGACAGCTGTTTTCAGCTAAAAGGCTCTGATAAACCCATTATACACTCCTTGCCCAGAACCAGGCAAGGTTAGGTGCTAAATGGTGAACAGAGTGGAGCATTTAGCAGCTAAAGAGCCAGACGATCCCTCAGGTGTGTGAGGACAAAACAAGAATAAAAGAGGAGTGAATGTTGGAATTGCATTCATCAGGTGGACACAAACATGACTGCTAATGCTAATGTTGACCTGTGTCTGCTGGATGTGTTTATAAGAACATGTTTGCAATGTCAACTTTATATGGTGATAATCTGTCAGTGTTGTTTTTATTATTTTTAATTTGTGATGGTAACACTTACTACTGATTGTGAAGGCCATTTGATATAAACTCTGTGTTTGTTCCCAAGGGCAAAGTGACATTCAGGACTGCTGAGTTCTTGTATGTAACTATTTCCATCAGTAGGGGGCTCACTGCACACAAAAAAATGCACCCAATGAATTTCTTCCAGCTCCACCCTTACTCACTGTTGACTGAGACCTCTGAGCTCCCTCTGCTGGAGACAAGGGAGAATGTCTCTGAGGATTTATCAATAACCATTTATACTGGGCGGTGGAGGGCCCATAATCAATAGTCTGGTTTAAATTCCACAAACTTGTTCATTAATATATCAGGTAGATCAGCTCGAAGGACTGAGCTTCACTAATTTCTGCTAATTTCAGTTTGGTGTACCACTTTCTGCCACAATTTCTGTTTATGGAAATATCGTGGTTTATGAGCATTTTAATTTAATTGACAGGTTGTGTGTGTGTGTGTGTATGTAGATGTCATTTTTTAAATTGTTTCAGCATTTGCATTTTAGCACTTTTTGTTAACATTAACCTCTCAGTCACGTTCCTCATTAATCCCTAAAATTACTGAATGTTTTTCTACCTGAGAATGAAGATTTGCTAAAACAGCATTTTTCATGTTCTCCACCATGAAAAAAAGCTTCCGATTATAAAAATGATTTGAGATCCTGCTCCTTCTTCTTCTAACCCTTTAACCTTAAATGCTCTACCAGTGAGGAATTGTTTATTAGCAACAAGGACAAGGACTCAGCCCAACCTTCATCTTTACCTGTCAGTCACATGTTCACACACTGACATGTGACCTCCACTTTATTGATTGCCTCTTCCTTTATTATCTGTAGCACTTTCTTATGCTTCAATGTCTCCAAAACGAGAGATCTTAAAGGCATTGACTGCTAAAATGTTATTCAAAAACTACAACAAAACACTTAAATAAAACCTATGCCAGAGTTTTTTTTATTTTATTGATATTCATTCTTTCCATACCCACTACTCCCATCAAGCATTGAGGTCCTGGAGTCTGCAGTTTTTCATTCCAGCATGTGATTTCACTCACACACATTCATCCACAGAGGGGACGTGTAATCACTGAAATCAGCTGCTGTGGTGATTGGATGGAATGAAAACCTGTCGACTGTTCGGCTCGCAGCAGCACATGGTGATGAACAACTGCACCACACTACCCTATGCTCCTATTTCTTGCATCTGTCTTTTCATATATTGCATCTCCTTGTATGAAATACTGTAGTTTGAAAATGGAAAAAGTTGTATTATTATTATTTTTTATTATTATTACCACGATGTACAGAGGAAAGAAAAATACCTCTGCCTTTCTATGTGATAATGTTTGAATGAGTTGAGCCTGAAAAAGTGTAAATCTGGCAATTATACTGAAATATGTCAATTGTGAGAACAAGAGGAAGAAGCATAATATAATGTTATATTTCCACCACTAGATGTCGTGCAAGATCCATTCTTTTTTAAAGCTTTCGAGACTCACCCAAGATTTTTTAATCACACAAACTCAAAATTTTTTGCAAAATATAAACATATAGATCCTAATTTTTGACAGAGTCTGTAAATTGTTTTTTAAATCATATTTTTTTCAGATGGTTTAAAAGATTTTTTTCAATATAATACAGTAATATATATAAATAAAAATGTGAAAATGAGCTATACAGAAGCAGTTTGGTTTAAAGTGCCCTATAGATCAGACACATGCCTCTCTTTCCCCTCTAAGCCACGGTCTCTCTGAGAGTCTTGCCTCCGTGCTTTACACCCTCCCACTGCTGGAGGCAAAGATGGAGCTCAGCCTAAAACCCAGTGAGCGTTTCACTGCGAGAGGGTAAGATATCCCCTTTGGTTCTGCCCGACACGATGTGGCATCTGTGGGTTGTGTAACTCAAGTGGAAGGGAATTAAGAAGAAAAGTGGTTCAGGGACTCTAAAAGCAGTCACCAAGAGTTCACATGTCGCTCTGTATCGCAATGAAAATGTTCAATCTGCACTTTGATGTTTGTGCTCTGCAGCCAGATTAGTTTCTGATGACCATAGTTATTATGAACGTAGACATTTGTAACACAAATGTCATTGTGTCGGTGCGTGTTTTACAGACAGGTTATTTGTGCACTTTATTATCACAGAGAGCTGTCATTTCAAACATGAACAATCGTAGTAATCAGTGATTAAGATAATTGTCTTTACAATTAGCTCTACAGGCATATAAAATTAAGGAATTAGGACACATTTTCCAGTTTTTGAGTGAGAAACTTCTCATTTTCTTATCATTAACACCAGTCACAAAGCTGTCTCCTGTCCTTGAATAAAGGGCTCTGTTTTAAAGTTACTGCGAGCTCCCTGCCAAGCTAGAACAGTGTACAGTTTGGATCAAACATGGTTTTTATTTACAACCAAGGTCCCTGCAAGGTCCACATTAACCTTTCATTCTTATTTACTGTAACTGCTGGGCTGTATTAGGCAGAGCCTGAATCCAGTTAGAGTTGGATGTAATTCTCCGTTCGCCCAAGCCCAGATGTCCAGATTTCTTGGATGCATTAATTCATCAATCCAAGCAAAGGGTCTTTTAGCAGTCTGTGCTGCATTAGCCACTGTCTCGTAACTCTCTTAAAATCTGGCTCCTGGGGTTGAACTTTTAAGCTTCTTGCCAATTAAGGGCAATTGTATGGTAAGCAGATCCATTCCTTCTGTGCCCGGAGGAGTTGCTATGTCTTATTTCATTCTAATTCCACTCTCCATCATGTTTCAGAGCTGGACATGATGGAAATGACTTGTGACAGTTCTGACCCATTTGGAGGACTTTTCTACACAACATGAGCCGGTGAACTCTTCCTCACTGGCTCACATTGGCCCTATAATGTCCTCGGTGGCCACGTTCAGTTTTTCATCTCACAGCCACCGTGATGGAAAATTTGCTGTGACCTCCTGCCTCCAAAACTGTCTGGTGAACGTGGACATTTGCTGCAACACAGACGAGCAACCACAGCACCAACCTTATGGATGGTTGTCAAACCTGAAAAACATATGCTTTAGGTCTAATATATGCCTTTAAGTATATTGGTACAGGCATACTTTATAGATTTTTCTTTCACTTATTTCTTCATTAAAGGTTAATACATGTATATTTATACATAAATAAGTTTGTTTTTTTAATGGTTTATAAATTGTTACTACTTGTTTATTGACGTTAATAAGCATTTATTAATTACACCAGTAATAAGGCATTTGTGAGAGCAGTGTTTAAATTAGACAGGCTATAAAAAACAAATCATGTTGGTTGGTGTTTATCTTCCTCCAGCAACTTTCCTTTTAGTTTTACCTGCTTTTAAATTCATCAGGACCCCTGCGACACACCAATCCACCATCTAACTTCTGGAAAAGGGCTGCATAACATCTGGACCAAATTCCATCAATTAAAAACTTATTAACATTTCTAACTGCTGACTTTATGTTTTATTAGAAAGTGAAAAACCCGTTATTATCCAGTTACTCATTTTGGTTTGTTTGGTCCAGATGTTTTCCAGAAGTGGTAAAACTGGCGGTAAACCATCATAAATAAGTAATTGGTTTACCACCAATTACTGCTATTTCCCTTCAAACAGTGGGTTTGAGGGTGTTGCTGGAGCATTAATAAACAGCTTAGTGTTTTGGAGATTTTTTCGTGTTTAATTTCCTCCGAGAGATTACGTAGTGGTGTATAAATGGATCGATGGATGGAAATTCTTTGAACGTGTGAAACATTTTCACACATTCTAGAGGATGAATTTAAAAAATACACATCATCTTCATTTCCTGGAATTACATTTCGTAAACAAAAGAAAATGCAGGTCATATTAAATTATTTTATTAAAACAGTAAGTAAAATCAGTAAATCATCTTTGAGACACATGTAATAGCATGACTATAGCTTGTTTGTCATTGATTTTATTCTGTATTTGTTTATAACACACTTCAGGCTCAAAGAAGAGTAAAAATGATATGAGCACAGGGCCGTAGCTATGAATTATGAGTCCTATGCATATTAGAGGACTGCAGGCACCTTTACACATCATTCCAAAAATAATAAAACATCTTTGTCTTCTGACCTACAACTGAAATACACCTTTCGTTGGACAGATTCCTAAATGAAAGTTTTTGGCTGCTCCTGGTAGCCGCATGAACCTGAAAATTCTGCTACTGTTTGACATGTAATCAGTCACATAACGCTCCCGTAATCCCCCCTCACACCCTCTTTTCCTCCCTCCATTGTACATTATGATCGTCAGGGCTCAGATGACAACCCTCTCCCAGTTTGTTCCCATGCTTGCCCGTGCTGGGCCCAGAGTCATCAAGGTGTAAGGGGAGGTGAAAGGGTCGGTGGGGGACTTACGGGTGGTCGAGACTAGCAGTAGAAAGCCGTGCCAGCGGGGTCCCCCTCCACTGAACTCCTGAACCCCTCCTCTCCTGCTCATAGGATAAACCTTTTAACACACGCGCCTTTTTCCACCGGGTCACGCTGAGGTCTCCAGCCTTTCACGCGTCGGCCGCTAATGAGGTCTCAAAATCTCAGAGCAAGGTGAAGGGAGCCTGACTTCCACTCAAGAAACTGAGCTGTGGAGAGACGGCAGCACTGTTGGTCAAATCACTTCTGACATAAAACCACAGAACAATGTGCAGAAGTCTGGCTCTGGGGATACACTGAGAGAAGTGATGCTAGCTCAAATGTTCAAATTTGACCTCAAAAATGATCTATGCAAGAAATTGCGTCTGCTTTTTTTTTTTTTTTTTTTGGTAAGTCCAATATTATGTGTACTTTATGCAATGTTGAATTTGTGGAATGTGATGAAATGGATATATACCACTCATTATTTACACTAGGAATTTGTATTTGAAAATTGTGCTGTAAGCAATAATGTTCCACAGTGGGAAAATTTTTTTTTTAACCCGACCAGCTTTGATGATAAATCCACTGAGCTGTGCACCATGTTTCAGTATTTTTAAAATGTTTTTTTTTTAAAATTGTATATACTTACAGAACTTAAAAGAGTTTTGATTATTTCTTAGGTAAATTTTCTAAGCATAATTTGCATATGAGCTGGAAAACATCCTGTTTGAAACTGATTGATTTATTTAACATTTTTAATTAAAAATATATATATAATTCATAGTTTGCATATACTATTGTTCTTAATACTAATAGTAATGATAAAAAAAATGGTAGAGTACTATCATATATATATATATATATATACACACACACATATATATATACATATAATGTTCAATAATCAGCATCATTATCATTATCACTTAATTTAAAAGAAAAACTATTTACATGCATAAGTGTTGTAGTAAAACTAGAGTATATATCTATTAATTCATTAATAAATTCAGCAAATTACAGTATATTTTTATTTATAGTTGCCTTTCAAGTAATATTTAAATGTCAGTTATTCATGTTTGATATAGTTTATTAGTTGGCCATGTTTTAATTCTATGCAAACAATGAAAAACTTTACTAAATAAACTTTAGTCACCATTACTTTGCTTTATGTCAGAAATAGTGGTTGCCCCATTTCTTTTATGGTTGCAATACTACATAATGAACTCTCGGTAATTTACAGTTAGAATATTAAAAAAATCAAATTAAGAGAGCAGTAATCAAAAACTCATTACTGTTTTATAACAGATCTTATTTTTTTATTGAGGAGAGTCAAGTTGGGCTTTCCATTTTTAGAAAATAAACCAATGACAATATTACAAATAATGAAATTGTTACATCATTCACAGGGTTACAGTCAATATACATTTATACAGAAATACAGGGTCTCCCACATCAGTCACAGTGGTCTGAACCGGCACTGGTCTACAATGTGGGCTTTGACGGACCGGGGGGAACACATGGAGATCCCCCGCCTGAACTAACCAACAGCCAGAATGGTAGTAGGGGGGTCCTGGGGCAGGGAGGGAGGGGGGAAACAAAGGGAACATTGGGTCATAAAGGGGAACACAGGTGGCAGGGTTGCTGTAGTGGTAGAAAAGTTTGTCCAACAGAGGGAAAGACAGGCGAGATCTGAGCAGCAGCCAGTATTTGTCCATCAGCAGCCTGCTGAAGTGTCCTGGACACTGGAGCTCTGCCCGCTGCAGCATTCACAGACTATTTGGACCTGAAAACGTCGATCCCACGGGCTACATTTGACCACCAAAGCAGTAGAGGGCGCTCTGGTGCTTTGTGCTGTAGCCATTAAACAGGAGCCATTTTCTGTCAGCCACAACAGGAGGCAGACCTCTGCTCTGACCATGCTGTAGTTGAGGGGCTACAAACCTGGCACAGCTCATGTTTATGCACACTATCATGTAACTGTAACACTGAGACTTAACGGTTTTCCTCTGTCCTTCAAAAAATTGGCACACGATGAGGGCAGGGCTGACTGGTTTTACTTTGCTTCACAGATGTCGGAGGAGAAAGTACAGTATGTTTTGCTCAAAGTTGCAGTAGGCAAACGTGTGAAATCGTCATGAGCGTTACAACCACGTGGAATCTACTTCGATTTTCAGAGGAAAACTGTAAAAAGGTCTCTAACTACAGAAGCTGGAATCTGATGGCATATTTTTGGTGCTGTAAAATTTACAATAAAACTACATATGTAAAGTTAAACAATGCATACTGTTTCTGAAAAGTGTAACAGTAGAGAACAACTGCTTTCAGAGGGAAATAAGCAACTGAATTAACAGCACAAATGCCTCTCTGTATTCACAAATCTTGAATTGACAAACAGTGGATTTAAATTTCCCCGTGATCCAATATTAAAATATATCTGACTGCACTCCTGTACTGTGAAAACCATTGACAGTAATGGACGATAATTTCACTTAAATGCAATATTCAGTCTGATTTAAAGGAGGTGCTAAAAGAATAATCACCATGCTGGGTAAAAATATATATTACAGTAGAAGTATTCCCACCATAAAAAATGTACCAGATGAATTAGTAACTTGGTTTCTATACATTTTTTAATAGTCTAACATTGGACACAAGAGCTTTTTTTTACAGCTTGGGCCTCGGTTTAAAGTAGCCGGCCTGCTGTCTAAAAGGATGTCAAAATCACTTCAAACACTTGACATAAGTGCAGCAATTTCTTCTCCAATGATCTTTGCTCTTCTTGAACTGCGACAATACTTCTTTTTTTTTTTGTGCCATCAAAATCATAAGATACATAAATACTTCATGCAGTGCTTTCAAACACTCCACATTCAACCAAAAGGTCTTCTTAAACTCCTTGAGATGAAATGGAAAACAAAACCTTTAAGGGCAGACGTACTTACTTCTAGACGTAGAATAGTGCTGAAGCTGATTTTACGCTGCATACGGTCTTGCCACGAAGAGAATGCTTTTTGTCTAACTCCTTCTGAAGGGTTAGTAGTTCCTTGAACCATAGTTCAGGGATAATTGCTTGATTAATAACTCAAAGTCTTGGCAGCGTCGATGGTGAAGCATCTGAATGAGCTTTAATGGGGCTGGAGCAAAAAACTCCCCAGCCTTGTGTATACTTTAGATTCATTGCTTGAACAACATTAAGTATTTTTCCTGATGACGGAATATTTGCCGTACCATGCAAAGGCATACAGCCTCACTAAATAAAACTGATGAGCTGGTAAGTATTGAGAAATGGAAAAGGAAGACAGTCTAAAGCTCGGTTGAAAAAGCAAACTGCATGTTGGCATCAGTGGCATTTAGGTCACAGCATCCCTTCTCACTCGCTTTTTGCAGTTATGACTAACAGCTCATGATTCTCCTCCTCCAGTTTCATATGTTATAAAAGCTTCCAAGGAGATATTCGTTCTGATGTGTTGCACTGCAGATGAAAATAACCAAGGAGAGGATTATAGAGCAGAAAGAGAATAAAAATCCTTCCACTCCTGGCCCTAAATTCTCTGGGCAGCCAGGGATAATGACAGGTAGGATCACAGGGGTTCGGAAACTTGAAGTTTCCAACATTTTCTAACCGGGGCTTTGGTGCTAAAGCTGTGTAGTGACGCCACAAAAACTCACGTAATGATGTGAGGATTTGGTACAAGCGAACATGGAAGCATTGTCCAATCTGGAGGAATTTTTTTTTTTTTCACATACTCAGTGGCATGCAGCATCAGGACAAGACATAAAACAACTGCCCCACTGATGAGTGTCAGTTTGCCCGCCGCTGTTGATGTCTTTAAACTCTCCAAGACAAGACCAGACAACTGCTGAAAGCCGACTGTGTGGAGATCAGTGGGAGCGGCAGACAGGTGGCTGACAGGCATGTATGTGATCAAGGGAAAGAGAGAGGGAATCAGTGCCTGGACAGAGTGGCTGTGATCGGGGTGCGGCCGCCCCGCTGTGACCGGACACATCTGACCGATGGCTCACAGCTGGACACTCATGTCTGGCTGTCAGGTCTCGGAGCGGAGCCCAGTAGGAGCTCTGCACTGCTGATATCATTTTCTGGCTGTATACATGAACTCCTGCCTGATTCTCCAGGGAATCACAACATTGCTACAAACTCCATCCCCCACCCCTCCCCCATCACCTTTACACCAGGTTACCGACGACAACACAAACAATGATTGACAGCTCTGTACTCATGAGACAGTGTTTTTCACAGGAAACCATACAATAAATGTATATACCGTCTATAAGATGAAATCAAAACCTGTTACAGAAAAATGCTGTTTATCTACATGGTTTTGTGCACCAACATGATTCATGTTTCAAAAAGAAAAAAAAAAAAAAAAATCAAAGCATTGATGGAAGATCCAGAGTGTTTGTTGGAGTCAAACAGTAGACTCAGTGCAGAAAAAAATCTAAAAGTAATAATAATAACAATTCAATAATATCCATACAGAAATTGCAATAATATAACACATTGCATTTTTGTTTTCAATTCAACAAACGCCTGATTGTAAAGCCTATTCATGACTGCGTGTGTAAAGTAAGTGTGGTATCAAAACTTTAATACTTTAAACATAAAAATGTTTTTTCAAAAGGAAAACTGGAAGAAGAAGAAACACAGAATATAATGCAGCCACATTATACTCCGTAACGTGTGTCAAATCCAAGCTCTTACCAAACAGACTTCTAGTAATTGCAGCAAATCAAAGCACTGTGAAATTAACCACTCACTCAGCATGCTATCAAACACGAGACCCGACGCTTCAGGAGCGACTGCTTTGTGCACGTGGTATGCGTGTGCAACATGCGCACGTATGCACAGACGGCATTGGAGATGAATAATATGAGGGACGATGCTATCGCAGGAGATTCTGTCTGTATGTGCACGATGATGTAAACAGTAGAACCTGTTTCTTCTTGTCTGAATCTGAGTGGGAAGTTGGTTTACGTTTTTTATTTTTCCCCAAGCTTTTTTTTTTTTTCTCCACAAAATAAGGAAATCCTCCCTGTAGTCAATTCTTCTGCTTTTGAACTGAGTAATTGTTTCTGAGTCATCACGTTACGGCAGGTCGAGTGCATCTGATATGTACAGTACAGGATCATGACTGCGGTGCAAGAAGGGAAGAGTTCTATTTGGCAGGCTGTGAATATTTCACTGTGGAAACAAAATAATCATTTGTCTATAGTGAGAGGAAGCATGGTGAGAGGGAATCTTCATCACAAAAATTTCACACAATATAGAAAATTACTTGCAATGAGAAAAAAAAAAAAAAGTTTGTTTTTTTTCTTGAGTGTTGATTTCTTGGTGTGAATTGTCAGTCTGAATGTTTTTGACATCAGTCTATGCCAAAACCATTTCATGGTTTTTTATTTTATTTTTCTCTCCTGGTGAAACAGTTGGGAGTGCAAGTCGGGTTCTTCAGTCTCCTCTGCAGTTTGCCTTTCAAAAAAGGCCACAGAGTACACTGTGTTTCCTCATAATGTTCAAAATTAAAAACGACAAAGACAATATCCACACCTTGTTGAGGATGGGCTCGTCTCCTCAACTCTTCCTTGTTTTCTTTTTTTTTTTTTTTGCCCTTTTAAAGGGTAGCTTTCCTACTCAGTTCGTCTAGTGTACAACCTTATATCATCTATAAATTTAGATAAACTCCTTGCCTTTTCTCAGTTTTTCTTTTTTTTTTCTTTAAAAAAATTCTTTACAAAATTATCAGAACAAACAAACCAAAAAAATAAATGTTCAGCATCAAATGAAAATTGGTGGAAGATTGAAAAATGTGTTGCTAGTCACTTCTAACCTCCCATGTTTCTGGCTCCAAAAGTGGGTCGGCTGTGGGCCGTCTGATGCCTCATTACATGGACTTTGTTTCCAGAACTCTCCATAGCTGATCCCAAGGATGGAGGGAGAGTTAGGGTGAGGGGACAAGAGGAAGAGAGAGGGAAGTGGAGAGGGGAACGGGGGATGAATGGTAGTCTGGTGGGAAGACCAGACACACTGTCACGCGAAAAAACATCCACTCCATCCTCCGCACCCAGAGCCCTGCATCCTGACCGTCTTTTTTTTTTTTTTCCCTCTGCTCTGCTCGGGAGGGTCAAACCTCCACTGACTGGATCTGGTTCATCTGTGCCCGCATCATCTGGACGCTGTTGAGGATCTTCTTTTGATGGCCTGCTAACGTCACACCAACCCTCAGGATGTCACTGCGATGAGAGGCAGAAGCAGATGTTAGACTGACGTTACCACAGACGAACACTCTCTCAGAATCCATCTGCCTATCTATCTAAAATGCATTAAAAATGATGGCATGGCATTGGTTAAAAGTAAGAAATTGGAAATAAAAGCATAAAAACCCTTTGTCGCATTATAACATATAGAAGCAGAAAACAGTAGGGAGGATATATAAAACAGATGACAGTAAGCAACACATGCATGGATCATTTTGCTGAGAAACAGCTGCGTCTTCATCAATCTTGAAGACCAGAAAGCTTATATAATCACAGAAAAATGCTTGAATGCCAGTTTAGTGTGTTTTTCTGTGACGAACTTCCTGATTTCTGTGGTAAACCCCACCCATCTCATACAAAACAAATGCTGTGAATTTCAAATTCACAATATTCACAGAACCCAAGTCTTTTACAGACAATATTAATCGCAGAAGTCAAATTGTTACAAACAAAGCGTGAAAATAAACAGCATGTTGCTCTTTATAAGAAGGCAGTGGCATCAGCTCATGGAAACTACACTTATTCAATCTTGTTGCACAGAATCTTATCCATGAAACGATTAATTTCCTCTCTCCTAATGCTGAATCTCAACAGTGTTAGAGCCAATTCAGTATGTTTATTCAGTTTGTTATATGCATCGGTGCTTCTCCTATGTTGCTCTGGGGTGGAGGTGGCAGTCTTTGGGACTCAGCAGCCACACATTTCTCTGTTTTCTGTTTTTGTGTTTAGCGTTGTCAGGTTAGGCTAACCCATTGTTGCTAACTTCGGGGCTAACCCCCTTCACTTTTCCAGCTGTTGGGGAAACAACAGATGTGACTTTTCTTTGTCTAGAGAAGCTGCAGCATTTATTAACTGACACACTGTAGCCTATAGTGTAAATTTACTGCCAGACTGACAACTTACTGCTAACCTTTTCCTGCTGCTAGCACTCGCTCAAACACTCACTCGCTACGCACACACATGACGCACTGCCCTAATCCTTAAAAGGAGCTATGCTACTCAGAGTTTCCCAGGCAATGACACAGAGGTTGACTCACATTTCTGGACAGTGCTGCACAGAGATGCCCCCAAATGAATGGATATTTGGCTTTTTTGGCATTAAAAGAAAGATTTTTTTGGCCTGGTGGGGGTTCTTGCCAGGCCTGTACAATTATAGGGGAAACACTGTGTATTGTCGGCTGGTTAGGCTACTCAGTAAGGCCCACAGGATAGTGAACCCTTATTAAAAGGAAGTAAGGCCTACATGAGGGAGGGATTTAGAATAGGAAGCCTGAATGAGGATGGCAGCAAACAGTTTCTTGACCACCATTGATTCCTGAGCCAAGTAAAGTTTTGTTAGACCAAGAACCTGTTGGTCACATAGGAATAAAAAAAAAAGAATAAAGAAAGAAATGAAGAAGAATATTATTATAAAGCTTTTATAGGATTACACTGCTACTTTGAACTCACATCTAGGCTGATTCTCACACACCGGCATCTACTGTGAAGCTTATTGCTGCTTTTCAGTTATATTTACAAGGACAGTAGTTCCTATTTCTTTTGTTGTGGATTATAAAACGCCGTGAGGAATTTGTTTGTTTGTATGAACTAGAACGTGCGTCTGAACTCCCTCACCGTCTCCGCGCTGGCTGGAGAAAAAAGGTAGGACTAGGCGCTATTATAAACAGTAATCATACTTATTAGATTACACACAACCACCTGTTTTGTTCAAACAAATTAAAGATCTCTGTGGTTTAATCTCTAACTTGTGATAGACAGGAAATGATTTTTATCTTTTGCGCTACAGGTGGCATTCTTAACATGATTATATCTTGCATGGTAGGATGATTTTTTTCTAATTTCTTTGGCTAATCAACACCATATTCCAATGTTTCTTCTCAGTAGGTAAATGGAGGTCAAAGAGAGGTCTGCTAAACACATGGCAGAGAATAAAGGGCACTGTTATGGCTTCAAGCTATTGTGCTCACTGCTCAGCAACTGAAATATTATGATCTGCTAATTGCATACAGTGCAGCTAGCGTCTTTTATAACGAGCCAGAGGCAGAGTCTGGTGCTTGTTCAGGTTTGCTTATCAGACCCAGAATGACAAGAATAATCAGCACTTACTCCATGGTCATCTGGGACACCACATCAAAAGTGGAAAAGTCGGCGTTGGCAAAGTTGTCTTTGTACTGGCCCATCTTGATGGCATCCAGCCACTCGTCCACAGTGCTGAAGCTGGAGAAGTCTGGGATGCTGCGGTCCAGGAGAGGGAGATGAACACTGAGGGGGACACAAGCAGGATTCATTAAGAATAATGATAATACAAAGAGACAGTTGTAACATCATAGCCAGTACAGACCACCTGTGTGTGATTCAAACATGAATTATTACATTACATTTTCAAAAGGCTAGACAGAACTTCAGAGAAGCCTACTGCCCTTATCCATGAACCAATATTTTCCAAACTGATCTCTCATAAAGTGTATTTTCCAAATGAAGTGATAGGCTTCAGGGAGCCAATATATCCACTCAGTGTCTGTGGAAAATCTGGCCCTCGGTTCTGCACTCCACCACAAATGAAAGTACAGACGGGGATAATGGAAATCAGTAAACCCTGGCTCTCAAAGGAAACTAACACCCAGAGCAGAAACGCTTCAAAATGTTTTGTTTTGAAAATTGCACAACTGCTTCAATCCAGGACTCGCCTAAAGCATTCGTGGGAAGGATTTGATCTATCAAACCAAAAGGCTTTAATTTACATAACCGCTCGGCGCCAGGAGAAACAAGAGACACTGTGTTCGGCAAAAGTGAACTGTGCCACGGATGGCACTGAAGAAGGAGCATGAATTTCCTGTTAGAAAGCGGAAAGCCTTGACGTAGAGAGAAAATCAGATGCATTATATTGTCCTAGATGTTATCCACATCAATGTGAAATGACGCTAAAACCAAAGGTCTGTCTTGTGGGATGCCTACAGAGATGATACGCTGATACCGCATAGATGCATTGATAAAACACACATGCAGATACCGCACAGACAGTGAAAGACAGAACACAGAGATGGAAAAGACAGATTTAACACCAGACTATCATATATTATGACTACGAGTTTAACTGACTGAAAGACACTGCAAACAAGCAAATCACATACAACAAATCTGATCATCCCTCCAACCACTCACCCTGAAGATAACGGGGTCATGGCCTTTAGCGTGTTGGGATTACGGATCATCTTGTCGAGGTTGTTGACGATCTGGCTAAACTTGGGCCGGTTGTTGCGGTCCTTCTGCCAGCAGTCCAACATTAGCTGGTGCAGCGCGCTGGGACAGTCCATGGGTGGGGGCAGTCGGTAATCCTGCTCTATGGCATTGATGACCTGCAGGGGGAGACACAGATCTTTAAGGGTTGCTATGAAGTTCTAAAAAAAGAGGAAGTGGATTGATGGAAAAAGGATAGCGTATGATCCGATGTATAGATGCCGTGAGTACATGTTGGTTACTGAGTTTTTGGATGATATCCTCAACTGCAATGACTTTCACATCATCTCAGTGATATGAAGTAAATATTGGCATTACTGCTGTCTCCTCTGATGAACACATAACAAGAGCATCTGTGCCTCTCACCATGTGGTGACAACAACTGTTGTAGCCATTACTGTGTGTTATCGCCTACCAGTCAAATCTGTTCAATTATAGTTATTGCTTAAAAATAAATGTATAAAGATATATTTGTGTACAAATCACCACATTAGTTCTGCATGTGAAGAGTTGTTAAACACCACTTAGGTCATTGAGAACATAAACCTTATGCCAACAACTTCACATTTCCACCTGAACTCTGCCAGCGGTGACCTCATTTCTGGCTTTTACAAAGTATTTAACACTCTCTCTCCATAAAGCCACTTTAAAGATATCCCTGACTTAGGCCAGTGATGATGCTGGTCGGGGGGCACACAGAGGTGGTGCACGGTTAACAGAGTGGAACAACCTGGAGGACACTTGTGACGAGGACGCACAATCCCCTGCTCATTATCAGGGCCATTAAAGGAGCTCCATTCAGACCCAGATTAATCTCATTCATGAGACCCCCAAACGAGGACCCCGATGGAGCAGAAACACTATCTGGAGCTGCTAATAAGATAACCGTTGAGGTCCTCAGTCCCTCTTAGCACATTAGTGTTCTCACTTTCAATTTGAAACTATTTTCATTATCTCTCTCCCCATAATTTGCTCTCTCCTCCGCTACCCAGAGGGAGATAGGAAATGGAGGCTCCAGTCAAGAGCAGAATTTGTCCACTGAGCACTGCCGTGCATTTCAAATGATCTGATTATGTCTCTGTGGTGAGTGTGGGGGAATTTTCATATAAAACCCATGTGTGAAAGCCGCTGTTTAGCTAAGGGAAAGCAGATACAATGACAAAATGTATCTCTGAGGGGTTTGAGGCTGTAATGAAACTCTTGAAGTAAAAGTGACCGTGTGTAGTGACGCACTGTTTCAAAAGCAAGATGCTTGAGAACGAAAATTACAAAAAACAAAAAGCAATTACAATAATGACTATAGACCAGTTAAATACATACATCTTGATTAGTCATGTCCCAGTAAGGCCTCTCTCCGTAGGACATGACTTCCCACATGACGATCCCGTAGCTCCACACATCACTAGCAGAGGTGAACTTCCTGTACTGGATAGCTTCAGGGGCAGTCCATCGGATAGGGATCTTCCCTCCCTGTGAAAACAAAGGGCACAACCTCAGTGAGGGAAGCGAGACCGAAACCTAACCGTCACAGTGTCCTGGCTCCGGAGAGAAACAACGTTCACTGCAACAATGCAGACGGTAATCCAAACTGGGAGGTGGATATCACAAAACCCCTGGGAGTGAAGTGTGGTATATGAAATACTGGATGAGGAGGAAGGGAAGAACAGGTGAAGGGGTGATGTTTGTCTTGATAGGGAGAAGAGTGTGGGAGTGCAGTGAAGTGTGTACGTCAGACCTGGGTTAAATAAAACCTTCGAAGAATTGGATTATCGACCTGGCAGCTCAGATAGTGTTGGGCAAGTTCTCACTCACAAAATAACATATTAAACTCACTTAAGCTAAACTATATAAAACTTTCTAGCATTTATTTTTCCATGTATGGTAAAAACTTTTCCCAATTATACCCAATATTGCTCTCTACAAATGTAAAAATCGTTTATCTGTGAAGACTGACCCACATTTACTGAGTGAGTCTCACTGTGTGTTGTGAGGAGGATTTGAAGGTTTCTCACCAGGGCACTAGTGTAGGTGGGATCTGATGTATCATCCTCCAGGAAGCGCGAGAGGCCGAAGTCCGACACCTTGCACACGAGGTTGCTGTTGACCAGGATGTTGCGGGCAGCAAGGTCACGGTGCACGTAGTTCATGTCGGCGAGGTACTTCATCCCTGAAGCGATGCCTCGTAGCATACCAACAAGTTGGATCACAGTAAACTGCCCATCATTTTGCTGTAAAACAGACATATTGTGTTATGATATAAGTGCATGGAGTGGTTCAGAAATAGGAGGCGTTCCTAGAAACTCTGGGTCACCTGACAATAATCGACCCTCAGTACTTTCTCAGGCCATCAGGATGGATTTTAATATTCTAATTTCAGCCAAAGATCCAAAAAGATAATGGACTCCATCATTTGATTTGACTATCAAATGTGGGTTTTTGGGGCTTGTTGATTATTCTTCTGCTTTGCATCAACCTTGCCCTGTCTTATCTAGACCTTCCGATATTTCTTTGTTAGTGTGCTGCATTAGTGTTAGGATGTAAAAAAAAGACCGGGCTGAAGGGCTGAAAGCAACAGTTTTGTTGGGGATTGTCTCATTTTTCTAAACAAAACCTTCTGCAATCAGAATTTGTAAGATGCTATAATCACATTACAATTCTACAAATAGGGACTTAAAAGGTTTTTGTTTCACTCAGTAATATTCTATGATTTTCTCTCTTGCAATTGTTGGTTGGTGGAACTCATCATCCATGCGCCCCATATTAACAATGTTACAAAACTGATTCACACTTCACACTTGACTCATTTTAGTCAAATCCCAATTATCATCATTATTATCATGATTATTTAATTTCAGATCTACTTGAAACCCAACCCATATGAATTTCATGTAGAAAAGTTACTTTGAAGTATCAGTTTCTCTGAAAAAGCCCTGCAGGACACTAACAGAGAGGTTTGGGTTGTGCTCAAATGGTCTGTGCAGGGCTGGGCCAGGCTAAGCTGGGTCTAGCTGGCTGTCTACAGCTGTTCCCCTCCACGGTTTGGTAAAGGGCTTTACCCCATGCATGGGGAGCGTCTGGAGCAGTGGTGCAGCTGTGCCTCCAACTGCGCACACCTGCACTCTCTCCACCACCCACCACGACGCCCGGAGAACAGAAGATTCCAGAGAATGGCGCATGGGAGTGCAGGGCTGGGTGTGGACAGACGGAAAGACCAAGAGAGGGAATTGGAAGGGCAGGCAAGCAGGGCCCTGAGCACAGCCATATTAACTGTCTGCATGACTGCTCCACTACCCTATTTCTCTTTCAAAACACTTTGCTGCTCATTAGCCAAGCGGATGCTTCTCCTCACGTCAAGCTGCTCCTCCTCGTGTACCACAGCAATTAAGCAGAATGCATTATTCATGAAACCTTTCTCACAAATACACATTGCCACCTAATCTGTGTGCTGTGTTTGCATATACTTTAATTGGAAAGATTCCTCCAAAGTCTTTGGGGTCGGGTTAGCTGGAAAAAGTATCCAGGAATTTGTAGAAATGTTTAACTCAAGGTCCAGTGTGATTTATGTGAAAATAATATTTTAAATCAAAGACTTTCATTCTCTTTACTTTCTCTGGTTATGGTTGAATCCAGATACCAGTCGGCTCTGTTTAATCTGTCCCCTCTACTCCCTCGCTCTCTCCACCTTGCAGGTTTTTCTGCAGGAGCAGCAGAGCAGACAATCCTTCACCAGCAGCTGAGTACAAACTGCAGTGACCATTTTAAACAACCACTCAGCAATCACCTCAGAGAAGACACAAACCATGTTCAGAGGCTTTGACACTGTCAGCAATTGTTGTCATAAACTGTCACCGTGAGGTGCCGCAGAGGTTCCCTGTTGTTTTGAATACAATGTGCTGTCAAATATGTTTAGCAAACATCTACATACACACAAACACCCTTCACCGCAAGATCAAATTCCAAAAACAGCTGATGCTTTGTGTCTTAGAGGTCAGAGGCAGAATGCAAATAAAGACTCCAAACTCAGTCTGAATAGTGCGCTGACCGAAGCTTGCGTGTGTCTTTTTCTTGAGGATAATTTTGATATAGTTTTGCAATAGCAAGCTTAAATTGTCTCAGTGTTGTTACAGTATTAAACTGGTGGAGATGATATTGTTTAAAAAGTGGAGAATATTTTCAAGCAATTTAATAATGGATCTTCAATTAATTTACTGTATGCATAATTTACTACACATTTGTATCCCAAAACAACAACTTTGTGATGCTTTTGTATTGTCTAACAAAGCACAACAAACTTTTTTACTTTGGGAAAGGTAATGGCTAAATTATAATCTGGTATTCTTACTTTACTTACACTGACATTCTTTCTGTGTCACCTCAAATAGAGACTTCCCATCACTTAAAAGTTTTACTAAAAATAAGCCTTTTCTTAGCAGACATAATATATCCCCAATTTCCACAAATCAGAGAATTTCTGCTCATTCCAAAAATGCAAAGTAATTAGGGTGGATGAAAGCATACAAAAAGAGCGATATTAGCCAAAAACATGTTTTTATTTCACTAACATCCCTAGACAGATGCTGAAGGGCTGCGTGACATTTCATCACGTAGTCAACTTCATTTTTAAACATCGGACATCTCATTTTAAGTCTTGCAAAGTATTTGAATTATTTATGCAGGTCATAAATGAGGGGCCATGGACGGTTCTCTGTAATATCCTTCTTTGGTTTGATTATGAAAATTAAAAATTCCATGAACTTGTAAGCACTGCATATTTCTTGTCAGGGAGCCGGAGGGAGGGGGGGGGGTTGTGTAATTCCTATATGCATTCAAAGACAGCACTGCATAATCAGCAGTGGAGTAAATGTGGAGTGAATACAAAACAAAAGCAAGGCAAACATCAAAGAGCAATACATCTCCTGGACTCAGTAACAAGCAAGATCCTAATATTCTGTAGGTAATCATAAAAAAGACTGAATTGTAGAGCGACTGCATAGAGATGAGAACACTATAACACTGTGAGACTATTTGAACTTAACAAAAGTGAGTAAAAGTGAACAAAACAACTAATGTTCACTTGTATTGAGATTACTGTGCATGCAGGAGAGTTCTGTTCTGTTGCTTAATATTTAATTTCATAACATCAATCCTGTTGTGATATTAACATTACGTCCTGTATGGTAGGGACTCTGCTTGTGTGTGTGTGTGTATTTTTACATGTGAAGTCTCATGTTTTTAACTTTTCCAGTGATGTGCACTTTAATCAAACCTAAGTTGAAGTTGAAGTGAGTATGTGTGTGTCTATGTGCAACAGATGCTTCTTTGCCAGAGATAGTGTCTAAATAACCAAAGTTATGTACTACAAGAGCTGAATGATTAATTGTTTTTATTTTTAAAAGAGTGAAATTTTCAAAAAGAATAAAGAGCTGTGATTAGGAGAAAGTTTAAACTGACAGCTGCTGATTTCACAGCCTTAATGACAGGCAACAGACTGTATTTAATTAGTGTTAGTTCTGAGTTTGCCAAACAACAAAAAACAAATTTTGGCTATTCTCTGGTTAACAATATGCTCTCTGCATGGTGGGGTCTGTACATTTACCAAAGATGATTGAAAAGGTGATTTTGATGTTGGTGAAAAGATAAGAAATGTGTTGTACTGTATCTTTTACTGTTCATTAAAGACAAACACAGTGGCAAGTCTTGTATAGTTTCACACAGGTATCTAGCAGGTAAACACTGGCAGACAGAGTTGTCAGAAACTCCCATTAAACTTAAATGATTAAATGATTATATCATTTTTTAAGCTTATCACAGTAAAAACGCTCTATTGAGACCTCCATTTGGGACTGTGAAGCAGCTGTGAAGCTGACGTTAACGTCCAGCAGCTACAGTGTTAGCACCATTAGGTGTCATCAGTTTGATATCAATAAGACATTGTTGGTGAGGCTTACCATAACTGGCCAACTGTGCAACTGAAATCAGTAACTATAATGCTACTGTTGATTGTCATGATCATACTTTAATATGATTAAGTAATGTCAAATATACCACTAATGTAATTTCTTAATAAATATGAGCTAAATTGGTCAGTTTCTATAGAACACTGGGCAAATTTACTTTACTCTGACTGACTGGTTTAAAGAAACCTGTGTGGACTTCAACATCAAACAACTGCATTAACGTACAGTATCAGATTCTATTAATGCAGAAACAATACAAGTGTGTGACTATGCTTTGTATAATCACATCTTCAGACCTGCAGTTACATTTATAGAAAATAACTGCAAATTAAATTAGATATTTTCCTCAAATCATTTGACCCTACGCACTACCTAACTATTCTAGGTGAGACATAGAAACAACAAAAATGATATAAAAATGTAGTTGCTCACTCTGAGGAAGGAGTCCAGAGATCCGTTCTCCATGAACTCAGTGATGATCATGACAGGACTGCTCTTAGTGACCACGCCCTCCAGGTGAATGACGTTAGGATGGTCGAACTGGCCCATGATGCTGGCCTCGCTGAGGAAGTCCCTCCTTTGCTTTTCTGTGTAGCCAGACTTCAGAGTTTTTATCGCCACAAACATCTCCCTTTTACCTGGGAGCTTCAGGTTGCCGCTGCATACTTCTCCAAACTCTCCTGTGAAGAGGTTACATGGGAAACGCAGTGGTTCTATTAAACTCACAACGATATGGGCAACTAAACTCTAGCAGCATTTCTGCATCCATTTGTATTTAGAAATCAACTAACAACCAAGCTATTTTACAGTGTTGTATTCAATCCACGTTTCAGTCGGATTTTTCCATTACCTGCACCAATGACCTGTTCAATCTTCACACAGGATATATCAATCTCCTTGGCAAACTCCCTCACAGCCTCGTTGGGGTCCTCATATGTGAACGGATCAATATAAATCTTCATTCCTGGAGTCACTTGGAAAAAAGGAAAGAAGGACTATAATATTCTGCTTGTCATGCTTACACTCCTGTGGGCTAGACATTCAAATGCATACAGGCACATTAACAGTCAATTCACCCTGCATTCACACATTCCTGTGCAATTATGCTATTTCTCCTATGACATTCAAGCAGCCGACAAATGTGGAAAGCTGGAGGAGCTAATGTAGTTACTAATAGTGGTTATGACTAGTGCCTTGTGGCTACGGTGTATAGCGATTCAGCCAGCAAGGACATGGTACCTCCAGTCCTCTTAGCGGTGATAAGGCAGGTTAATATATATATCATTTCCTGTGAGTCATAGTGCCATTAACACTCAGGAGAGAAACCCAGGCCCTATATCAGCATCGCTCAGCTCCACTCCAAGAAATAAATTGGCTCTCCTAAGCCCTGATGCCAGGTAAATTGGCTTAAGGTGGCCTTTAAGTGTTCAGGGACTTAAGTGTCCCAAGTTTTAAATCCGATTATTCGGCTCTCACCTCCACATCAGGCCTTCAGGCTATTTGAATGGATACTGAACTCATGCCTGGCCTGATACAGAGCTAGAAGAGCATGCACGCTGCCTAAAAACCTGGCACACCCCGCTGAAGAAATGTGCTGCAGAGATGAACAGATGGAGAGGATCTTACCAGGCAAAACCCCCCATTACTAAAACCCTTCAAACTCTTCCTAAGCTGAAGCGCTGTTCAACAGACCACCCTCATATGATGGCAAAGACCACCAAAAAACAGGGCAGAAGCCTGAACTGTAACTGGTGTGAGGACAGGATGCACACAGGACACATTGGCTTCTGCTGTTAATAGCTGTGAAATACGCGAGTCTCTCACTGGCACACTTTACTGAATTACATACCGGACATCTTTGCACAGCATGATCATATTATATTGAGAAAGCTATTACCATAAACTTAAAATGGAAATAGATTGGAGTTTTTCTAATCAGGCAGGAGGAGAACGGATTAGCCACAATATCTAAGACAGAGGCCTGGTGAAATTACTTCTCAGCTCTTTCTCACAGATTTATTTTTCTGTTATTGTCATTTAAGCTGTATGCTACTGTACTGTATGAAGAAAGAAAATCATTGAGAAATTCCATTCATTCACCAAGCCTTTTGAATTTTTTAACAATGGCAAATGACTCATGTGGCATTAGCATGCTAATGGAGTTAACGTGAGTGAAGACTGACCTATTTCCACAACAATGGATTTAGTTAACTATGAAATGTGATGATGCACAGAACACACACTTGAACACTGGTTTTGATGTGGTTAAATCCAGACTCCGAGTGAGCAGAGTTAAACAACAGGCAGGATTACTCGTAAGTGGGGGACGGGCAAGTGAAGCGGTGCTGTGCTGGGCCGTAGCCAAGGACACCAGCATGCAAGGTGGTAACCATGGAGACAGGTGTGTGTGAAGCAGCAGAGGGCTGAATGATAGTCATGGAGATGACTGTGTGAGATGGTAGTCATGGAGACAGGTGTGCGTGGCACCGAAGGAGGAACACACGCAGGCAGAGAGGGGTGGTGGTTTACTCACTGTGGCCGCTGGTGTAGTGCTGCAGTTTGTCTGTGTATTCTGAGTCAGCCCTGTCAAAGCCACGCCTCCTGGGGAAAAGACAAAGAACTCTAGCTCTGGTTCAAAGAGAGGGAGCGGGGAGGGGCAGAGACACAGATCAAACACCCCCAGGTCTACCTACGCTGAAGATACACCACCTCAGCACACATGGGGAGACAGGACTTTATAGATAGAGAAGCAGCCAGTTTTTTTATTTTATTAAAAATGTAGCCTTCCATGCGGTCACACCACACAAAGTTGTCTTTGTTTCTAGTGCACTCCAGGTGGGCAGCTGCAGTGATACGAAACTGCTGTATGCATCGTTTTGAAAAGTAAGGGGACATGTAACAAATTTTCTTTGTTTAAAATCTATACAAAAAGGGGGGTATATAATTTTAAATTCCTTGTACGTAGTTGTGGCGAGCACTTATACAATATAAACATTTTTTAATTCTGAAGGGTTAATGACGCGGACTGTGTGATGCATTGTGGGATAGTTTGGACACATCACAAAAGAATACAAATGAGAATTTTGACCTGGACATTTGGATAATTAAAATAAATCTACCAGACAGCAAAGTAAACAAAAAAAAAAATAAAAATATAGTATATGCAAAACATTTAAAACAAATCTAATCAAAATGATAATTTCAAATCTGAATCTTCATATACATATACAGTATTTCTGCAATGTCACATTGAAAAATATTAAACAGAAACCAATTATTGAAGTGCAGTACTTTTCACTGAGAGGTCAAAACAAATTTGCATGACTTTGACTTTATGATTTAACCAGGTAAATGTGAGATCTTTTGCATAGAACAATAACATTTAACATTTTAAAAACTGCCATATATGTATGTTTTTTTAAAGTTATTTTACCCTTTTGAAGATAGGGATAGTTTTAATTCAACACTGGCTTCACCATGTTTTTTCTATTTTATCAATTTAATGTGCTAGAGCTGTTCTCAGTTGAGGTTATAACTTCTGAGCAGCTTCACAATATTAAACATATTTAAACATCTTCTGAAGTTTAGTGATGGGTTCAATACTTTTTTTATTTCTTTGACTGTCCAACAGTTGTCAAAACTCTCAGTCACGCACTCTTTCATTTTGTCTTGGCCATGATCCCAAACTATCATTTTCCCAAAGCATGACCTACATCAGTAGCCTGTCATGATCCAAGATAGTGATATATTGTGTGTGAAGTGGTGTATCTAAAATTCAAAAAAAATTGAGGGAAGTCTGCTGGCTGAATACATAGACATAAATTAATCTTGTACTTCTGTGAACCAAAATACCTTATAGGAACTGAGTTATAGTTTTAATATGTGGCCCCAGTGGGAACTGAAGTCCTTGGCAGAGTTACAAACATTTGATACCCACTGAGCAGGAGCACCTACAAAACTTCATGATGTTAGCAATGTTGACTTTTATATATTATTTCCGCTGCTGAAAGACTGGAATTTATTAAGAATTAATATCTTTGAACCCAGGTGGTTTTATCTCTACAACCCACATTAATCAAATCGACAGACCTCATGAATAAAAACACAACAAGGAGACATGTCCACTTTGCCAGCTTTATGAAAACTGGGACAGGACTGACTCACCGGTTACAGACAATGATGATGACGACCACAGCAATGAGGAAGACCAGGCCAGCGGCTGCAGAGCCGATGATGAGAGGTAGCTTCTCCTGAATGCTGGTGTTGTATTCCTCTGTAGAAAGAAGAAACACGTCCATAAACATATGGCCAAGGACACAGACACACATATACCACACACACACACACACACAGAGTCACAAGCTGAGACACATGGGTTAACATCTGAGCCACTGCATATGGAGGGAGCAATGGGTGACAGACAGACATACGGCTGGGTGAACCAATGAGCATCCTGGCATCTTGACTGGCTGCATGGACCGTTTTCCAAAGCACACTGAATGTGCTCAGAGGCCTGATATGGACAAATCATCTGGCAGAAAGTGTGTGAAGTGTGGAGAGAGAGCATGTTTGGGTGAGACCCAGACTGATTAGGCAGCCAAGATTGGGAATCCACCTACTGAATGAGCACACAGAGGCCAGAGCCAGATCCTTCTCTTGAGCACTACAAATGACACATGACTTCACGATTCCAGCCAGATACACGGGTTAGTGAATTCCTCAGAGCTGTACCCACTTCTGGATAGTATATTGTACTCTCTGATACAAAACTTCTTTAACCACAGAGAGGGAAATCATTCATTATATTATATTATATATTGGATATTGAATAAATGTCAAAATCTTTAACAAAAAACACAATTTATTGTGCCAATTGTAGTTTAACTGTTCTTTGAAGACATTTTTTGCATCTTCTGCTTAGTTTTCCCTTCACATTCTATTACTGTGGACATTTTCAGAGCTGTACATAAAAGGACATTGTTTACTTTTTACTATGGTAATCAGTGTATTCTTGCAGCAGGAAACAACTTTATGGGTGCATAGGGACACACAATCTGGGGCAAAATCAGAACGAACTGATCTACCTTTCTTTAAGAAAATATTTTTCAGTGAAAAACTGTAAACAATGAGCCTCATGTATTCTCAGTTTACTCAGTATTTACAGTTATGAGTCAGTTCAGTATCTTTAGTGCTGTGATCTGTGCCTGTGGCAGCATCAGGGATGTTTGTATGAAAGTTCAGGCTAATGATGGCCCTGGGCATAGCAGGCTGAAGGAAATGAGATGTTCAGAGGGGAAAACCCAGGCCTTGGCTCTAACGTTAACCTACATGACTGATGTTTACTGAATGTTCCCTCTTCTCCCAGTCATGTCATAGTACAAAGATAAGACTTCGACCTCATCCTTGATTTAAAGCCGTATGGTGGCAATTGGCAAAAAGCTTTTCTTCGGAAAAAAGATATGTTTGTTTGAATGGAGGAAATCTGTGTAGCACATAGAGGAAGTAAAACTGAAATGTAAAAATGGGAATAATTCAATCATTATGTATATAATCTGAGATATTTCCTAATACTGAGAAATACATGACGAAATTTAAGAACACGATTTCAAGTCCCACTAATCTGATTTCACAGTACTTGTGTTGTTTACTCCACAACATTATTCCTTCTCATTCCCAAAGCTGTCTGTACCCATTCTATGGTGCATGGCGTGTCGGTGTGCCACGCATGATAGGTGGTAACAGCTCTGCGTGCTTTGGTGAACATTGGCTGAATTCTCACCCTCAGTCATGGTCTGGAAGTACAGTTTGCCACTGTAGCGTCCAAACCCAGCGACGGTGCGGGCCCGGACCTGGAACACGTAGATGCTTCCTGGCTTGAGGCCACGGATGACCACTGTGTTGGTCTGGCTCCTGACAGTGGTGGAGTTATATTCTGATTGGTCCTGGGAGAAGAAAAACAACATGTTAAATTTGTGCACATTAGTAATTACAGTCCAATTGTGAAGGCTAACAATTATGAAATGCCACGTGAATAAATTATATACTATGTTAAGATTTAAGAGGACGTTGGAGGACAAATGATATTATGGTATTAGTGAGCACAACACTGAGTTTTAGTATAGTGATTTTAAGACCTCAAAAGATATCAAAATCTTTTTGATTTCGACTTGATTAGCAGCTACTTTTAGGCAAATAATAGTGTAAATGTCTTGTTACTGTACTAAGCAAAAATACACCACATAATGTTTCTCTCCAACATGTACAGTTTAAATCTTAAACCGAACCTGAAAAATCGGGAGCAGAAACGGCACAGAAAGAAAACAGTGATACTCATCTCTACATGTATTTTACAAACATCCACCACAATAGAACTCATTTGAATATTTTGCTACCACAAAAAAGCAGCAGGCATGTTTGATAAAGCAGCAGGACTGAAAAAGGCAGTCACCCAGCAGCTGCAGTTAAGAAGGTAGATTTGGTGGCAGTTTCAGGTCAGGCGGCTTTTCTGAGCCATGCCTTCTGATGATCAGAGCTGTATTTCACTGCCATACTCCTCTCCAGAATGCTGACAGGTCTGAGAGTGGAGACTGAGACTCTTTTAGCTGCTCCCTTCAACCCACTGCTCAGCACACACTTCTGAGCCACAGCAGGGGCCGGGACAATTGTTTTGACAGCTCTCTCCAGCAGTGTCAGAAAAGGGAATTATACTCAAAAGTGGAACAGCTCAGCATGTAGACGAAAGCTTGATAAATGTTGTGTGTATGTGCGTATACGCATATGTAGATCTACGCGATTGTTTCTGTGTGTCTGCGAATGGCTTAAAGCATTAAAGTGATCACTGTGCTTGAATCAACGCATATTTGTGACTGCAAGTGCTCTTGTGAGAAAGTATGCTGATCCGGAGGAGCTTGCCCCATAAATACTATTTTTACAGCAGTCAGCGCACCATTGTTTCAACCACAAGTCTCTGCGTATCAATCCCCAGTGGCTCTACTGCAGGGCTGAGCGCGGTTTCCTTTCCCAGTGACTGACCGTGATTATAATTGAAAGAGAATGAGCAGAAGTTCTAAGCAATGTTCAGAAGCTTTGTCTGCTTGCCTCCTAGGATGTGCTGTTATGCAAATGAACGGGTGGAGATATGGGTGGAGTGTTTAAATGTACAACTAAATAAAGAGTCAGTTTTTACCATTAGTGCATAATTTATTAGCTGGATATGGAGAAAGCGAAGCAGAACATATATTTATATGGATCAGTGAGGGCTTGGGGGAAGAATATGTTGCTACATCAATCCTACCTTCTCATAATACTGTAGTTCATAGTCCAGGATGACTCCATTCGGCTGGTCAGGCTGGGACCAGGAAAGAGTGATGCTGTCCACTGTACGACTGACCTGGTGCATTATAGATACAGTGGATGGAGCTGTGAAGAGACAAAAGAGTGTGTTAAGGATGAGGCAAATCAATCACTTCTAACTTGACATGCACAGAGCATTTTACAGCATTTTTAATCTGGCAGCCAAACACTGGGTTTTGCAAAGGTGTAGTACGTACTGCCATTAAGACTATGTAATATACTGCAGTCTCCTTTTAGAGAGCCTCATGGCTAGACGTGCACTGTAGGTTGGCAAGTTACAACACTGGCTAAACCACACAGGCCTGCCTTATGGGACTTCCCACTATGAAATGTGATTTTCCTGTGATTAATTTGCGCTTGTCATACTGCTGATAACAGACCACCTTCTGCAAATAAATCTTTTTAAAAATCGCCAGACCAGAGAGCGCTGTGGGTGCAGAACGTATGACATGAAGTAAGCCCATTTTGTCGGCCACATGAACTAAATAAACAAATAGCGTGAATCATAAGAGCCACAAAAATGCTACACAACATCCTTTTTGTGAAGCTTTTTTGTCCTCCACGTTCTAATTTTATTTTGTTTAGTTTAGTTTATGCATATTTCCTTGTAGATGACAGTTTAAAGGACCATAGCAGTGATTTTCCATGCTACAAATTGCATGTGTTTTAAATTACTGTCAACAATTTTTCCAAATCCAATTTTTAGATTATTGCCTTACCTTCCAGGCACACATTGGTTTTCCGTGAATCTCAAAAATGTATGAAAATCACCATTCAGAGATTTTAAAACTTACATTTGATAGGGATGACACTTATTTATTTTTCAAGGTGACAGTATAATTGACGTGGGTTTTTTTCAGAGACAACTGATGAACAGCAAACTTTTCAATGCAACAAGCAGTGACATTGGCACTGCACTTTTTTGCCACCTCATTGTTTTTTTGCCTTCTAAATTAGATTTTCTAACGTGATGTTGTTCAGAAGCCGACTTCCAACAATTTAAACTTAGAACTGGTTCTTTCCCACAACTGCAGGACCACACACTGATATTGCAACTCAACCAAAAAAAACATTAAGATGACTAACTGTTGACTGCGACAAATTAACTTTCTCAAGCAAGTTTCTCTGCAAATAGATTTTTGTAGCATTCTAAAATGAACAGAAACAAATGTTCATTTCAGTAAAATCTGAATAAAAAGGTATGGTACACTTTAACGAATGGTTTGTAGTAAATGTACATGAAGCTAAAACTAATTAAAAAAAAACACATGGCATGGTTCTTCAAGAAAAGCCAGAAAAGTTTTCGACTTTTGCTATAGTATAATCATACAGTATGTGCAGTGTGCCCCCTGCAAATATCATATTCATCTTAAAAAGCCCAACATTAATCTTCTATTCAGTCTTTATTTTGTGAAAAATCAGGTGGTATAATATTGTAATATTATTGCATTTTCTTGAAAGTGATAATATCTCAAAGGTTTCTCATGGTGTCACATAACAGAAAAATATAAAAAGTGTAATAATTTCACTCCATTTTTTTTCATTAATTTTCAAGAAAACACCATTTTAAGACTTCTTAGTAAATCACTTGTTACAGCATGGGTGGTCTACTATAGTCTTGCATAACCCGACGACCTAAAACATTGTACATTCTTTTTAGTACAACCATGAGGTCAGGGGGGTGTGATCAACTCAAGTCCTCCAACAACCATTAAGATTAGTTCAGGGTGCCGTAGGTCAGTGTAAAGCTAAGAGAAGCTGAAGATAAAAAGCTCTGTCTGGGGAGCCTGGCAAGGCCTGCAGGTCTCTATGAGCCTCTGTGTGTATGCGTGAAAGGGTAGGCTGGGTGTGGGTCAGAACAGGCGGGGTGCTGGGAAAGATTTATGGACAACAAGCCCCACGCTCATCCCCTTCAGGCCCGTGCAGCACACACACACACAGCCCTCAGCCAGCAGCACAGTGGCTCCCCTGAGTCCCAGCAATAAACACAGAAGTCTCTCCATCGGCACGCGTTCTCTATGGAAAATCCACTGACTGGAAAACTACAACAACCACGCCTCTGTAATCTAAGATTGCTGCATGTGTGTGGTTTTTACATCTTCTGTACAATGCATCTGTTTTGTTACTGTTTGTTCAAAGAAATTCTACAACTGAGTAACAGACAGTAGACATGTCTTTCTGAACATTGTCCTGAAGCAGGGAAGAGAATATGGTTCATAAGTGACCACAGTGACCCAGAGCCAATGATAAAAAGTCCCTTTTATAACCTTACTCACTCTCATCAGCTAATCAGCCAAGCCTTGCATGCCCTCTGACCCAAACAAAAGCATCTATCTGAGGCAGCAAATTATGATCTCTCATATAAACAGTGATGGTCAATGGACTGAGTATGTCCTCATGTGCTGCTGCCAGCAGATAATAAATAGATGGTCTGTATTTCATCTCAGTGAAGCACTTACACCATGACGGCTTGTGACTCTGCAGCGTACATACATCATGTCCCTTTCCTGGAGCCGGAGGTACAGTAATGTATACAGTATCCAGTCAGGACACCGGTCCCGGGAATCTCTCCCATCTCACTGTACTCACCCATTTGTTTGCAGTCACAAGACGACAGCCTAATAAGGCAAACAGTTACTCTAAGGGGAACTCACGAGTATCCCATTACGGATGTACATATATTCAAGACTGCCACATGGCCTTTTCCTGCATAGCATTTCCATTAAACACACACACAGCCATGCCTAGTAACCTGATACAGGGCCACAGAAACAAAGGCAGCTCATGTATTCATGTACAGAGGATGGACACATGCCAACATGAAAAGCTGTTGAAGGAGAACACTGTGGTTTTCTTCTACTAAAGGACAACTTCCAGACAGCGGGGTGGCAGTCGCCATGTCTGGGCTGAAGAAACCGATAAAGGGCGGTGTAACAGAAAACAAACTGAGATTAAATTAAAGGAAGACATGACTGTTAGTGCGAGGGTAAATACAGAGAGAAAAAAACATAAAGTGTTGAAACATTTGGCTTGTAGAGAAAATAGCAATCCAGCTGTGTTCCTGTATTTCAAGTAAATTCAGTACATGCATTTCAAGCTAAACTGACGTTCCACCAATTGACTGTGGAATGTAGTAGTATGCCAAGTCAACGTTTCATTGCAGTACGGCCTACAGCACCGATCCACATATGAAAGCCATTTTCGTACATCTAATTTATGTACTCCAAATCTACAAGTCTCCATTGTATTCCAAATCTTCAAGTGCACCTAGAATTTTTTCCCCAAGTTAATCTATCATTTAAAGAGTTCGGTAAATACTTTCATTACTTTTCTTTCATTTCTTACTTATATTTTTCATTGTGTCAACATCTCTCACTGAGTTATGCCACTAAATACATGTTTTAGTTGTTTTAAGCCATTTTCTTTGTTATTATAATAATTATTTTTAAATCATGTGGATTCCACCCCATTAAAGACAATTAGAAATGGAAAACAAAGATGTAAGAAAGTTTCCCAGTCATTTATATACTCCTATACTGAGCCAACTCATCAAAAACTGTCAAGTCAGATCAGTTTCTTCAAAGTGGATGAGCTCAACTTTCACTGTATGCTTTATTTATAGGTTTTCTCAATGAATGCTCTATTCATGTTCTTAAAACTAATGAAGCGTTTATAATGACAAAGACAGGGATTGTGAGTTATATAATTAAATTAGATGGCTGATTTGGAAAGATAAATGGCCTTGATGAATATGTCTCTAACAGAAGTATTTTGTGAGTTTCCAATTTCCCACAGAGGAGTAAGAGAGAGATAGAGGAGTCTCAGCCATGAGCGACGCTAGTGATAAAACATCTTATTCGCAAAACCTGAAATACATTAATGATGATGACCACTAATGTTAAATACAAGGTGTTAAATTTCCCTTAATGCGATTCACAGTGTTGGAATATATTTTAAAACACTTCCATTATGAACAGATTGTGTTTAAATGTTTTGATCTCAAATATATCCAAGCCTGCAAATAGCTCAGAGATAATCAGAGTGAGAAATTAAATTAAATAGTGAATATACCAGGGCCTAAGAGGTCCACTTGAAACTTTCAAGGTTGTATATCACATTGCTTAATTGTGAAAGGATGGGAAGCCCCAGCTGAATTGGGTTTCAGACCCCACATTATTACTCAGCCTGATATGAAAGACAGCGCTTTGGAGTCTATTCTAGCATGACGCTCTGGCCTTGGCCCAGCTACAGAGAATACAAAGGCGCTGTTTTGCTCAACATCTCTAATAGATGTTTTACTGTTATGTTTGAACACCTAGTAACTACGCTAATCAATTAAAGATGGAGTTTACAGGGATCTTCCACTCACTTAAACCTAAGCCGATTTAATGGGGCATGCTTCTGCGAACGCGTGCACAGAAATGAGGCTTTCACCAGTCCCATTCGCATAAAATTTATATCTGTTATCTTTTATTCTGCCACACTCTTTTGGTGGGCTTTTCCACTCTACAACCATATTCCTTGCTCAGGAATGCTGGGTGATTGGCATCTTCATTAAACAAGGTGAGACCATTGTGGATGGTTGGCAGGAGGGGGCTCAGTCATGGGTCTCCATGGCTAAAACACCCTCATCGGACAAACCTCCAGGAGTGGAGGGTCCTGCAGATGCTCTAGGACTTAAAGACACCCACAGTAACTCCTAGATAGAGCCATGTTTGGAGGGACAGGGGGTGGAATGATCACAGCAATCAAAATAATGGCTTTTATTTCCTGCAGCTGACTTATTTTATGGACAGCAGGAAACAACTCCACCTCGTGCTTGATACCTTTTGCTTCGGCTCTGTATCAGTCCAACAAACAACGAAGCGCAGAAAAAAAAAAAAAAAAAAAAAATCTTCAACATTTGCTGGCACATGAATCATACGCTTCTTAGAAAGTATATGTTTAAGGCTCTGTGACCATGTGGCTCTGATTTGATTAGACGTTCTAGTGCAGGGAGCAATGCTATGATTTGGGGAAGATGGGGGAGGTAGCGAGAACAGGTCAGGGCTCGTAAATCCCTTTTCCTTTTCATTGTAAAAATCGGTTTCCCCACATCGCAATCTCTCCCAAAGGGCCCAAACCAGCTGGTCCTCTACCAGACAGCCTCTCAAACAGGCTGCCACTGCTCCACTCTCTCCGACTGCCGTCCATTTATGAGCATCGCATCGAGCCGTCTTAAAGGGAGAGGCCCATATTTGCATGTACTTTTAGCATGCTGGCAGCCTGCCCTGTTTCCCCAGCTGCAAAGGATTGTGGGTTTTACATCTATAAAGATTTTCCAGTGCAGTAAAGCTACAAAAGTGAGATTTCAGTTCATCAAGCTTTAAACCATCTGCACTGGAAAAGATTGGGGACTATAATACACTCATATACACACCATAAGCTAATTCTAAAATAGGCACTTCAGGGGCTTGAAGAGTTTTCAGATGCTTGCAGAGGTTAGGGTTTAAATCTAAGCCAACCCGGCAAATCTGCAGACAGAGATACAACCCAGATAAGTATGTGTGGGGACAATGCTGTGGAGGAAATTGGGAGATGATTCTTTCACCACTGCTGAGCTAACCATCATACAATCAAAAAAAAGTCAAATCATTTCTTAGAGATTCTCTGTTGGTGGGTTGTGCTGAAAAAAAGTCAGTGCTACTTGACCATTTGAGACACTTTGAGCTTTAAAGACATTGTTTGTGTTAACAAATCCACTGTTGTTGTTAGAAAAGTTAACAATATAAGGGTTTCCATAAAAATCAAAATGGTTCTTCAGTAGTTAAAGTGAATCCTGGAATTTGGTGGATGGTCTTGAAGCAGCTAAAGCATCCTACAAGAACATCCACAGTATTGAATGACTATCTCCATTTTGTCCTAAATGTTGGTGGACTGTGAAAACACCAGTAAATAATGGAAATAATTCTTATTCTTAGGACTTTATCATTCTATCACTGACAAAGCATAATATGTTGTATTATTATTAATATACTAGAATGATGTGAATACCAATAAAACTGAACCAAACGAAAAAAAAGTCAAACATGGTTCTGGGTTCTAGTTCTTGAAAAGGTTCCTTTAGCACAGAAAACATTTTACACTTTCTCAAAAAGCCATTTAGAAATAATCAGAAAATTGTTTCCTTATTTCTGCACTCTTCTCCCAAAGGACCCTAAGCTGGACAAAAATGCCATATCCGGTGCTATATGAAACATTTAAGGTATATTGTAACAATTCGATTCAATTTAAAACCTCTGTATTTTACAAACATTTACAGATATGCTGTGGTCCTTAAGTCACTTGGGGCTGATTTGGGCTGAACAGACACAATATTTGAGCTGTCCACCACAGGGATGTGGAATGAGGGTTTTGACTCACAGAGCTCTGGGGGAAACTGGACTCTGTTTAATCAGCAAGCTGCTTTTCTGCATTTAAACAACTTCTAAACTGGCATCTGCGTGGAGAAAAACTCCACAAACCGCAGAATGCATGTCAATATTCTACAATGTTGGAAAGACTGGTGTGGGCTGCAGCCTTCTTTTTCTCTGATTTGGTCAGTGGCATGCAAAAATATTTTGTTTTATCAAGTTAATAGCTACGTCGGTAGTGCAAAAACAGAAGAATGCTTACGTGAGCAGAACAGAGTTGAATAGCTGTTTCAGGAAGGTGTTTTATGAATGGACATGATTCAGTTCATGTTAACATCACAACAGCCATTGCAACAAAATGAGAAAAATTAAAAAATGAGAATATGTGCTAATGCATAAGAGTGTGTGAAAAACAGTTCATGAATAATGTCCTGGGTTCAAATACTGAGAGGTACATCTACAATATAAAAGTAAATCTAAAATCCATATGAACAGTGAGTTTGGCTTTCTCCAAAATGGAGCTCTCTTGGGAAATGTGGAACTATATGCCCATTATTTGACTATTATTTTAAGCAATGCCCTGATTCATGCTCATTCACATTAAAAAAAATCATATACAGGAAGCCGCTTGTCTGACCAGTTCCTATCCATGGACTGGCTTCAAAGTATCATTCTTACAACACACAAGATGTGGAAATTGCATCCAGCACATCTGCTGTAGTTCTATTTCAATGCAAAGCTTTGACTTTTGGCTTAACATTGAAATCATGCTTATCTACACAGTATGAGGTTTCTGCAATGAGTGGCACACAAAAGCAAGGATTATAAAAGATCATCTCCGCTTATAAAGTTCCTGACCCCAATTTACACATAAAACCTTCAAGAGCATGATGGTGGATGCAGATCGCATGATCTGTGTGAGTGAATTGAGGCTACATTAAAAAATGAGAGGTATTAGTGACATCTGAGTAGAAGCAGGGGGGAAACAGCTCGTCGTGCTCAGACCAGAGACTCCAGACAGCGGCAAGACGGTCGCTCAGACAATGACAACTCTGTTTTGCTGCTGCCTTAAAAGGAATACTTATATGTCACCACAGGAATTTGAACTTCAGAGTGTGTTTGGCAAAGAGAAAGGGAGAGAAAGAAGAAGAGAGAAGAGAAAGGCTAAAGAGGAATGGAAAGGGGAGAGCCACTGAGTTTATCATACAGAATATCCATTTTCTTAATTGGTGAAGTTAACTCCTAGAGTTTATATATAGATTAATACAAAAACATAGTGCTGATTGGATCATGACCCCTTTTTGCTGCATCACCTTTATTTATTTATTTATCTTTAATTATCACTATCGTCCTTCTCTGCGATGTAAAAAGTAAATAAATGTCTGCATTAAAGCCTGGTCAATTATTCAGGCATTTTAGTGTATAGCTAATGCACTCAACAAGAATTAATTGTACATTCACATTATGTTGTCTTTTACAGCCCACTGGGCCAAAAGATTGTGGCCTTTTAACCTAGATTTATATGCAGGCGATGTGCATTCCCTATTCCTCTCTTCTTTGCACAGGCTAAAACCTACAGATCACATCTTGGAGGAAAAGATCCATATAATGTACCCATAAAAAACACATGGCTACTGAATGATTTATGAACAAGATCGATTAACTAATTTTGACAATCCATGTGCTAATTCTCTTCTGGGAAGTTATAATTAAATTCATATCGCATGCATAGGTTATTTAAAGTCATCTGATGAACTTAACTGTCAACCCTGAAGGCTGCTTACCACACATTTTTATCACAAAGCTAATCTCACTCTCTCTGCTGCAGTGCCTGCCTGAATCTATCTTTGTAAACAGGTTGCTCGGTATCAACAGTAGCATGAATGTGGTGTATGTGTGGCTGGCTGGCTGACTACCAGAGCAGCCCTCTCTCAAGGCTCTGTCAGTACTGAGCTCCAGGTGCACACTGAGGCCTCCTGTCTGTCTGCCTGGCTGACCTACACTGGCACCCACCATATGTGCCCTTCTTAACACCTTCTGTCACTGTCACACTGCACGCCATGTATACTGGTGGTCCCTGTCTGACTCTCTGTCTCTCAGCCTGTTTATTTTTCGTTCTCATGTATTGAAAGCTGAGCTATTGCTTCGAGCAATTGCTGTTTTGTTGTGAAAATGCAATATACTATTATATATATTATATATTCTTACCTTACTTCCTATATAACATGTCAATGACTTCATGTAATGAGTGAACGACCATTCCTTAAGCTGGATTTTAGGTTTATTATTTATTAGGACATCGCCTACTAAAACAGACAAATTTTTAAGAAATTTTCATAAAAGAAATTTCTACCAGTTCATAATAACGTGCACTGTTGTGTAAAGATTAATTTTATGCACTGACTAGCTCATAACAATTTCTGTGATCTATGAAATCACTTAAAATGACAACAGAGAAGATAAGTATAGATAATCAACCAAAAAAGCCATGTCACATGAATTGGACTAAATAGATTCCGTACTTTTTTTAACTGGGGACCCTGCCCTATGGCCAGATTTGGCTGGCTGGTGCACCGGCACATTCTGGCAGTCCCACCTGGCTCTGCACCAGTGCTTTTCACACCATGGCCCAGTGGAGCAGCAAAGTCCCTGGTAGCCTAGTTACAATAGACCTGGGCAATTTGGACAATATTAAGTCATAAATCTTCCCTAGACCATATGAAAATTATGCACCCCCATCCTCTGAGTAATGTGGTTCACTTCCACAATCAGCCAGTTCACCTGATAAGAAACCAATTGAGTCCCTCTGCTTCTCCACAGCATTAGCAGCAGACGCCGCAGCTCACCTTGAGTTAATGAAATGCCTAAACAAATATGTCCTCTGGAATCTAATATACCCAGCTACTACAGACTGCAGTATGACATACACACAGGGTACATAGAGATCTAATTTATCTGTTGTGCAATGCTGAATTCTCAGAATATAATGATAGTTTGCATTCAGGCAGGTGATAATCTCTCTTCTGTGCATTGAAATCGATGATGCAGCAGCTCTACAGTATAAAGCTAGCAAATAACTCCCAGTTATATTTTAGTTAGCTATTATTTATTTGTGTCTTCATAATTTAAAGCAACAGTCTAGCCTGTATACAGTGTCATTATGTGTATATCAATTATTTTGTAAGCCATAAAAGAAGCTTAATACACAAATGAATTACATATAGCAATGACCGCAACTTCCACCTAAGCCTTCCTTAATCAGAACCATTCTATTTGAATATTATTGGCAGCTTAATCACAGGCTTGGGAGTGCTGACCTGAAATCAAACACTGGCTGACATATGTGTGCAGTATGTGGATACATAAAAATATGTACTGTGTGTGTTTTTGTGTGTTTGCAGCCTGTCTATCCAGCCATGTGTCTCAGGCTGTGTAAAGACAGAATGGCAGGATGTAATACTGTGAAGTCTATTAGTACAAAATCACATACAGCCTCTCGGCTGTCAGAAACATTTGATTAAACTTCATGGTGGCAATGTGGTTTCAGTAACAATTTTCTCTTCATACAACAATGAATTTAGGCCAACTAAGGTAAAGGGATAGAGAGAACGAAGGGAAGGAGGAGGGAAAACGTATGAGAACAGAGTGGAAATCGGTCTGATATGGTAAATATGTGGTCTGAGATGATGTACATACTCGGGTACTTCTTGAAGCACCTCTCAGAAAGAGAGGCACTCTAGCTGTTTTACTTAACTGATTTAAATCTTATTGTTATACCTACTCTTCTTCTACAATAGAGCAGTGACTCCAGCCTTTTACCTTCTCAGCCTCACCTGACCGGAACCAACCATCTGCTTAGGTTACGTAAGGGCACATATGTACACCCATAATCTTACTGGTAGAGCAGATTATCTCCACCAACATCATAAATACAACAACATCGACAACAAAAAACCCATTTCATACATCACCACAGAGAGGGTGACCTATTTAACAAACTATGATCATAAAAATACATAAATTAAATAACTTTAGATTCTCTTATTTGTTTAACCATATAACTTATTAACTGACACAAAAAAACCTTTTAATGTTAGGATGAGCGACAGAAGTTAACTTTTCAAATGCAAATACGTCAAAAATACAGTAATTTGCTCTCTTATGGTCTCAAACAAGTAAGTGAGCTTCAAAAAAGTAAAGGCTATGAAATGAGCTCATTTCAGTCATTTCCAGTGAAAGCTGAGCAAATTTTTGGACAGTGGCTAGAGCTCAGGAAGTAGAGCGGGTCGTCCACTAATCACAGGGTTGGGCGATCAATCCCGAGCTCTTTCCTCCTGTTTTTGTTCGGTAATCAGCCACCTCCGTAGTATTAAGTGCCAAGTTGGACATATCAGAGCTTTCGGAAATATCTTCCCATTTGTAATTACAATTGGGATGTTGATGTTAACGCTATTTACAAGACGGAAACTCATGACACAAATATGGCATTAGGCCACACTTTGGATTAAAGTGCTGTAAATGAAATCCATTTAAAATCCATCCATCCTCTTCTTTAAAGTAGGATCACTTGTCAAGGATCACCGCAATGCCAGAACATTTAGTCGAGTATTTCAAAACTCAACGACTGCATTACGATAGATGCTTGTAATGTGCCAATGCAATAACACATTTATATTTGACCCCTCCGCCCGTGCTGTTACCATACGTCTACTGTATGTGAGACTGGTCTTATCACTGCTCTCACCTATCAGACCCAGTTAAATCACTGTGACACCCAGACACCCAGACACTCTATGGTGTTCACCCTCAGTCCCTGACAGAAAGCATCAGATTTGCAACTCTGTGTCTCACTCCCTCCACTAATTTAACGTCATGCAAAGAGTAGCATTTTATAGACAGAGGAAAGCCAAAGTAGATGGCTTACTTGTGACTCATTATAATAAAAGCACTTGGAGGTGCATTTCAAGGTCTCTGCGGATTCTACACAATGCGAGTTTTAGAGAATTAGTCATATGCTTATAAAACGGACTCAAACGCCATTCAGCACGGCATCTCCTTTTGTGTGGCATTACAGTGTGTAATCAAGCGCTGCACTTTCCAAGGCAATAACGTCCTTTATCACAGAGGAACTGTCGCCAACCACCTACAGGGTGGGAGGATAAGCTCTGTGGGTAATAGAGTGTGGTGGGTGCTTGATTGGGTATGGAGAGTGAGAAGTTTTGCTCACATCTCACACCGCTCTCCCCCTCCTTGCCCTCACCCTTCACACCAACAAGTCATAGATGAGGACGCAAGACAGCCACGCAAGAAATGAGGCACACTTTCACGCCACTCACTTTCAATTTACTTATTTGTTGCTTTCATGGAACACTCCAGCCTCCTGGCCTAATACAAGCTTACTAAATGACTGATTAACACACATGTATGTACATAAAATTTACTTTGTTTTTTTTTTTTGTTTTTCTTCATCTCAAGCTCTCATTCTCAGTGTAACAGGGAGGCACAGAACTGGCTGAGGTAATTAGGGGTGACATGATGTTTATGTAACCTCCAAGCCTCACAAACCAGATGCAATTATGTGCTCCTGGTCCCTGTGACCCCAGCCCTGTAGCATAGCACCACAAAACTGCAATCCCGTGTCCCGGGAGTGAGCCTGGTTTTGCAGGGTGATGGGGGAAGGTGCGAGGGTGGAGCGGTGGCAAGCAAGAGTTTAGTTCTTTTCACAGCTCCCTGTGACGGGAGCTCTTGCTGCCTAATCCAAAGTGACGGGCACTTCAGTGGAGAGGGCGCAGAGCCCCCCAATTTCCGCCAGGACCCCTCGGCAGGGGAAGCAGAGAAGCCAAGGGTTGGGATGGCAGACTTATTGTGGTCCAGTGAGAAAGAGTGGGGCAGGGGCCTCATTACAACGCTTAACTGCACTCACAGGCCCTCATTAACCCACCACACCAGTGACTCAAATCAAAACAGACAATAAAAAGAGGTCGCCGTTTGAATGAAGGCCTCCATTTTAGTGTGACTTAGAGTTTCAGCATTGTAACTGAGTACTTTATGGAGCTTTTACACAAACAGATTTCTGTAAACATTGAAGCTTGCTACAAAAGGTCAATTTAAGAGAAGAAATCTTTTAAATGTGTTCTTCTAACTTGTATATCCTCCCTATTTGACTGCTTCCATGTGGGCATCTAGACAGTTAGGAATTCCGGAGGAAAGTAATGAGAGAGTGAGAGTGTGTAGTTAAACAAAACCTGATATGTCCGCTGTAGCAAAAGCACAGTAACACAGTGCTTTAGGTAGCTCAGTCATAGAAGACTGGCCTCAGTGCAGGGGGATGGATGATGAGAGATGACAGGCACTTACGCATGTTGCCAATAGGATGCAAAGCCAGTGCAAAGATAAAGCCCAGCCTGTATCCCCCCACGCTCATCAGTGCTGGGGGGAGCAAAGCTTGGCACGGCAAATGATGCGTTTCATAGAGACAATTAAACAGCAAATCAATGCTGCCTCGTTGAAATAATTAGGGATGCGGCCGACTTCAACCACAATCACATAGTGAAACACATGCAAAGCTCCGGTGGTAGCAAAGGAGACACTGAAGGAGATTTTGAGGTATATTTATAGAAGATCCTAAAGATTAAAAAGTTACCCCACCCACCAAGGGAACCTGTTTTTTATTAGGGCTCAGAACATACTGAAATACTGGCCTCTCGCTAATCATTGAAGTAGAGTTTTAGCTTACTGGTAACTCATACATATAGATAAACAATATAGGACTATATACTACACTTACTATGTACTACTGTTTTTAAATGTTTCTAATGTAACACTACAACCAAGTGGGTGGATGAGTACAGAGCTCTAAGCACTGAACAGTAGATGAAGAGGAGAGACAGCAGCTAACCTGCTCTCAACTCCACTGTCTAAAAAACATGGTGATGAGGTCACACTGTAAAGACCAGTAGGCCATCACATTCTGTCTGTCACATCATCGACAGCACTCTCCTTCCCGTTTTAGAGCCCTTAATCTGCATACATCACCATACAGGAGAGGAAAGAAACTGACTTAGTGGAGGTCTATGCTCTGTGCATTATGTGCTTGTAGAGGAATGAGTGTGATGAAGAGGTACTGTACAGGGCATAAGCAACAAAGTAGCAGCACAGAAATAGACATGGAAGAGAGAAAAGAGAGGAAAGGGCAATATAGAAGAGAAGAGAAGAGAAGAGAAGAGAAGAGAAGAGAAGAGAAGAGAAGAGAAGAGAAGAGAAGAGAAGAGAAGAGAAGAGAAGAGAAGAGAAGAGAAGAGAAGAGAAGAGAAGAGAAAACCACACTGGGAATATAAAGTGTAGAAAAAGACAGATGGGCCCACTTACCAGCCTGGTTAGTGGTAATGTTGACTGAGGCGTACTGAGGGGAGTAGGGGCTCTGATCTGACACCCCGTTGACAGCCTGCACCTCAAACGTGTACTGTGTGTGGGCCAACAGGTCACTAATGTAGACCCGGGATTCTGTCAGGCCCAGCTGACGGGGCAAAAACTGAACGTTGTCCCCACAGCGGGTGCAGCCTCCCCGGCCTCCGCCGCAGCTCTTGCAGATGATGTTGAAGACTACATCCTCCCGGCCCCCCGAATCCCGAGGGGGCATCCACTCCAGCATCACAGAGGTTTCATTCACGCTGGAGATGACAGTCTGCGGAGCTGAAGGGACAGCTGAAAAACACAAGAGAGATTATGGAGTTGAGGGATCAAATAAATGCATGGATATTTTGGGAAGCAAGTTCTTTGATCAGATAGTAGTGTGTCAGGAAAATATGGATGCATACAAGCCACAGCTTCAAGGTGCTTAGTGCATCTATGATTCTATAGAAATGCTCTAATTTTTTATAATGGAAGCTGTATTGTGTCCTTTATGGTGTTGAGGGCATAATTACCAACTCTATTTAAATAACCCTAAACAGGAGGAGAGAAAATCGACAAGCCGACTAAGGTATTATAGCCTCTTTGAGTTCTGAGCTGTCAGTGTTCCAAGCTGGCACTGCCTCTTCCCTCGGGATGCCCATTTACGCTATCTCATTTTCCATGCTGGTGTCCACTTTGTCAAGTATTTTCTTAACATCTATTCTTGACAGTTTTCTCATGGAGCCTCGTATAGAGTTACTCCAGTGGAGAGAAACCTACTGTTTCTCCTATTGAGACATTCTTAGAAACTAGGCATTACGGGGTGGAAACTTTCCACATGGTGCTACATGTTGAGTGACAGGCCAAACAAATAAACAATGAGAACTGTTTATCTTTTACAGCCATGTGCACCTAATTATGGAAGACGTAACCTCCAAGACTAATGGGATAAACAATTCCACTCCTCCCACAACATCCGAAATCTGAATCGATCACTTCGTATATTTAATTGGCAGCAATTAACAGATCTCCGGCTCTGGAAAGAAGCCCATTGGAGTGCCCTTCTTGGTGTCTCTCATACAAGGAAACATAACTCCTCCTTGGCATCTCCTTCCCGGGGAGGAGGACTAATATCCCCCCCATTAGCTGGCGGGCTGCTCTGATGGGCCCATTCCCCTGCTTTAATCAGGCCGGGCCCTGCTGCGCTTAATACGGGTGACGTGACACTGCTGCTTTCTCATTCACAACAGCTGCTCGACTCCCAGAGCCAGGCTTATGCAAATCTCCTTTGTTGGAGACCATCAAATCTTTTCCCTCCTCTCTCCCTTTCAACAGGCAGAGAGGGAGTGAGGAAAAAACACTACCAAAATGTTGAAAGGGGTTTTTTTCTCACTCACCCGTGTTTTGTTTTAGTTAGACCACACTCTATGCACTGATTCTCTGTCTTTCTCACATACACACTAGCCCTCTCCCTCCCTCTCGAATTCTCTCTTCTTGTTCATTTCTTTCTACGTGTCTTTCCCCTCACACTTTACCCCTCCCTTGCTCACTTTTGCTTTGGTCTATCCTTCCGTCTCTCTCTCTCTCTCTCTCTGTCTCTCTCTCTCTCTCTCTCAACCTTGGTGTCAGCCTCAAATTCAAATTCAAATTCAAACAGCTTCATTGGCATGACAAGAGAGAGTCTCGCCTGGGCTCATTCTCCGTGCCTGCCCCTTCACAAAGCTACGCGCCCTGGCCCAGTAACCTCTGGTCTGGCTTGGAGTACGGGCTCTGTGATGTTGAGGAGGGGCAGCCGAGCCTTGTGTGTTGGGTCAGATCTGTGGACAGCCACACTATGGGCATGTCAGCGTCGCATTCGTGTGAGGGACAGCTCTGACAGGGTTTCTCTGTTTGGAGTTACACAGACTACCACTGTCCTTTGATCCCGGGGCTCTTCTGCTTGCGGGTGTGAAATGTGTATGTGTCAAAGAGCTCATATTTGACACCAAAGACTTTGGCAGTACATATTCCTTTCTATGTCCTATGTGTGTTTGTGTGCATTTACACATAACAACCTCAGCTCTATACATACTTGTGCACGGCATTTGGAGGGGATCTGAGTCGGTGCGATAGTATCCGTTGCGGCAAACGCAGTTAATGGCGCCTTCACTGGTGGTGCGGCTGTTGATGGGACACTGCATGCAAGGCTCGTCTCCCTGAGTCGGCTTGAAAAAGCCTGAGGGGCAAGCTGAAAGACAAAAGAGAATAAGTATGAGAATCACAAGGAAAAAAAATAAACAACTTTTTTTTAGCACAAACTTCTTTCTATCAGAAAAATGTTCATATTGAGCACTGGATACAATGTGAACGGACTTTCACTTTATCATTTTGTCCATAAATGATCAGATATAGTGAAAGAATCACAATTTCCCAGAGCCCAAGGTAAGTAAAAGTCTTTTTTTTCATTTTCCGTCAATCGACTAATAAATGACTTACTTATGACGAATCATTTCAGCAATAAAAGGGCCAGCGTTAACCATACAATAAACAGCAAGTTAAATATAGCAGTCATATACAATTGAATCTGTTTGAATAAGAGAAAAACATGGAAAGTTTGAGCTATCACTTCAGTATTTCACTTGATTTACTTTGAACTACACGTAACGGCCGTTTGGTTACATTTTCCGATACAGCAGAAGCCATCGAGTGACCTGAATTCAAAGCAACCCAATAAACACACAACCCGACATATAAAAATACAACAGTGAGACCTCGCATGTGAGGCAACTCTCAGCAGATATGTCAACAAGGCAACGTGTTGTAAGTTTGCTTTGAATTATTCACCATGCTCTAGTTGCCTAAGAAATCTCTGAAGTGCCCTGCTAAGAGCCCTTTTAAGGGCCTCTCTATGGAAACCTGGGAGAAAAGTTACATTCATGATAGAGACAATGATGAACACACATCGCAGTTGATATTAAAATCTGTATTTGCACATCTGCCTGTGAGTGGGTGAATCACATGCTTTATATTGGGTAAATCTGTTTGTGCTTTGCCATAAGCATCAGCCGTGATGATTAACAAACAACCTTTACTATCTGTGAAATCCCCTTATCCTCTCCTCAGTTACATCCCGCCTAAACCTTCACTGCTTAAAAAAATAACATTTTTTTTCCAGCAGTTGCACCTGCACCATGTCAAGAGCCTTTTTTTCTATTTTGGGCAAAACCAGTGACGGTTTTGCTTCAGGTAATCCAGCTCCCACCTGCCCCTCCGATAAAGAAGAAAATACAGAGGTGTTGAGAGTACAGTAACGTGAAAAATTCAGACCCGGGACACGCTGCATATCTGAAGTTAAAACCCCTCAGGTCTGTCAGTGTTGTTGTTTTTCCTATTATATATTTATATTTATTTATTATTTATTGACTGATGAAATGAAATAAGCTGCTTTTCCTTGAATTTATGGTTCTCTTCCTTACATCATTGTTGAGTTAGTTGTGGTAGGTTCATAGGACTATTTTTTAAACTCCACTATCAAAGCTGATTTTGACATGTGCACTTATTTCTTGCGCTTATAGTATTTAAAACAATTTGACTCACTTATCATGGGAACTGTTTTTTCCCTTATTTTCTATATATGTTCCGGAAAACATACTATTACATGACTTTCTCCATTGTAAAGTAATAAAAATACAGACATCATTTCATTATGAGGCTGTGCTGGCAATTACAGCTCAGCTGTAGCATCTGGAATATGGAAAAATCTGCAGCTGCAACTCCCATTTAAGAGGAGGTCAAATCACAAGGCAGAATTAGTCCGGATCCGATCCCAATGTTTATATTACACAGACACATCACTGTACTCACAGACCCTACAGGCCAGGGATTAATGCTCTCCCCCCCCCCCCCTCCCTTTTACCTCAAAGTACATTACATAGAGCCATCACCCTCTAAATCTGACTACACTACATAAAACAGAAAACAATGGACAGATATTGGATGCAATAGCAAATTAATACCATTCTACAAATAAATAAGATATGAAAAATAATTTCTTGTTGATTTTATTGATGCACTAAAGTTTGATACATTCTATTAGTCCTCCTGTTTATTAGATTCAAAAGATTCAAGAGAATCTCCTGAATCTGTAGATTGATAAATTCTATTAGTCTAGCTGTTTTTTATGCCATGTTTTCAAGGATAGGAGTATAAGTGGTTCAATATGATCGACCGAAGTATATTATTTGAGAGTGGGTGCATTAAAAACAGCATCACTAATGCAGTTTAAAGGAGAAGATGTTTTCATTAAATCGATATTGTGTAAAGCATATTTGAGTTCAGTACAAGAAAAAGGAGAGATGGATGACATTTAAACAAAGATGTGCTTTAAATTGTACACCCGCTTGTGCAAAACATAAAAGAGTTACAAAGCAATATGCTCGTTTGTAATGGTTTATTTTGGTTATCACAAATGTCAGCGGCAGAAAGAGTTATTTCAAAATAAAACTGAAGTAACCTTAAAGATCTCATCATGACGTATTAGCTTTGACATGTTTTTCTTCTTCCATGATTGATGGGGGAAAAGGTTTTGGGTACAGAGTGAAACGTGAGGCCTGGACATTCACACTGCCAGTCAACAAAGTCTCTGAATGAGGCCCAGGCAACAGCTATGTGGGGAATTGGGATCGAACCTCTGCGGCACAGTAAGGTCTATGGGAGTGCGGCGCTCCGAGGAGCAACACCAAAGGAAACAGCATAAAGAAGTGGTGGCGGGGGCGAAGAAGAGAGGAGAAGTGTAGGGATGGAAACAAAGAGGAGAGGGGAGAGGTGGGGAAGGTTTGTGTTTGGGACTTCTTGAGCCAAGGAATTCAGCGTGTTACTGTGCCCACAGTGAATGTATGTGCTGCAACAGTATGCAGACTGTGCATAACAATCAGAACAATGACTTTAAAACCTGCATGGGGAGTAAAATGAAAGAATATAATTGATTAGCACTTATAAAGCTTCAGGTAATGCAGATTTTCCCATCAAGGACCAAACATCCACAGACAAAGGCCCTTTCATCTGGTGTGCTAAATTATTTTGCAAAAAACAAATAGGACAGAAACAAAAAAACAAAAATGTTTTTATATGGATTCTAGATTTGACTTAGGCATTATTTATCTTAATAGCTTGTGAAAAAAAATCCCATTATGTTTTCATACATGCTTAAAAGTGTGTTTAATACCATAAATGGTCAAATCTCACAAATAGCTTTCAATTGCTGTATTATTACTTGTGTTTTATCTACTGTTATTCAGCAGATATATTTATTTTTTGTCTCTGATGTCTTTGTTTTACTTTAAGGGGTTTTGCACTTTTGCTATATATCATTTTACAAGTAGGCCTACATGTTAAAATTTGAAAAGTAAAAATAAAGTATATATTTAAAAAAAATCCTTAAGTATCTTTGAACAAACAGAAAAGGACGTTAACTTTCACTGTCAACTAAAACAGACACATATCAGGCAACTGTTCATGAAATATAAGTTGTCTGCTTCTTAACATCTTTTCTCAAATATTTAGCTTGGTGGTTTGTGTTGTCTCACTTGGAGTACCAGACAGGGGATAGATAGAGCCAAACAAAATTTTATATTACATAAAAATAAACAGAATTGACATCTGAGTATTTAACAGTGAATTTTCTGTCATTTGTAGCATTGCCTCCAAGACAAGGTGCAACCATCTGGTACCTAAAAAGGTTAAAAGAATCCATGAAAAAAAGTATTTGTGAAAACCATCATATCCAGTTCAAGAGGACACTGTATTATATGTCTTGGCATGCCTCTCTGCCCTGCCACGGTCATTATTTTGGGGAAATATTTGGGGAATTTCCACTTTATACCTAGATGATAGATTTTAAGAGTTGCAAAGTTGTCTGGTGTCAGATGTAGGGAAGCAGAGACTCGGAGAGCGGTGATTAAAAAACAGATCAGAGCTTTAATTCCCTACCTCCCTGCCTGCCCAGATTGCTGCTGTTGAGCTGTTTGATCACCGTCCTGGCAGTCTTGCTCAACATGCGAGAGCTAAAGGCTGTTTTTTTGGATGTTTCCTCTAACTTCAGATATCCTTCTGGCAAGAAGAGTTAATTACTGCAAGAATATTCATTGACAGCAGCTCCTCTGTTGTTCCTGTTTCCTATACTTAAAAAACAAAAAAAAAAAACCCACCGCTATTAATATCATTAATATCATCAAGCAAACATGCCGTGTTTTTCTGTTAAGATCTCTGGGGGCTGCAAACGTGGATGCTAGAACTGGGACAAACAATGAAATGTGGCAATAAGTCAAGAACAAAAGCCACATAGAAAAGCTTTAAGGGAATTTATAAACACTTCAGACTCAATTTAGTGTTAACCATGTCAAAAGGTCCAGATCACCTCAAATTGGTTCCAGGCACCGTGCAGGCATATTCACTTTTCTCATATTTGAAAAACAAGTGAAAACTCCAGCTATTGGGGTGGGAGTTTTTCTTCCAATGCTGTTTGATCATTCTAAGTATTACATTACTTTAATCCAGTATTGAGTCTTAATACTCAATCTAGATACCCACCCCCCGCCCCCCCAACTACCCCACCACACACACACACACACACACACACACACACGCACACCAAACCTCCAGCTGCTTGTGTCTGTCCATGTTTATGACTTCTAATAACATATAGTGACATAAAGGCTTTAATTAGGGGTTTTTGCTAGACTCACTGAATAAAAACAGTGCTGCGAGAGCTGCGAGAGGTAAGTTGCCGGGCCAGGGTGCTAGTCAGTTTTTACAGCAGGTAATTTGCTGGTTGTTTCAAAGGTTTCCTGAATATTATAGCCGGGGAGATTTATAGCACATTGAAGACAAGACCTGCAGCTAAAACCATCTGAATCCTACAAAGTATGTGCGTCTGTGTGTGACTGTTTGTGTGTGTGTGTGTGTGTGTGTGTGTGTGTGTGTGTGTGTGTGTGTGTGTAAGAGAGAAGAGAAACGCGCAGAAGAAAGACGGAGAAAAGCAGGGAGTGTTGTTTTCAGCTGCAATTCCGATGCGACCAACCATACTGGAAACACTTCTGAGTTCCCGGTGAATATGAATGCTGATTTGGTCAGCAGTCACACACACACACACACACACACACACACACACACACATAGAGAGAGACCAAACAAAGACTGGACATTTGACATTGCCATGATGGCCGCCTGGGCAGTGCTGTACACTCACAACCAGACAATCAGATGGCTGATACCAGGTAATCCAGCCTAAGGCCACACCTATTGAGGAAAAGAAGAAAAAAAACAACCCCAACGTCCACCCAGTCTTTCACCCACCATCTCTCATCTACACCACCCAACAGAAAGACTCTTTGTCCAGCAGTCTGGGGCATTGCTGCAACAACAGCACACCCCTTCAGCCCCCGCTTCCCTGTTCTTGCCGTTCCCCCCTTTTCAGGACTGAATTCACCCTCCCCCCAAAACTGCTTTATTTAATGAACACACCATTAAAGAAGAGACAAGGGAGACAAAGACGGGCAAGGTGTGTGTATGTGTGGTGTTCGGGGTGTGAAAGAGAAAAGGCTGGAGGGGCAAAAAAAAAAAAAAAAAAAAAAAAAAAAAAAAAATCAGAGGTGCTAGGTTTTGTGAACACAGCAGGAAAAAGTGCTGAAAGCGGTGAAAATGGCCAGCGTCAGAGGGATTGTGTGTGTGCGTGGATGCTGGGTATTTCCCTGTATTCCATTGTGACCAAAGAGGCCGCTACAGTCTACACACAAGTTTGGGCCTCTATTTGCTTTGGTGCTGTCTGTAAAAACAGTTTATATGAATCATTGCGGGGACAGATCAGAGGCTATCGTAAATAGATGTGTTTCTTTCACAAGACAGACCACTGATGCTCAGAGGAGAAAATTTGTTTTAGACAACCTGTTAGCTTTTGCAGAAGCTCTCTCATTACCTCTACCATCCTGCAACCACAACTACAGACCATCAGCCTTTGAATTGGTCACATGTATGTAGAGCGTCACCTTGTGAAGCTGCAGTCATGACCGCAGAGTAACCAGCGGAGAGCAGCCACGAGTTGTGTCTCTGTTCTGGGAGTGAGGACAAGCCAGCTTGTCCCCCCTCCGCCCAGCACTTCCATGGGGAACACTAGCTAGCACTGTTTGCAACACAGGGTCTCTGCAATTCAATTAGGAACACAGTCCTCCTTGCTGTCTAATTCAATCAGGCTTGTGTGAAAGCTATTAGACAACTGGCATTCGCTTCACCCCACACACACTGGCACACAAATGAGATATTCATTTCTCCCTCTAGGTTTCCATGTCTGGTGCAATTAACAGGTCTGGGACTCTGCGTGGCTCCTCACACTATAAGCCAGGACAGTGCCAGTGTGTGAGATTGACCACTGATGACCTACAAGGTGTAAATCAGGCTACTCTCAAACTCAAGGATAGCACAGGGTCGTTTAGATGGGCTGTTTTCTAACAAACTGATGTCAACATTTGTAACGAAGAAATGTTCAACTTTAAGCAACCAGGGCAGCAATTACCAAACCACTTAAAATAACTGAAAAAAGGACACAGGCACTTTCGTGGGCTTACCCAATGAAAGGAAAAAACATTACAAGTAGTTATTTTAATTATTAGGTGCTACTTTTAACTCCATTAACTTTAGAGGTGAATTCCATACTTCAGACTTTGAAAAAAATGCTTCACATCAGCTCTGACAATTCAAAGACTCAACCAGTGGTGAGCTTTTTCAGAGTTACGTGATTTGTTTGTGCTTTCAAACCCCTCAAATGCGTGTTTGCTGATCCAGACATCTTAAATATAGGCATTCATGCAAACTGCTGTGTGATTGTGTGTTTGTGTATGTTGAGGGTCTTGTGTGTCATGGGGTATAGGAGGATAGGGGGGTGATTGGGAAGTGACTTTTCTCTTTGTGTAACTCAGCATTTCGCTCTAAGCTGCATCTCCTGTGCAGTTGTCACAGAGCTCACATCCCCAATCCTCCTCCAGCAGGCACCTCTGAGACAGATTAGGAGCCAAAGTGAGTAGCAGATTAGCTGGAAATTTGGGACACCTGGGAAATAAGCTCTGTGGGTGCAGGCCCCTTGGGAGGGCTCAAGCTCAAAGCACACACAGAAACAAGATGTGTACTGTGCACACTCCCAGGATACTGAAAACACACAGGACACTGCCCCGCACACATCACACATACACATAGAGCTCATTTAATTCCATCTTCTTCCGATACATATACATCGACACATAAATAAGCAGAGACCATAAAGAAGGAAGCTGCTAATAAATTCCATCTGGCCACTGCCCAGAGGACAATTTCAGCTCATACTGCAGGGGCTTAACCCCATATAGAGTTGAGTCTCGATTCGAAACCGATTCTCGATTGAATGAATAGAAAAGGGGGCCCTATTTTTAGTCTCTTGCTCCAGTATACTGTGTGCTAAACCATTCACTGGTGTCCTTAGTCCACTGAGATACAATATGAAACATAACTGGCAATTAAGATAAATGGCCCGCAGCCTTTTTTATTTTAAAAAGTTAACTGCAGTTATTAATTAATTAATTAATTTGAAAGCATCTTACAGTCTCCTGCTTGCATGAGAATAACAAAATGAGGGGGAGTGCTCCACTGTGTTATTATTAGCGTTATATCTCCAGCAGTAGAGAACAGCCTCTCCCCTGCACCGTTAGCTCTGGGGAAAGACATTGTTGTATCTTGCGCTGAGTGGGCGCAGGGTTTTTGAGGTGAAACAGACTTATTTTCTTCTCCTCAGAGTTGGTTTAAGTTGTTTAAGTTCTGCAGTGTTTGTTGGTCAGCTGGTCTTGTTTGTTACTGCTTGAGTTCGCTGCTCCACTCCACTAATATTATAGCGTTTTTGCATTGGCACTTTTGTCCAATCTGAGTCAGACTATGCCACGTTGATTTGTGTTTTCATTACCAGTTTAAACGCATCATGTTGCACCCAAGATGGACCATCCCTGAAGTTGGGTCAAAGTGCTCCCGACCTGCCTCCAAGAGGGTTGCGGTGATGTCAGATGGGCTTCCTCATCATTTAGGGAGCAGTCTGCTAACTTCCAATTTAGCCCTCCGTTAATTTGAATGGGATAAAATGATTCAATGGTGCAGCTCTTCTAGACTTTCCAAATGTTATCGGACCTAATGTATCAAATTCTGATAGTGAAACAAGTCATTTCGCAGGTGTTTTGATGCTCAAAAAAATGTATCTGCCGTTTTATAGCTATTCCTTTGACCACTAGTCACAGCCCAGCGCACTTCCTGGGGGCTTGAGTAAACAGTGCTATAGGGGGCGCTGCTTTTAAACGTCATCGACTCAAGACAAGCATGTTATCATTTAAAGACACACTTTCAAGCGGGTAGCTCTGTTGTAATGTTTTGTGTTTTTTTGTGTGAAATTTCAACACCTCTAATATATAGTATGTGGCACATAAAGCTCACCACAAGGTTTGGTATTCACAAGGACAAAAAGTAGTTTGCAGCACTGTTAAGAAAGTCAGTGGCAGCTAAAAATACTCCTTAAGGGAAATATTAGTCATGTAACAACAGGTGTAAATTAATTTCCCACTAACTGACCTCATTTCTCATTATCTCCTTAACTTAAGCCATAAATAACTCCAGCAAGCAACATGGCATAGACATACTATACACATACACAGATGTTCTGCTTTAACAAACTTTACATACCTTTTCAAAGAATTGTACCATTGCTCAAACATACAGGTATGCTACTAGGGCCGCAGCTCACAACTGTTTTCATTCTCCATTAATCTTTAAATATATACTTCATTATTTATATTTATAATATAAATATGTCAAAAATAGTGCAAAATGCCCATCACAGTTTCAGAGAGCTCAATGTGACAACTTCAAACTGCTTGTTTTGTCCACCGAAAAGACCAAACTCCAAAGATACACAGTTAATAATAATAATATAAAACAAAGAAAAGCAGCAAATTGTCTGAACACTCAGACATTTTTGCTTGATAAATTACTTAAATGATTAATTTAGATAAATTTACTGTTGTTGGACTAATCAATTAATCAGCTCAATTATACATCAGTACATGGTTTGTAGTACCTTCAAACACACACAAAGCTCACCACTCCACCTCCAGAATATTCAACGTTTCTGGAGATAGTTCGTCATTCCCATGTGGCATACGTTAGTTTCTTGATTCAAACAACGCTGGCAGAGTGGCCCTCTGTTCAAGACCACAATGCTCTCATGATGATCATCAGGTCATAAATACCAAAGGGAGAAAAAAAATCAATGAAAACTATCTTAACCACAGTATTTCCATACTGTCTGATAACTACCATCTGTCGATAGAGGAGGAAACAGAGATGAAAGTGGAGTATCACTGGAGCCATGCATGCAGCACAGTAATAACTTCTGGAATTTTCACAGCACTCCCCCTTTTTTTTTTTTTTTTTCTTCTTTTCCCACTTTTTTTTCAGCATGGGGGAAAAGAAGCACAAATGTGGAATGGTTAAATTACAGGCATGTGAGCCAATACATATACGCACAGTGCAGGGATATGAACAAGGCTAGAGGGTGGGTGGTTGTGGGGAATAAAGCGGAAAGGGTCATTTCATGCAGGCAGATCACTTGACAGCTTGCTCTCCAGAGGATGTAGGGGTCCAATCAGGTTGCCAGTGGACCCCTTCGGTACACTGGGCTGCAGATGGCTGGGGTGTGGCAGGAGGCAGGCCCCTCTGTCGGCATTAATCTCCATTTAAGATGGCTTGTCAACCTTCAGAATCCACATCACAGCAACATTGTATTCCATTATTTGTAATGACGGATCATTACCGGAGCTGGAAAAAGTGTCACTTAATGCAGATAATGGTACATAATTTGAAATTATGGCATGGTCCTGTGTAATCTGACCACCAAATGAGCCTCAGAAAGGGTAATTAATTCAAATTCTGTGGCTGCTTGCATAAGGATGGGAATTAGCAGATGTATGAATGTGGTGTTCAGTGGTTATAAAAAAGCCTAATTCAAATTAATTCAGCTCAATCATTTTGGATAACAATTAAGAATTAATTGCATTGCAGCCCTAATTTAGGATGACTCGGTTAAACCAAATTACATCACAGTTTGTCTTTTAAAATGTTAAATCTCTTTACACAATAACAGCCTTAGCTTTGTTTTTATGTTTTAACCGCCCACCAGCAATCGCTAACTCAATGATGTCCCCTGTCTTACTGGGAGTTAATTCTGTTGAATAAAATTATTCTCCCCCAAACAAAGACAGTCTGGCCTTCCTGAACATTCCACACAAGCTGAAATCAGAGACACTGAACTTTCACTGTCATGTGACACCAAGCATCAGTTATTGTGCTTGTAATGCTACAGCAGTGCTGATGGTGGGAAGGGGGGGGAGAAGAAAAAAAAAACGACACCTGTCTTTTCATGTACAGCAGTGCCTGAGTGGGCGTACACTGTTTTGAATCTGAGACAGAGGTAAATGAGGCAACTTAGGAGTGATCAGATGTCAGAGTGTTAAGCTGTCATTGTTGATGCAAACAAAAGAATGTGAGCAGACTCCACCCAACCTCTCCTTCGTCCTCATGGGAACAGATCACAGAATAGCACAACATCTCTGGAAAGATGCACCCACTGCACAAGATTGTACAGCGGGTGCAATGACGAGCTGCATCCTTGAAAAACTATTTCCCTCCTGCAGACAATTTCTCACATTCCACACCACTCATACTTAATACTCTCTAAGCCTATTATTCATAAATTTATTTTTAAGGCATTTGCACAGAGGACTGTGGTTACAGTATGTCCTCTCCTAGACACACAGATCGATGTGTCTGAACTCTTTATGAGTTTTGACTGGGGCTGTCAGAGCTTCAGCCTCCCAAACCCCCAAATGCGCCCTTTTCTCAAGGACAGCTAGTTGCTAGGGCAACAGGAGCCATTGCCATGTAAGGCAGCTTCCTCGCTCCGTTCCGCAGGCTGCACCCGGACCTTACAGCCCTGATCACAGTCTCAGACTGCTGATGACAGTGGGATGGGGTGGAGGAAAGAGGTGGAGGATAAGATGTGGATAAGGTAGAGGAAGGAGAAAGGCAGAACGAATGGAGGATCAAATCAATGACCTCGGTGACCCATTGAAGACATACAGCGGATTTGTCCAGAATTCAAATGATTGGCAGAGATAAAATGCAATACAGGATGAATTATGCTGCCCAGTCCATGAGATTAACAATGTGTTAAAGTTAACTCAATGTTTTGTAGCTTGCTGAAATTCGTAAAATATCATCAGCTTCGTGTTGATTTCAATCTTCCCTATCTGGTTCAACAGCCAGCATTTTCTGCCTGACACAAAAGCCCCAGTTGTTGGCATCCTAGCCGGTACAGGTGAGAGGCATGCAAAGAGAGGGGTAGTGGGGGCGGTGCTGCGGCTAGTGGTGGGTCCTTTGTGCCTGGAGGCAGATGTAGGAAATAGCTGACAGTGGCAATCACTTGTCTGTATGTGTGTGTCTTTCTGTGTGTCTGTGTTTGTAAAGGACAGCACAGAGAGAAAAAGAGAGCAAGACAGAGTGAGAAAGAAAGAGAGGAGAGAGGGTGAAGGAGGGGGGGGACTTTACCAGAATCCAAACAAAGGCAGCAAGCGGCACCTCCAAGCTCTATGACAGAGGTTCCCTAGGGTGCAGTCTAGCTGATGGACAGGTGGCATAAAGGGGTTGCGTGTTGTCCAGTCAGTAGGGACAAGGGGGGTGTCACAGGGGAGGGGGAGCCGGAGGGGAGGAAGGAAGGGAGGCTAGGGGGGTGGCATTGCAAGGAGCAGCTGGTGTTGAATCCTGTCACTGTCCCTGTGTAACCCTCCAATGCACACATACAAACACACAAAAAAACACATACACACCTCAAAGAAAGCACAAAAGATAAACATTAGCTACCCTGAGCTGGACTGTGGGTATCATGTTCATAGGCTGGATTTTAATCCAGCCATCTCTCCCTGGGGTGTATTTATTAAAGATTACATCAGTTCTTCTGACCACAAGCATTTAATGAGGCAGTGGGGAGTCTGACTGAATTCTATTATCCATCTGATCTACAACTGGAAAAAAAAAAAACAACAGCTGTAATGCGCCAATTTTGCATGCATGCATGCATCCAAGAAGTACACACACATGCTTGGAAGCATGCACACACACACACACACACACACACACACACACACACACACACACTAGGGGTGGGTGAAAAAATCGATTGACCTAAGAATCTCGATTGTAATCCCCTACAATTCTGAATCGATTCACAGATGTCAAAAATTGATTTTCTAAAAGTTAGTTAATAACGTGATGTCGATGGAACGAAAAAAGCGAGACTCAACTGTGAGGGCATTGCAGCACCCGGACAGTCTACAGCACGCACACGCTAGAGTTATCTTGTAGTTCATCTTTTTAAAAAGGCAGTGGTTGCAAGCATTTTTTTGATTTAATGAGTAAATAATTACCCTTGCGAGACAAACATTAAGTATTAAGAACTCCAGCAGTAACAAACGAGACCGGCTGACCAACACATATTGCAGCATTACACAACTTAAATCAGCTCTGAGGTGAAGAAAATAACTCGGTGCTCAGTCTGTTTCACCTCAAAAACCCTGCGCCAGCTCAGCATCTTGTACAACAACGTCTTTCCCCGGAGCTAACGGCGCAGCAGAGAGGCTGCTCTCCACTGCTGGAGATATAATGCTAATAATAACGCAGCAGAGCACTCCGCCTCCTCCTCCCCCTCATTTTGTTATTCTCATACAGGGCAGGAGACTGTAAGATGCTTTCAAACTAATTCATTGATTAATGCAATTAACTTTTTAAAATGAAAAGGCTGCAGACCATTTATCTTAATTGCCAGTTATGTTTCATATTGTGTTTCAATGGACTAACGACACCAGTGAATGGTTTGGCACACAGTATACTGGAGCAAGAAACTGAAAATAGCGCCCCCTTTTCTATTCATTCAAACGCGAATCAGTTTTTAATTGAGAACTGATTCTGAATTGAATCAGAAACCCAAGAATTGGAAGTCATTTCGTGAGATTCCCAAATATCCACACCCCTAACACACACACTTCACTAAAGAATCATTTCACTTAAGAATTATACAAAAAGGTAACCTATCTCTTAATGGACCATTTTTTAAATCACATCATGTTCTCTCAATACCCAGAAAGTAAGAGGACAAATTTTAATGTTTTCCCCTGACAGAACACTAAAGCTTTTTGTGAAATTAATTGTTCCACAACTGTTACAAAATGTGTAAGCTGCTCTGAATAAAACTAGATCAAAGTGAACCATGCAGGCAGTGGTACATGTATATTCTCTCTCTGATTATGTGACCCGAATCAGGCTTGCTTGTCAAACACATAATAAGCTGGTGAAAATTCAAGCCTTGACATGCCACAACAGAGTTAAATCGCCAAAACAGGATTAAAAATGATATCAAGACTCTAAGATGCAACCTCAAGGATTGAAATCACACACATTACACACATTAATCACACACATCAACACACAGAGACACAGACACACACACAGACAAAGACACACATACACACACACTAAACACACCCAAAACCTCTTCCCTGTACCATTACACCTGCGCCTGAAAAGGCCGGTATTGTTGGGAGGAGATTCATTTGAAGGCTTTAATGGCTGCTATTTAGAGGTGGAATACATTAAATAGCCCAATCATGGCTGCAGAGTGAGGTGGTGGCCCCAGCAAATTTATACTGAGTGAATAGATCGACTAATTAGCCTTTAAATATGTTATTGATTCATCTAAAACAAGGGATCCCTGAGCTATTCATCTGCCTGCTCTGCGTTTTCTCCCCCTCTATGACTACATCCTTAACCCTGATAAGGGAGGGGCTTGGCTGGCTGGTCTCCCTTCCATTTGTCCTAATCAATGGAGGCTGTGCAGCCCAGACCCAGGGGGTCAGTGAAATTAAGTACCCAGCTCACACAGAGAGGGATCTGGCCAATGCTGGGGCAGGGGGGGGGGGGACACAGGCAAGCCCTCTGTTACCTTGGCAACTCTGCTGCTGCTGAGTTTCCCCCAATATATTCCTTCAACCCAACTCTTCCCCTTTTTTGGGATGGCGTGCACCAAAATGACTGCTTTCTAAGAATATTGATGGAATACTGTTGGCAAATCCATAAAAAAAATACTTTGAAATAAAAATAAGAATGTACCATAAAAGTACCATCAAATCTTTGTTTTTCTTCCACTAATGTTTTGCAACAGCTTTGTGTTTGGAAAAAACATATTTGTTTTCTCATGGTCAATAAATTGACAAAACTGAACAATAATAGATAAAAGATATGTATAACACCAGTGTAAACAATCTGCTTTGTGTGCAGTGCAGTCATTTCTCACTATGGGCACCCCTTGGAAACAAACCGATTAAATTCAAAGTATTGATTTAGACATACATAGCGCTGACATGAGTAATAAACTATTCTTTACTGCTGCAGAGACTTCATTGCCATGATAAAGTTTCAAATATTGCATAGGATGACAAACAATTGACTATATTTATTTACTACCTTGTGTTGTAAATAACAATAATAAAAGAGGCAGGTGGGTGTGTGTGTTTTAACAATTGCCACATAGTGCTATAATCAGCCTATAGGTCTAAAATCTAGGCTAGCAAAAATGACCTGTAGTTATGTTTACGCCATCTAGCAGCCATAGTAATTATGACCCGTGGAACTGACGCGGTTCAGATGACGTCAATATAAGGTGACTTGATAAGGTGATTTTGCTTTGTTAAGAGGAGGCAGGTTGGGTGGATGGCAGGGTTGATAGACTTAGCTGCAGGAGACCACTGTTTGCTCCCCGTTTCCAACCGCGAGTCAGGACATTCTTTTAAAAACCGTAACGTGGTGGTGTTTCCTGTTGCAATGACAGTGAAGGTTACGTAACTTTAAGTAAGTATGAACCATGTTTCAAGTGATCATTTTAACCCAAACCATGATCTTTCCCTAACCCTCACCAAGTGGTTTTTGTGCCTAAACCTAATCAGACCTTAACCACAGTGTTGTCACATCATAAAACATCATTATTTTTAACAGTGATTTGTAACGGTTTTGGAAAAATTCATATTGCGGTCCAATGGGTCGTTCTAGAGTGCATTACTACAGCCTCTAGATGGCGTAAACGTAACTATAGGTCGTTTTTTGCCGGCTGAATTTTAGATCTATACTGTCGTTTAATTATGAGGATATGTTGGCTATAGGCCTTCCTAAAGATCTGACAGGATTAAGAGTAGAGGTGATTAAGAAAATAAGTGGTGATTGGAGGGTAACTAAAGATGCTCCTCATCCCCCCACAAGTGTCAACTCACTGCAAAACGTCAGAAGTTACAGACACAACAGAACATTGCCAATCAGGTGAAAATACTTTGCAATCGTTAATACATCTTTTTTTTATGTAATATGTATTTATCTACTGGATCTTTACTTGGTTTTGTTTAAGTATCTTTTCTTGTTTCTTGTTTGCATTTTTTCTAACCACTTGTTGCTTCAAGGCCTACTTCCTACTCATGAACATGTATGAACATGCAATGCTCTACCACAAGCTGGCAAAGTAGACTTCACCAACTTGGACTTGAGAAAGAAAGGAAGCTACGGGTTCTTTTTCTGTGTATTTTAGTTTTCTTTTTCTCACCAGCCTTACAGAAACATTAACTTCAGCCTCACTGTGATGTTGTAAAGTGGCTGTTAAAGCCTAAATGAAAAACTTCATGTAGTAAACTGACCTGACAGTTTTAAATTTTTTTGTCACAATCCTGCTAGTAGCTTAGTGGTTTTGGCCATGGTATATTTAAAGCTGGTGTTTCATTCACTGTCAAGAGGAAACTGTTCATCGTCTAATTTCTGGTTCACATCTTGATACAATAAATGTTGCTTTTATATCAATACTTAACACTTGTGGAGAGTCTCTGGGGACTATACGTCAATCATTCACGGGATTAGGATTAGTCATATGACTAAAATTATGAATCATACATGTCTCACATGCATGCACATATAACCTTAATGCCCACCTAGCCCCGAGTCATAGCTCTCCCCTTGGCACAGCTCGACACATTCCAGTTCTGCATATCTGACATATCCATACAGGCCTGCACAGATCATCCTTGACGTTAATGCTGAGGTGCTGAAAAGGTCATTGTAAAAATATAATGCTTGAGTAGATGCCTCCTTCTGGAGAATAGTTACTGTATTTATTCATGAACTGACAGTCATATGAATCATCAAAACTACATCTGTTTGTGCCCTCTGTAAACCAGCAATTTACAACCAAGAAGGGCAGATAGGAACCGTTCAAAGCACATTTACCTACTGTAAACACACACATCAAAGTTAAAATAATGTTTTGGGCATGATTGTTGCCAAATGTAAGTGAGGGTGTTGCAGAAGTTCAAGCAGCTTGAAATGAGTGAGGAACTGCAAAAGGGAGACTGTGGCAGATTAGTCTTGTGTTCCTGGAGGCAGCAGGATTATCCCAGGGAGGCTAGAGGGGTCATGTCAGTTGCACTCAAACTGAAATCCCCATCCATAGCAGACCTGGATGAAATGCCATGTGCAAAAATTCTTTACACATGTTTTACCTGTCTGGAATACCAGATAGGTTTGGTTTTTAAGAAAATGCCAGGAAGGACTAAAGTAAATTTGTGTAACATGTGTGGCTTTAATGGTTTGGGTTTCTGAGACGGTGATCATGTGTTGCTGCAAACAGATTAAAGCAAATGGGGGGAAATAATGTGCAAAAACTATTTCACCAGGTCTGGCAAAGACAAGGAGAAAAGAGGAGAGGCACAGACAAGTCTTGCTCTGTTGCATGACGTTTGATGAGGAAATGGTAAAGGCATCCATCCAAGAGCTTCGATTTGTGGACCTCTGCCAAATCCTTTAACCAGAGACATAAGCAATTGATTAAAGAATAAGCAAACTTGCAGTCCTGAATGGGGATATTTTATGGGCTCTTTTCTGAGACTGCATCAACATCCTTTGATAAGTCTATCAGATTTTTAATGTCCAATCTAACTCGATGATAAGGGGCATCTGTTCCACCCCTCCCTCAAAGTCACAGTCAGTGAGGTTTCCTTGTGCGTGATCAACATTAACATATTATCCCATTTATTGTTCCAGTGTCAACATACCGAGTATTTTATCAGAGGCAATAACAAAACAAGCATAGATAGAGATGTTTTTTAGGATCTACACTTTGACTGCTATGCTTTTTCTGGACAGAAGACCCATTAAGAATGTGTTCTGCAGGGCACCACCAGGGGCCTCCTAAGAGGTCAAATACCTTCTTATCAGCACACACACAACAGGTTCTGTCTCGACAAGCTCAATTAGCCAGCGCTTAGTGCAGTGTATGAGGAGACCACGCTCTCAGCACGAGGCCCATATCAACAGAACCAGGGAGATGACAGACAAGCCGGACCCACAAAGGCCTGATTGTGGCGGTCCCTGGAAGGTCGGTGAATGGGTAAAGAGGGAGGAAGGACTTATGTTCTCTGGGTTTTTTTGTGATGTGACTGATAAAAATCTCCAAGCCGGATGACAATGCCACTGTAGAAAGTCTTCTGGATAAATTACTTCCATTGAGGTCAAAATCCTGAAATGAGCATAACAGAACAAAGTGCCAATAATGAGTTTTAAATGAAAGACTGTTCTATTGAAATTGGAGGATATACTGTATCAAATGCATTGTTTCCTTGTGCATGCTCTTGCATAACTGACAAGGCCAGACAGCTTGCAGCACGCCTTGATGGGGCAGCTGTGTTATTTAAAAGGGCAAAAAAAAAAAAAGGAGAAGGGCAAAAGATAAATAGTGAGGTGCTTAGGCATGTCACCCGACTGTTATGATAAAACAGTGACAGTATTCCAGGATCTCAGCTGCCTTGAATAGCATAACAGTGATCCTGTTGATGCCCATCCTTCTTGCAACACTATACTGACAGATAACGTAGCACATTAGAGCCATGATTTCAATCATAGCCAGTCATTCAGTAATGGGAAGCCTGCCTGCTGGCATAGTGTACACACAGATGGAATTTAAGCTATGTTTTGCCAGGTTTTCATTGGCCCTTTTCCCCATTGCCACACTTTAATAGCAGTGAGGTACAACACTGTCAATGATCCATATTTAATCACCCTGCTTGCAGGCCCAACTGATTCTGAATTTTGTACCGTGTTGACATAAAACATCTCCTGGTGGCCTTCAGAGCTGGCCTTCAGAGCATACATAAAAATCCAATGCCAAAAATTTAATAAAATCGATTACATATGCAGTTGCATAAGGTTCCTGTATATAAGATACATGTGTACTTACTGTATGTTGCCAACAGACCATCATAAATACATTATAGTCTCTTGGCCAACACAACATAACCAAGGTATATTGTGTCTTACCTCCGCTCAGAACAAATGGCTGTGTCTTCTTCCTCCTGCGGCTTCACGACAAAGACCGCACACACAGAAAAAAAAACTACTTAACTACAAGCAATCTGTTGAAATAGGTCATTATCGTGGAGGCATGCTGTGAATGCACTGCGTCCCCAAATCAATACGTGAATTGTTATATTTAGTAAGAAGGTCGCAAGGAGGAGTTATCAAGGCTGTACAAGGAATGAATGACATCAATGCATCAGCTCTGTGCTCGAGTCTGCTTATTTTAGATGCATATGGCTCCAAAATGTCTTCTCTAGTGAGGGTTACTCTGTGGAGACTAGAGGAAGATATCCCATATGGTGACGGTAAATGTCACATTCTACTCAGTGTCAATGTCATGACATTATCCTTCAAGGTGCCACATTATGATATTGTAATTCAATTTCTGCGTTTTGTGGGGAATTATTAGTCTAATTGATTCAATAGTCTGGTTAAATGTGTTAACAGCAGAGAGACACAGTGAAGAATACATTTAATTTTTGAATCTCATTAGTTGCTTTGGTGTCTTATATTTAGATAGACGGTAATTAGACGATTCATCACTTCATAAATGAGGTATACCACAGCAGTGTGCACAAAGAAAGTTACCTAAGTGAGTTTAAAAAATAATGACGTATTACTTCTTCTTTTTTCTTAATTCACAGATGTATTTTCCCCTTGCTTTAATAAGAAACTCCTGTCTTTTCTGCTGCAGGTTTTCATTACCTCATGAAAGTCACATCCCACCCTGTTTTCAAAAATCTATGAAAACAACTCTCGAAAAAACATACTGTACTTCTTCAAAACAACAAAATCCATCATATTAAGTAATTGCCACTGACAACCCTAAACAGAGCCAATTCATATCTTACTATAAGGGCAGAGGAATCCACTCCTTTGCCAAGTGCATAACATCATGTAGTGCGGTTAAGAGAGACATAGTATAGGTCTACACTGTATCATGATCCCTTCCTCTAAGATGCTTTCTCTCCTTTCTCTCGCCGATTCTGTCTTGTTTTAACTGTATGTGTCCCTCTGAGCTGACAAGGTCTTTCTTTTTGTTTTACCCAAAATCCTCTGCATCGTCGTGACTTTGCACAGTGGAAAAAAAGCAAGGGGGAGAGCAAAAAAGACAAGGGGAGAGCAGAATCAAAACAACCTCATTAATAACTGTGACTAATATATTCCAGGCGGTTCTTTAAGCCTGTTACTTCACAGAGAGGAGATGCCCGTACTGTGAGGGGAGGCAGCGGTGGCCCTGGTGTGTGTCGAGAGGGTGCCATACAGAGTCGCTTAGCTGTGTGGAATGAAAACACCCCGCACATGAAAATGCGCTGATCTCTCCCCCACCTAAACCGCCCAAAAAAAAAAAGTCTGTCGAGACCACACAGCCTTGAGATGACCACAATAAACCAGAACATTGGTCCCAGCACGAAGTGAGCATTTCCCAGGCATCAATGCACCACAAGGCCAATCCAGGCTTTGTAGTAAACACTGGAGGGTGGTTAATGTCCAGCCCGGAGGAGTTATGAACGTGATTTTTTTGTTTAGCTTGTTGACTGTGTCTCACAGTCTCATTTCATTTCTCCGTGTCTCAACATTTTATTGTCTTTCTTGACCTAGTCTTGATTTCATTCTTATAGAGTTTCTCATTTCGTCTAAAGCATTTTGCAGCACAGCGAGTTGATGGTTTTAGCAAATAGGAAATCAAATCCTGATCTGACCTATCTCATATCTCTCTTTTCTTTCATGTCAATACATAAAACTAAATACTAGCGGTAATGGATCTTCAGTAACTTATATAATCAGTTCTCACTTGTGGGGAACTATAGTTTTAGAACTTGAATAAAGAACTATGGAAAGTTCTGTGTTCAATGGGTAGATATACTATATTGAGATATTGATCTAATATCAGCTATGTCTTCTCTTGGAATTAATTCTGTTTTTGCTAGGGATCACTTCAAATACACAGAAATGACCTCATTTTACTATGCAGAGTAAATTTTATGGCATCGACAATTACCCGAAATTTACTGGGTCTAGAATTACATGTAATCGACAGGCTATACGTCGGTCTAATATGAAGAAATTAAACAGTAATTACTGTCTAATTGTAAAACATGATGGGGACATAAAAACATTATGGTATCCCAGCACTATACTTTAACTCATGCTGTGAGGAGCACAGGAAGCTAGTGTTATTTTTCCACACAAGTCAAAACAGAACCGCCTTCTTATTAGCTTGTTGTTTACAGTCTCACCTCCTCCTTCTTAATATAAACTCAGTATAAACAGAGAATCCCTAAAGGCTTTGCCGTATAAACTGTGGGAAAATAGCACTAATCACAACGCAAAGACCTAGAGGTGGAAAGGAAGAACAAGTAGGAGAGGGGGAACATGGGGGAGATTATTCTCATCCATAAACCAGTGGTATATACTACAATGGGTGGTGGTAGGAGTATTCTAACTGACTAGGTAAGGATTAGCCTGGCGGATCGTGCTACGCCTTTCATCTTCCAAAGCGTGGTTTGAAAAAAAAAAAAAACGTATCCTCTAGATGAACCCAGTTCTTTACAAGAGTTATAAGAATGAGAAGAGCGTGTCGAACTGTACCTTTCAGCCGAAAGCTTGGGAATTTCATACAAGAGTGGAGCAGCACATTATATTGAGTAATTTATTTGCTTAGCAGGTGCCCAAGGGGAAGTAAAAAGTTTTAACATCCAGAAAATTCTGTAAGTAGTCCATTTACAAAGCTGAGCTGTCCCCCACAGCAACGGAAAACCACCCCCCTCGACCAGGCTTCAACAATTAAACCAGGCCATTGGAGCCAAGATTGTTTTCCTGCACAGCGTCAAGTACGCTCATCCTGCACAATTATAGTCTTAATTGAATATTGTGATAAACAAGGAAAAGCAGGTAGCGAGGATAAATACTACAAACAATATAACAGTAAAGAATGTGACGGGAAACAAAAAAAATATATGTTGAATTTATTTTTTTTAGGGAAAATGAATGACTAGAAAAGAACATTTTTGTATTGGCAGTGATTTTGTAAGACAAGGTTTATTATTTTTAAATAATAAAGGTCTTTTTTGAGTTGAGGAGCATCAAAATGGGATCAAAAAGTTGAATAAATTTGTGGTTTAGTCAGTGTGCAGGTGTTACTCTTTCATAAAAATCCTTTAGGCCTTGATACTTAATATAGTGGATGATATAAACAATATGTCCATTAAACAAAATATTATTCACCTGTGTTCACTCAGAAGTCAGGAACACACAGGTGGTAACCTGGCAAAGCAAACACTCCTGCAGTGGTGGCTCTCAACAGGGGAGAGCTTAACTTTGCATCGACGGGGTTTCAGAGGCATGTGTTCAATTTCAAACTCAAACAGCAGTCAGAAACCTCCCGGGGAGGATGATGACAGAAACCTTTGCTATGCTCGTCCAGCTTTTGAGTTGACATTAGCCAGTGGATTTCTAAACATTTCGGAATTAAATCCGAAAGAAAAATAAATCTCAATATAAACTGCTTGATTTGGTTGTTGATTTTGCTCAAACACTGCCGAGGCCCCGGTGGGTTAGATAACGCTTGTGTGGACACGATCACCTCATAGGGATTCACTGAGGTTAAAAGAGATGTTGCCCTTGAATCCAAGGATACTTTCTGTTTGTTGTTTTTTCTTATTTGGTCTCAGGCACTGGAATTAGCTGTTAATTGAACTTCTCTTTTTGTTTTCCTTTGAGAACAGCAGGGTGTACTTTCCAAATCTAAATCACTTTGATTGCCAAGTAATTAAATGCACAAGAATTTAGTGACACTGCAAAAGAGATATATCGACAGCTCAGAGATTTACAGTGTGTGCTGACTCATGGCACAAAGCAAAGTGGACTCACAGTGTCCGGCAGATAATAAAGTGGGTGAACAGCAACGCAGATTTATAATTTATGTCTCTTCACTGTGAATCCATGCCATACTTTAAGTACTGTATGTCATTATTTGTGTAAAAAAGAGGAAAGGAGTGACTCCAGCACAGGGCATACCTTTTCTATGTGTAAAAACGTCTTCTTTTCGAGAACTAAGGAAAGCAACTTATTTTTAGGTTGAAAACTAGACTTTTAAAAAATTTAAATAACGTGTTTTGAAAGAAGCTGTATCAGGAAATCTTCTCATTTCAGACAACCAAGTAATCCCTCAGTTGAAGTCAAAACATCAGAATGTGTGTACCTGCCCAGGGACCGCAGATGGAAATGACCTAAGAGCTAAATCTGGCATGAATCATCTCTTCTCATTTTGTAATCTGAATCACAAAATACTGGAGTTAGGAAGTTTATAGCATTAATATTCTCCCCCTGTGATGTCTTCCTTAAAGGCTGCTCAAAGGAGATGATATCTCATGGTTATTAGCGCCGTATGTTGATAGGCGTTGAGGCGTATAAGACTGATAAGAGGAGAAGAAGAGAAAGAAACCTCAGCTCTTCATGCATCTTTGTTAATATTTCTCTCGCGCCCCCCCATTTGCCTTTCCATTTTGATCTATCTCTACCCTCCCATCTCTCAACCTCACCAATGCAGCTATTTAATTTTTAATCAGTTGGAGTTTAACAGGATAGAGATCTTTGTTGGTGGGTGATGTTACTTTTTTTAGATTCCATTATAGTTGCGGTGCGTCTTCTCCATACAGGATGAAATGACCTATCCTCTGCTTTACTGTACGATTACCAAGTCGTTGCAGACGGCAGTTACATAAGTTGCTTCTCATAGGAACCAACTGTCAAATAAGTTAAATGAACGGTAACACAATGAATAAAGGGTGTATTATATAGGCTAACTAACAGATGTTTTTGTCATTTCTACTCAGCATCGAGGGACAAATATTCAGGTTGAATACACTTTTATGTGTAGAGTAACATTAACTTATGCTACAATACTGTGGTGTTACATGAGCTTGGATAACAGTCTTGTGTGAAACAGAATATAGACTCTTCCCTTTCAGCCTTGTGACCAAGAGGTTAACTGTGTGTGAACAACTGTGCTCATCTCTTAGATACGACGGGTGCAGGATATACGTGGAACATCCCACCAATGTCAGGAATGGATAAGCTTTCTCTCTGTTCTCACTTTTAGAATAGCTCTAATGTAGGTCAACGGCATACAACACAAGACGCCACAATTTTCTCTCAATGTTGACCGAGTTCTAATAGATCATTGGAAAACAAGGTCACTGATACTCGAGAGGGTTTCCTGTCTTTAACTGTAAGCCCGATTGTTTCTCATCTTTTATCCAGACAGATGCTTGATCCATCAGTCTCCCTTAGCCGGGAGAGCAACTTGAATCCTCTAACAGGACACGAGTCGAGGACATCTGAGAGAGAGCACATGGGGATGTTTTGACAAAGCCCTGGCCTTGTCGCTGATGAGAAAAAAGAGGCACATATGGAAGGATCTCTGTATGCTGCACAGCTCTCATTTCCTCAGTGTGAGGACAACCTGTCCAAGGCGAATTTATCAAAAGCAAAACCATAAGATCTCAGGGTTGTCACCAAGCTAGGCTCTCATTCAGAAACACCAGAAAACTGTCTGTGGTCATCAGGCTGTCTGGTATCCTGGGGCTCAGGGTGAGACAGGGATAGGTGTCACAAGCAAGAACCAGGCCTTCAAGAAGCCTCTACAGTAGATGAGATGACCGATGATGTGAAAAAAAAAAAGAGGTGCTGGAATTATAAGAGGTCATACTGTCTGAATTTGAGATTCAAAAGATGGTGTGGGATAATGAGCAGTGTGACGGGGGGGCTGAACCTTGCTCTGGCATATGGAGCAGAACCCGACATGTGCAAAAACATGTGGAAAACGTTTACAGGCTTAACAGGCCATGATCTCTGAGTTCAGGGAGATTCGCAGGGATCGCAGGTCACGTTATCACATCGGCATATGATGGATGTGCTGTGAAAATGAGGATGATAAAGTGTATGGGTGTGGATATACAATGTTCCTGTGTGTGCACATGGCTGCATATGGTAGTATGTGTTTGTGCACCACAATGTGATATTGTGCACTCACGTTAAATTAATGTATTTCAGAGGTACAGAGTGTGTTTATTTCATTTCCTCTCATCAGACTACCCCCCCCCCCCTCCCCTCTCTAATTCTCGTTTTCTACCTCTTTCCTATGCTGTATGGATGTGTGCAGGGTGCAGAACAGACAGAGAAAAAGGAGACTGGCAGAGAGAAAAACAGCACCTGGCCATACTGAAATCCCATCACAGTGGGGAAGAGGGAATAAAGGCTCCTGAATGCTCCCTGGGGCCTCTGCGGACAGAATGACATGTCTTAGAGCTTGCTGGCTCGCCTCCTGCTGTTACAACATCCTATAATGTGTACAGACGAAAGAGGCTACCTCTATCAAATACAAATCGCAGACCTTTTATTGGGTCTAAATGAAAGGATCAGTAACAGAAATTAAGTGATATTGCCTATGATGCAGAAATTAAGTCGTGTTGTCTGTGATGCCATTTAACAGGCAAATGTTGCAGTAATGAACATCTGTTCAGGCGCTCATTTGTATTCCTTATGCTTAACTAAACCGCTCCTAACAGCAGCCAGAGCAGCCATCAATCTAAGAGAATAACTGTGGCTGTAACTTTCACATAATATTGTATGAATGCCTGTTTTGGAGGCAGACTGTTGACATTTCGGTCTCCCTTTCTCTTTTTCTTATTTTCTCTCTCTCTCTCTCCCTCCCTTTCTCTTCGTTACTGCAGCCCAATGCAAACCTTCCTTCATCTTTGTTTGCACAATGCACAATGCAGCAAAAGCCTTGAGGGGGTGTGTTTGTTTTGTTTTGCTTTGTGTCTTGTTCCAGCGCAGAGGACAGTCATCCAGTCATCAGCGTGGCAGTTCCCCACGTGCACTGTTAGTCAATTAGAGCTGCCATTAAAGACAGAGGCACCCAGGGAAATAAAAGGCAGCGCCGTGGATTTGTCTGTGCTATGCTGATTTCCACCCTTAAACCCTCTCCAGACGAAGAGGCTGCAATAATTGGGATTCTGACAGTGGGTTAGGGGGACTCATTTCCTGTCTTTGCCTCCTCCCCTCCTCTTTTCCATGCAATCATGTCTATCCAATCATGTCTGCCCAGCACCTACCTTTGCACTCGATCCCCCTAACTCTCTTTATCTACAACCACATTTGGCTGAAGAATTACTGAAGCCTTCCGTCCTTAATCTAATTGCTCTGGGTGCAACTGCAGGAACCTTGCTTCCAAGCAGCTACTACCCACCATGCAGACCTCACCAAGAGACTGACATTAAATGAGGCACTACTGTTGTTCTAAATTCTCCACACTGTGACCTAAAAATGCTTATCATTCATGTGACTTACTGACTTGTCAAGGGGCCTGTCGTGCATGTTCAGTAGAATTTGTTATGTCCATTATACAGTATAGTATATCTGAAACTTGGAATAGCCTATGAGTGCGCAAGTCTTTTTGCGAGTGCATCTATGTAAACCAAGTGTAGGCAGGGATTTGGTTATGTTTTCACAGATTTGCTATCTATTAATGATTTTAAAGTATGAACTGGAATTATCCCGAACCTGTACAAGTAGAACATTTAGTTATGGAACTTTACATTAAAAATGTGCTTATCAATGGTAAAATAATGCATGCAAAATTTCGAATTTATGTTTATCTGATAGGTTTAAACGTCTCTCACTTCTCTTTCCTCTAAGAATTTCTCAGGCAACCTAATTGGTTTCACCATCAAAATCATTTTCACACTATGATTTCCACTACACATGAATGGGAGAGTGTGTACAATATGAAACAGTTGGCTGAATCAATTATTGTAATAGACGCCAAAGTGGACTTTGGTCAGTCCATGTAACACAATGTGATTATTGATGGTATCCCTGAGACTGAGAACAAAAGGTGGTCAGAATCAGAGGAGAAAGTGGTAACATTTTTCAGGGACAAAAAAAAGCTTGAAGACTGCTCATTTGAATATTTGTAGTTTAAGGAACTTAATCAAAAGAAGAAGAAACAATATTATGCTCTACAGTTAAATAGGACAAAGAATAATGGGAAAAAGCTTTGGAGTGCACTAAAAAATATAATGGGAAGAAACACCTTTCCACAACCTACATTTAATGAGTCTGGGGGTACCTTTATCACAAAACCCAAAGAAATTGCAAATTACTTGAATGATTACTTCAGAGGCAGGGTATATAAATTAGGGAGAGAATTATCACATGGGACAGACAATAGCTTATCCATTTTTAACATAAAAAATATCGTGAGGGATAAACCCTGCCATTTTGAGAGAAAAGTTTAAAAAAAATTAACATGTAATGACAAACAACCAGGGATTGATAATATAGATGGTAAACTGATTCAAATGGCTATACACTATATTACACACCCAATCTGTGAATACCAGCCTGAAACAATCTATCTTTCCACAGGCTTGGAAAAAAGCTAAAGTTATTCCACTGCCCAAACACAGGTAAACATCATTTGGTGGCCCTAATAGTCATCCCATAAGCTTGTTACCAGCACTAAGATCTTTGAGAAAACAGTATTTGATCAAATACAAGAAAACCTCGCAGTAGATAATCTGATAAATTTCCAGCATGCTTACTGAAAGGGACACTACACGCACAGCTCTAGTGCAAAAAACAGATGACTGGTACAGAGATCTGGACAACAAAATGATCTGTGGATCAGTACTATTAGATTTTATGGCAGCATTTGATGTTATTGACCACAAGCTTGAAAAGCTTGAGTGTTATGGATTTAGACAATCTGCAGCTGCCTGGATGGAAAGCTATCTGGTAAATAGATCGCAGAGTGTCTTCTTTAATGGAAGTTACTCAGATAGCGTGTTTGAGGCATTTGGAGTTCCTCAAGGGGGCTGCCTAGGCCCACTTATATATTCCATTTTTACCAACGATTTACAGTACATGCATCAGCAGCAATAACACCTGCTGATCTGACCTGCCACCTTGAACAGGGAGCTAGATATTATCGGAAAGTGGATCCTTGAAAACAAACTGATACTTAACATATCTAACACAAACAGCATAGTATTTGATTCAAATCACTCTCCAAGGTGAGAGCCAGAGCTTAAACTCTTTATAAATAAAACACCTATCCATCAAGTAAAGGAAACCAAGCTATTGGGCATCACCCTTGACAACAAATTGTCCTGGTCAAAACGTATCGACACTATTGTCAATATAATGTACAAGGCATTAGCTGTAGTAAGGTGATGCAGAAAATACCATACGCCTAATTCAACTAAACTTGTATTCAGTAGTCTTATTCTTTAGCAGCTTGATTACTGCCAGATAATATGGGTGAATGCCACAAAAAAAAAGGATTTAAGCAAACTCGAGCTAGTACAGAACAAGGCGGCACACCTTGCTCTCCAGTGTCCGTACGGCACTAACATCAATAGCATGCACTTCCGTCTCAACTGGCTAAAGATTTAAGACAGGCTGATCACTGCACTTCTCCTCTCAACATGGAAAGTTTTACAGTACAGTCAATTAAAAAACACAATTTAGACTCATACATATAACACCTGACAGGCAACAGAAAGCTGGTTTCCACTTTTTTACCTCTGTTACTGACTAAATAAACACAGAAATCAATGTTTAAAAAGCAAATAAGGAACACCTAGGAACATCATATTTGTAGGATGCTATGCATATGCGGATTTGTAGCTTTTGCTGGTAACTCTGTTGAGAGAGTCATCAGTGCAAGTTTTACTCATACATATTAATGTTATTCTCCAATATATGTCTTCTTGTTGACTGTAATGTTTAATGTATGTTTTTAAATGTGGACCCCAGAAAGACTAGCTGTGCTAATAAACAAAGTTGCACTATTTTATCTGCTGTCACGCTGTGTGATGTTAACTTCTGACTCCTCTCCACAAATCTAGGCCACAGGGCCAAGCAAACTGCAATGCTTGTTTTACAGTTCTCCTCAAATACAGTCATTAACAAAAACTTAACCAAGAAGCGTTAGTATCACTGAGACAGATTGCCTCCCACTGAATCTTCACTGCCCCATAACACGAGCCACACTCCCACAGTCGAGACCCTTGAACTCACAATAGCATGGGGGTTAGATGATCAGATTACAGTGAAAAAACACACATGGGCATTGTTAAGTGAGTTTGCGATTCCACCCATGAACATGGGTCTCATTGTACCCCACTGAAGAGAATGCTTTTCATTCTGGAGTGAACAACAAGGGCAAACAGGACCTCATGTGTCTCTGTGGTGCACCATCTCCTCAAGGCTCTGAGGGGAAATAAGATCTCTCTTTTCAGGGCCGTCTCTCCTGAAAGGCCCTGGTGTGGTTCCTTCACTCTGAGCACTTCTTAGAGAGGAAACTTAATCTCACTTGTAAGACAATCACAGTGAAAAAAAGGCCTTCGCAATTTGATGTAAGCACCCCTCTACTATCAATATTTTGACAGATTTCATGACAGCATAATTATTTGCCAGGAATCCTGCCAAGGATTTAATTGTTACATGCGTAATTACACGTTTAGTTGTGGAGATGTTAGAACAAAGCATTGCCTGGGTTATTAATATTACAGTACAAATAATTTCTTTCATCTTTGCTGTTTCATGCTGTCTCTGTGGCTCCATAATCCAGTTATGAAAGAAGATATCTTACAAACCCTGTGAGGGCACCTCTCACAAATCAATTCATTACCCCATAATATCAGCAGGCAAAGGCGCATCTTTCATAGATCAATTCATTATCCAAGTTCTGGCAGTTGAAAGGCGGTAACCGACCACAGTTTGAAGCACTGATATCAGTTTTCAGTGTTTAGGAAGATGACTAGAGTGTAGCCCAAGTGGTGGCAGCCCTCCATGAAAAAGAGCTTCTGAACAATGGAGGAACCACAGAATAATAACCTTTGTAACTTTAATGGTTTTATTTTTTTTCTTGGTAAAATACACATTTCCCTGTTGTTTGTGCTGAGGCTCATAACTATTGTATGGAGCCATAAAAATCCATCACTGTGCATGGCATTTTGCTGCATTCCACAGCTGCACTCTCAGATAATGCATCCTTCTCATAAAGCTTTAATATTCAGTCACTGCGCCATGTGATCAGGGAAGACAGGGTGACAGACAGAATGATCAAAATTTGTCTGTTTACAGGAATCTGTGTTTTAGTTAGTGTCAGTACAGTATGTCTAAGGGCCCTGCAGCGCTTGAATTTATCAGTATGACTTTCACTAATGCAGAAGAGGAAGAAAGCATGCGGTCAGCGGACCATGGGTAACAAAGCCTGTGCACAGTCCCATGCCCAGCGCTGAGAGGATATGAAATGGATCAACATGCTTTCCCTGTTGAGTGGACAGCATTTAATTGTATAATCCCGTTTAGCACAAAAAACACCATGACTGAGGACACCCCTGAGATGTTTCAATCCACCACATGCAGTGAATTACATGTAGGTCAAAATACAAGCAGATTTATGTAATTATGCGGGGTGATGTGGATTCAGAGTAGCTTGCTACAGCAAGAGTAGCTATCTTCACGTGCCTCTTATTGGCCTGTATTCCTTAAGGAGCTGGTGCCTTTCCTCATTAGTAGTCATTGAAGAGGCCTGGCAGTGTTTGTGAGGCAGCACCCATCACATTTCCCCTCGCAGCACACAGACACTGGGGGATGTGTTGTAATTACAGGCGCGCATAAGAGAGGCAGCAACACACCGATCTAAAACGCAGGTGGGTGGTTTGTTGTGCTGGGCTGGGCTGGATCAGCATGGCTCCAGTCTGCAGGCTACACGCTGTCTTGCTGTTTCGAGTAATCAAGATCTCTGAGCACGTTGACCAAATACCACCTGCCACAGTGCGGATAGGGCATGGCGCAGGTAAATGTTGGGTACATCGATGTTTTGAAAAGCCAAATCCATTTGCCTGTGAGGGATTCCAATTGATAGGAAAATGCAGGCAATTTTGAAAAATATCCTCTTTGTCCTCATGGATGGAAGGAGGCATTCTACCAACAAAAGATTAGCGCTGAAATTTTACAGATTCCAAATTGATGTTCTTATTTTCTTTGCATTTCTATTAAGCATGAGTTTTGCTAAATATGCACAAAGAGGTGCTGCTCTGCAAAGAGAGGTTGAATGTTTATATATCCTTTTAAATCTGAAAAAAAATCCATTCAAATATGGAAGGAAGACCCTACACATGCCCTAGTAACAATATCACACCCTGCAAGTGCATTTGATACAATTCTTTACATCTGGATAAAGGGGTTATAATTAGGGTCCAAGGGAAGAAAAGCAATTAATAATTTTTTCACTAATAAGTTGTTGTGATTTGCAACCAAACACCTGTGATGAGCAGCACCCATCCTTTTATGGCAGCTCAGAAGAAATAAACCGAACATGTTGTGCAGTCACAACATCAAAAGGTGTATTTTCAGATCAAACCCCAGCCAGAATTAACATGTGAATTGCCAAATTCAGAAATGTATTCCTGTTGGAAAATAAACAGAAAGGGGTGATGATCATTTTTATGGAAATATGGTGATGTCCTCAGTTGATTAATCTATGCACAGAATGTATATACTGTGCTTTCCATCATGTTTTTCAATACATTCCACACATCACTATCTTATACCGTCCATTCAATGGAATTGAAAAGATACCTGGAGCAGCTTAAAATAGAGAGTGTGCTACCAGACAGCAGCACTGTTTCACTAGTATCCTTTAATATTTGGATCACTCTGTTACGATGGCAGAGCTGACTGATTCATTATGCTTGGCAGATATGATAAAAACATAATAAGAGCAAAACATACCTCGACATACGGTCCCATTTTCCACAGCCTCGTTCCCAGCCTTACACATGCAGCGTCCAATGGGTACCATCCATTCTCCATCCCCATTGCAATACAGCTTAATGGGCACATCGACCTCCTCTGCATTAGGGATGCAAACACCCCTCGCAGCCACCAGGGAGGTGCTCTCTGCCCCTGAGAGTGTCTCCTGGAACAACGCCCCGTTAGTGATGATACGAGGGCATTTTCGGTAGAAGACACGAACAGCGATGAGCGACATGCAGCCGCCGTAGTCTTGGAAGGCCAGGTAGAAGCCATTTCGTGACACAGGGCCAAAGCTCCGAATTTCAGTGTTGATCTTCATTACTCTGCCCCCTAGGTCCACCTGGGAGAAGCTCTCGTCAGCTGCTATGGTGTCGACCTTGATCCAAGGGTTCTCCATCCAAGCAGGTGAGTTTCTAGTGGCAGTGTCAGAATCTGATTCGTAGTAATAGAGGTTAAACGTCTCTTTACAGGAGCCTGGCACATTGGGGATGCTGCTGCAGTCCCTCACTGAGAACTTCATCTCAACATGGATCCGTTGCGCACCACGACGCCGGATGTACTTCGTCCGTACCCAGTTGTTCTGATTGTTGTCGAAAACATTGCAGACCTGGTAAGTCCGGATGGTATTCATGTTTTCATCATAACCGCTCACCTCCTCCCACTGTAAGGAGAAACATAAAAAAGGGTCAATGTTTTCCTCTGTGAATACTTTGACAAGGAGTTTGATTTAGGTACAGAATTTTGTGGAGAAAATTGTGGTAATTAAGGCATATGGTTAACTTGATTCATTCAATTAAGTGCAATTCAGCTGTAAAGCAGTAAATGCTCTAAATGTTTCTAATTACAAACTATCATAAAGCCCCTGCTGATACATACTTTGTAGTAATAACAACTATGTTTTCATGCACACTTTATAATACTTTGATTACTGGGAGTAATCAGCTTAAGGCAACATTTTGATTAAATTGATTAGATGATGCGAAGAAACCTAATATCTCCCTAATAACCCAGTTGACATGGATGCATTAGACTGATGGAACAAATGAGAACCAGCCTTTCCAGCATGTCCTCCCATTCCTTGTAGTACTGGTATACTAACAAAACTACTCACAAGTTAGTTAGTCTGAACCATACATATATATACATATAATAAAGTAAATAAAGTCATTTTCAAAACAGCCATAGTCAATAAACTGCAAAACTATCACAGTTATGGGTTTCACCGTTTGGGGCTTATGTGTTTAAATGACTTTCTGAAATCCAAGAGGTGGATTTTTTAAGTCCAGGAGAATAGCTGCTCTGTGATGGCTGAATGGGTTCCAGTGTTTGGACATTTTTAGGGCAGGGTATGAATTCATCTGTTACCTGGCACTTGGTACCATGGCTTTCTTTGACAGGTAAAGCCAACAGAAAGGCTGGCATTATAAAGTCGCCACTAAAGACCCCCCTTGGTTTATAGCATCAATAAATTTGCCTTTTTTTCTGTCTCAAAATGTAAGGTGAAGCTGCCATTATTTTTATATACAGTACTTATTTGACTATGAGTATTCATTTTTAAAATGAATGTTAAATGTTAAAGAAATAAAAACCCTGCTTTGTACAGGCAAGATGTGATATTCACCCTCCGCTTTCCTGTCCTCTCATTGAGGAAACAATTCACATACTATAACGATTCAAGACAAACTGGATACGTGACATTAAGTCACTTGAACAGATTAGGCAGACTCTGGTTTATGTGACAGTGTGTCCTACTTTTTTATTGTATCTTAATAGGACACATTCATAGCACATACTGTAATGGGTTATTGACATTGTAGTGAAAGCTCCTTTCACTACAGTTAAGTACCGTGGAAACATGACATGAATTTTCCACAAAAAAAAAAAAAAGTCACACTAAAATGACATAATCATATTACACAGGTATCATATAAAAAAAAATCAAGGGACAAATTTCGCTTCAGGTTTTCTGGGTATTCTGTTCTACTTCAAAGTCCACATATTGCATACCGAATTGAGTACTCTCTGACTGTACAGACTCCAGATGCAACCTCTGCGGTTTTCCTGCCCCTTGGCCATGGATCAAGGACCTCAGCTTTAAACACCATGCGCTCTAACCACCAAGCAGGTCATGACCTTGACCTCAGCTTCTCAGCCAAAGGAAAAAGGCTGTTCTCAATCCCAAAGCTTGCACCAGCTTCAACCCTCCGCGCTTCGACCACTCTAACTCCCCCCCTTCACTCTTCACTTCACAGCTGATATAATTTCTCAAATTAGTGCCCACTTGGTGAGGATTTTGACAGATTTTGACGGGTTGGGAGAAGAAAGTCACCCCTCTTGTTACAAACCGGCGTTCTATCAAACGCTCTCTGTCTAATTAGAACAGCTTTAGTTCTTAATTCCCATGTCCTAATTAATCACTGTGAGTGTGATGCTTGGCTTGACCCAAACCATCGAAAGAGCCAACCTAAACAGAAAAGACTGATGTGCAGCCAAAAATAATACTAATAATGAGCAAGAAAAGAATGCAGCTTAACAGAAAACTATAATGAAACTTCAGCTATTAAGTTTTATTCTTTAATTTAATTGCACATAAGCACACAAAACCATTCGTCATAAAAGATGATTTTTTTTAAGTGACAATTACTAGAACTTGAAAAGTTTTGTTTGAAGAGTTCAGAGTCAATGAACTGATGACCTTACTCCTCAAAACTCTCTAAACATGTTCACATAATTCTGTTTGAAGTGGACTTATGAAAACACTATATTTTTTTTATGTTAAATCAAGTGAAGTTTAGCTGTGTAGACCTCAAATTCGATCATACAGAATATCAGAGTACATGTCGATGCAAGTGGAATTCCACTATTGCATCACACCAGCATGAACTGATGTGTTCAGTTTTAATTTATCTATACAGTAGCTTCAAAATCATTCAAATAAAGCGACTGTGACTGTATGCTGCAGATTCTTGGTATGCTTCAAGGATAAATTTGTCTTTTGGCCTGTACTGGCAGACATCATCATCCCAGGTCATGAGCAGCCATTGACCTTCCCACTTGTTGAAGAGCAGTGGGGAGGCTGTGGGCCAATTAAACAAGAGCAGGCGGTCCGCTTCTACTGAGCACAGAGCATTGGACAATCGCAGTTTAATAAAATGAATGTGGAGACAGGTGGGGGTTGCTGCTAATGAGGGATGCAGACACGGGAAACTGCAGGGGAAAGTGTTGGCAGTGATGTGGGGGGAAGGGTTGAGCCAAGCTAAAAAAGACCCCAAACAAAATGTGTTTTGATGGAGGGCCCCTTTTTGTCCTGTCATGGCCTCTTTGCCCCGCTTTCATCACAGCCAGTGGAGGGAAGCAAATGGGGCATAATAAGAGCCTAACGATCAAGCGCAGAGTGTGAAATTAGAAGAAACGTCTTCATTTTCACAGCTTTTTTCTCCTGGTTCTTTACCGAGAGTGCTGTAAAAGGGTGGTCATGTGTTTTAAGTAGTGAAGGTGGAGGTAACGCTGGTGGTGGATGTCAAGATGGATTAGCTAGAGGGGATGAGGTGCCCTCAGATGATGATGGAAACAAACTCTCAAGCTTATTCTACTGCGATCCTGTTGCTTTTGGAAAAATATTGTTTTTTTCTGATTCAAACAGAGCTGTGTGCACTGAATAGTGCATTACTGTAACATAAAATAAACAGATGTTTAATATCGGAATGATCAAAGACATTTCTTACTAACTAAAGGCACAACAAATATTATCAGAAGCCCATTTGCATTTGTTAAAAGACATAAAACTACTTTAGGGTAAACAACAAGCAAGGGGTTTTTTCGTGGTACACTGGATGTGATTCCTTCCTCTGAGAAACACCGCACACAAAACCATACTTGTGCAATGAAAATCCAATGGTGTGAAACAGAACGGGTGACTGGCTCCAAACAAAAACACGTTTTATGTTTTAATTGCTCTTGTTGGGGTCCTGAGACTAATAATCCTGGGTCAATCCGGGTTGGCAAATAACTTTCAGCGCTTGGTTTAACCTGCTGAGTGTTGCCCATTTATTTCAAGCAGACAAAAATCCAACACTAGGAAATCACCAGCATGTGATATTTTATGTCTCAAGTATACACACCATTTCCAATAGTCCCTCAATACTTCTGTTATATTAGCAAAACATTAAGAAGTCTTGCATGAATAATACAGAAAGACCAGTAGTCACATTTGTGGCCTAAACAGTTACTCCCATAGTTAGATGTAGATTAAGCTGTTATGTGAACAGTCCTTGTAAATTCCTTCACCTTTATCTTTCTGCCAATTAAAGTGATTTTCTGTCTGATTCAAAGAGTCGTTAGACCACGTTCTACTTGGTTAATAAATGACTTTCTCACACCAACCTTGGATCAGCTAGAGATTATAATTCATGTCATGCTAGAGCAGCAGTACTGAGAGACAAACACCTTGTGCAGAAAATCTGTCTGAAGTGAATATAGATTATAGTGGTTAGACTATGGCCAGGATTGTATAGACTACTATATGTCAGCTGCTCCTCTCTTCCTCTGGAGTTATATGAGGTGCCACAGTTCAGTGACGCTCTGAGAATGAGGTTCAGAATCAATATCTCCTCTGCCATTCGAGGAGAGAGAGAGAAAAGTTCAGCTGACCTGCAATCCATATATCTCCATGACAGTAGGGCCTGCTTTATCTGTAAAGCAATGCAGAATGCACTGTCTAAGCTGAAATATAAACTAAAGTTTACCCATAGAGCTACGACAATTCACCAAAGACAGCTTTTTGCTTCATTCACAAGTCGAAAAGATAAAATAGCCTAAGTCTAAGGTCTCATACCTTTTTAAACCTTTATGAAGCAACTTTTTGTAGCAACTAATTACTGTACACTTTTGCCATTTTACATTTCCATCTTGTGTATTTAACTGACATTTAAACCCTAATTGTTTTACATTGAGTGAGCACAGGCACGTTCAGAAACATGCTCAAGGACATATCAGTCTGTTATTTGTATAGACGTTAAATACAGTTGTGACCTCAAAGGGATTAGCAACAGCTACATTGACTCAAAAGATAAAATCAACCACCACCAACTGTTAATCCTAAGTGAAAACAATACAAAATACAAACAAAATACTCATGTAAAACCTTAGAAGAAAAGGCTGCATTTCGGGGGATATCCACTTTCAAGGGCAGTCAGTCAAGCAACAGATGCCAAGAATCCGCAAACAGACAAATGGCTGTTGATTCGTCACCCGTTTTATTGCTCTGTTGGGACTATTATGCTGTTACAATGCATTCATACTGCAAGCGACACAATCAAGTTGTCAGAATTCTCAATTTCCTGCACATCTGCACAACCAAGAAAACGAAGCCAACGCGCAGACGGTCAACAAGTTTGTTGGCTGCAGAAAGTTGACCACAACTACACTCTTTATGGACAGTGGTCTTCAACAACCAGTTGGATTTTTGATGAAAAGATCTGTCGGGCAATTGGAAGAGAGATTGATGGTCATTACAGTCATTCAAAGCCATTTGAATGAATGCAAAACTGTTATTTGGAAGACTACCCGAATAGTCAATCCCAAAACAAAGGACTATATTCATTACTGCACCCATCATTATGGTCAACTGTGAGCTCAGAAGTATTATAGGTATAAGTAATATCATAGAAGTATCACAATTATTATATTATATTATTAACTTTTTATTGATCAAAAGTAGGTTTCTTTAAGACAGTGGCAAACCAGCATTATACAGAGTTTGTGAGAAACACATATTTCTCATAGCTAAAACTCTACAGCTGCACAAGACAACTAGGGAACAGCCTCTTCTACAACCCACAATTGGTTCGGATAAAGCAACAAATCAGTCAAGTAGCAGTGTGAACGCACTGTCAGAACACTCAAGGATTTAAAGGTTTCAATGTTTTGACACAACATGAACTGTGTACTTATCACGTCTTGTCTTTACGGTGTTTGAATTAACCTGGACTGCCTTCACGATGTGGAGCCACATTACATATCAGCGCTCTATCACTGACAGAAGTAAATAAATTATTCACACAAAAGCTGGGAGAGAAACTCAGTGGAAAACTCTTGGGGCACAGTCGCCCCATTTGCAGTTGTGGGAAATCTGTCAGAACAAGAGTGCCTTCCCTAGAGGGACAGAGGACAAATGACACCCACTCTCTGCATTCAATTACTACGAGAGAGGCCATGGGAGCCAAATCCTGCAGGAGACCTAGCTTCATAGAGAGGAGAGACTCACACACACACACACACAGAGACTTAAGTAGAACTGTCTGCTGCAGTCAAGTCCAATTACCACTGTCCACTACTAATGCACAACATGTGCAACCAGGAAAACAATTCCATCTTTTACCCCCAGTCCACAAAATTACATGTGGATTATGTTTGCATATTTCTTTGTATAATTCCTAAAATATAATTTCACAGACTTTAATTGTGAATCACAGTAAATTTGTGGTCACTTTAAACTCCAGTGAGTCCAATACACGAGTATGTTCAACAAATTACTTATAAAGAAATATAAAGGCTGTGTGAAAAAAGTATGTCATCTCGGTCTGCCACACATGCCCACAATTATACGTAAACAACCTCAATCTTATTCCAAAGGAATTCTAATACAATATGCAGTAGGAACTCATTTGTGTCACAAACATTTCGCAACATTCACTGCATATTGCAGTCCAGTAAACTCTGCTGTGTGTGTCCCTAAGTGACACTAGAATTTATACCGGTACAGCACATTATGACACATCCATAATGATAACCTAACCCACACACACCACCTCATTATGTTCTCCGCCTATGCAGGAGACCTCAGTTTTCCTTCCACAGTAGCTCTGTGTGCTCCCTGCGGCCATAAGTCTATTTCTAAATGGCTTCTGTTGTCAGTACTTCAGCGTAGCAATGAGTGGGTCAGGAGGTCTGACCTGGGGCCAGTTGGATAAAAATAGAGAAGTCTTTGACTAAATATAACTTGCTATGGACACTTAAATTTACCTGTAGCATAAAGCTTTCCTATAAGTGACTAAGATAGCCTGTCGCACAATGCATTATGCATGAAATAAGACACTTCACAGAAGAGAAGAAATGGCGGATGCAACAGCAACAATTAGCAAAGGAATATCGACACAATTTACACCTGCTGAAAACCTATGTCTGCTGGAGGAATACAATGCTGAAAAACTGTGTTATTTAGTAGTTTTATTGAACTTAACGGAAATCTGTAGCGATACCAAGTATGGGAGAAAATAACTGAAAAGGTAAACAGCATAAATCCAACGGTCATTAGAACCGTCAAAGATGTTCAGAATCGTTTTAAGTATATGGTACGAGAATCCAAAAAAGAATATGGAAACAAAAAAATCCAGCAACTGGAGGAGGACCCTCTTCCTGAAAGCTGAAAAAAAACAACAGGCTTAGCCAGGGGGAGAGGTTGGCTAACTTTTTTAACTTTAATTAAGTCAGTCTTAATATTTGTGCAACAGACAGACTTAAGACTAGTCTAACCTGACAATCTAAGACCAGTATAAGGCCAAGACTGGTCTACTAGACTAAACAACTGGTCCCTGATGTTCACACATTTCTCAGCTCCACTTGAGAAGAAAACATTGACCACTTAACCCTGCTCTGCTAGCCGGCTATACATTATCTCCATGTAACATAGCAGCTACTCAGTGTGACAAGATCTCTGAGTAACTGACATAGACTAATGTTAAAGGAGCTGTACAAGTTTCTTTGCCAAAATTAAGTTTGAGTAAGAAGTTATGTGCATCAAAGGAGTTTAGTAGTAGTAGTAGTAGTTTCTTCTTCTTAAATTATTCTTTTTTAATGTGTTCTTCTGTTCAAACGTAAAGTACTTGATTGTAATATGTATTGTTATATCAATCATTGTATACTCTGTGTATGCATTCTTCGGGTTAAGGTCTCCTAAAGTTGCCCCAAGACACACGTCCTCACTACATGTTAGTCCAACTATACTGACTGCACCAGTTTGCCTGCTTGGGTGGAGTGAGTCATGTGATACATGTGTTTTATTGCCAGAATACCACAATGTTAGTCAGAACGCAGCTAACTTCTGAAATTGCCCCGGGATATATTCTGATTTGGTAAATATTACATTGGTTCTCAGTGTTTTCGGCATCTCTGTCAAGAATAATGAAGATCTCTTACTTGTCTTGCTCCAGGACAACATAAGTTTGGCTGTCATTTTACATAATTAAAAGGAAGAACTGCCTGGCTATACGCAGAAAGGGTTATAAAACTTGATTTACACAAGCTGAACTGTAATATTGTTTTACGCAAATCACTTCCAAAAACCTACCGTAGAAAGTTGATTTTATAGCTGTAGTTGAAGGAATTTCTTATACTAATAATTTGATAGGCAATATTGAAATATCCTGTAAAATAAAAGTAGAATAACACCAACTGCCATAACATTTTTGACTTAATATTATACTGTTACTTGTTTGTGTTTCCATTGTGCCATGAAGTATCACATGTCAAGTTAGGATATATTTCATGAAGCTCTACAGAGTAGTGAAAGCCAACTGCTGATGCGGCGCTGTGCTGGATGTTACTGATCCACCAGCTAAGCCCATGAAGCCATGCATATATGTGTGTAAGACAATAGCTTCTGTAAAGCACCTCTTGCTGTTATACCGAGAGGGAGAGCGAGCTCTGTTTCCACACCTGTTGCCCCGGGCCACGAGGGACAAGCTATCTCCATCTCTCTCACTCTTCACTTTCCAATGGACTGTGCTTTTGACAAGCTCAGCCGTATCATCGTAAAACTTCAGTGCCCACGCTGATAAGGCCAACCTATACCTGACTAAATCCAGGGGCTTAGGAACTTGTTCGCATTTCATTGCACTCCAAGAGAGGGATATATCATAACTGCATTTTGAGGTTTTAGGAAAGGGGCATGGCATTATCTTAAGTCAAAAGCAGAAAATAAGAGCACACATTGGAAAGTTCTCATGAGCTTGTTAGTCAAACCTGATGTGAAGAGAAAACTAACCCAGAATCAGGCTGTAGATGATTCTTGAAGCACTTAGGGGTTTTTGTGTTTGATGTTTATTTCCTAATTTCACCTCACTCACGCCACAGTGAGCAGTTTTACTGAACAAAATTGCTTGCATGAATGATCTTTCCTGATTAATAAATATTCAAATTTTGAGTCTGACTTAACTCGTTATAAGATATGGATTGAGTGAATGTTTTGCTGTACTGAACATTTTGCAAAGATGAAAGGAAGATGTGATGTAAACTGTCTTTGGAGTTGGTGTGTGTGTGCGTAAGCTCTCTTTGTGCAGATTGAATCCAGAGCTGGCGAGAGAAAAGGAAACCAGGCGTCTTTGTGCTTCAGTATTGATAGTAGGAATTAGCAGGGAGGAGACAACATGCCCTCAGGTTGGGAGAGATGAAGTTGTCCTAAATTACTGTTGAACAACTTTGAAGTTGTATCATGGAACTGTTGAAGGCCAGCTCTCTGTGCTGCCATTTTTTGTGCAAAAAGACACAGCATGATAGACTATAATTCAAACCATCTTTAATACAAACCACAGAAGCATAAATAATTGAATAAAATCGGCAGTGGTTTTTTGAAATGCACCAGCAAATAAGTCTACAACATTTTTTCTCTCTTCTGGACTCATTCTAAGAAGTCTAAATCTTGTGGTGGGGAAAAAAGTGAAGGAGACTGAGACTTTGGTTTTGGCTGCTTTAAGTGGGCCTGGCTTGCATGTGGCTAGGAGGAACCAATGCCCTGGCAAACCATGTGGAAATACTGTGCATCAAACACCATCGGGGTCTATATAACACGTAGTTTCTAGCCTGGCACATAAACACAAGTATTTAGCTTTAAGTTTATGATTGTTCATTCATACTGGGTTTGTCATGAACCAGAAAGTTCATATCGGGTTAAATGTTCAAAACCAGGACCAGGATTAATGGAAGAATAAACCAAATAAATATGGAGCTGGTGAATAATCAAATGTAGTCTTTGTGGAACTATGCTGTTATTCAAAAAGAAAAATTGGCCGTATCTGCTCTTCAAAAACTATACCAAACAAAAAGTTTTCTTCATTAAACATCTATTAATGTGGACTCGCATTGTTCTATTCAGTTATTTCTTTAGCCGCACGTTGACCCTGTTTTATTTTCCACTTCTTGTTTTTTTGGTGAAATAATTTATCTCACTCTGGGGAGCAGGCTGGTTCATTAGATGATCTTTGACCTTAGAGTGAGAAACCAAAACACTGGCATCCACAAGAAATACATTTATCATAGGAGATTGACACACTAGTTGCACTTTTACATCTAACAAAAAAGAGGGCAACCCCACATTTAATCTTTGCCTCGATGAAAAAAAAAATTGCAATTATATGATTACTTAAATAATAGTTCAATAATTGAATTAAACCTTAATTATCAGAGGCAGAGCAATATTGAAAGTAGAGCATGTCACTTACGCTGTTGTCACTAGACCCTGACACGGGGTAGACTGTCCAGCCCAGTTCCGCTGTGGCTGTGGTGGAATCCATGAGTGTCTCTGTGGAAAGACGGAAGGAGAGACGGTGGTCAGATAATCTCCTGACAACATGAAAATGGTAATGCTGTTAAATGGAAACCACTTGAGTATTAGAAACATTTTGAGGAGAGGAATATAAGTAGGAGGGCAACATATTTCTGAATATTATGCAAGGGGTTCTTAAAAGGGTTTTCAATTACTGTTTTCTTAGCTTCTTTCTTGTTTTTCCCAGCATATTTTGTTCATACATGCTATGTGAGCACGGTGTTGTAATTACTGCAGTGCATGTAAGGTACAGATAATTAACTACACAGGCATCATAGTGAGCAACATTTTTGATGATCAATTAACTGTTTAAGTAATTTTTAAATCAACAATCCTGGTTAAAGTTTGGGAGGATTTTCTGCTTTTTTGTTGTTTCATATCATTTTAAATTACATATGTTTGAGTTTTATACTGTTGGTCGGACAAATTTAGCAATGTTAAGTGGTAAACTTAAGCTTTGAGACCTTTCAGGGGACATTTTTTACTATTCCTGACTGTACGATTAATCATAAAAATAACCAACAAAGTAATCAACGATGAAAACGATCATTAGCTGCAGGCCTAATATAGATAACCACACTGAGACAATCCGTGTGTTGCTTTAAGGAACGGACAGATTTCTAGTTTGACTGCTAGTAGTTTCACAACAGGTCAGACACATCCAAACAATGCCATCATCCATATGACTTTGTAGGAAAAACAACAGACTGGAAAAGCAAATCTCCACGGTACAGAGGAGGGGCCGTGGATTAACTAGTGGAAAGAAACACCTCTGGTAATTGGGGTCAAAGACAATGTGCCTCCTGTCTGTCATGAGGTCCTCAGTGGCAAACATTCCACCAGCCTGACCCAACTGTCCGTCATACGCTTCATATTGTCACCTTCTGTCCCTGTGTACCTATGCCCTCATGCCCTCTTTTCCCAACCCCGACGTCCTCACGGCTCTGCTATTCTCTTGGAGGGCAGATCTAATGAATTTCTCCTGCTGATTAGGCCTGTTTCAGTCTTCTAGTGCTGAACTGCAGCACATGAAGACAGCTTTCATCAGGTTCGAGGTGTCAGCTGCAACTCCAAAATGCCACAGAGGGATTTAGAAACCCCCCTTTGACAAACACTGCTACTAAGCTTAGCATAAGCCACAGACGGCGACTGTGATACAGATCTGGTGAGCAATTGAATGTGGCTGTGGCTCTTCATTAATTTTGTGATATGAAAGGACTGCATTGATCTTCATAGTGCGGGTTAATTAAAAGTTAATCCTAATGAAAAAATAAAACAGAGCACATAAAATCATATAGCAAGTAAAAAAAAAAAAATTGTGAAATGTATTACACAGTGAAAGAAACCAAAAATGGAAGATCTGAGGTTACATCTCATGGGATTTTCTTTAATGCTAACTGCATACTCAGCTCTGTACCAGCATGCAGGATATTTTAGAGACTTCCAGTTGTTTCATAACCCTGGATTTCCTCTGATTTATATTCCAGCGAAAGCCACAGCTTTTAATTAACAGGCTCCACATGCATTGGTTTATTTCAGGGCCTTCTGCTGACTTTCCGTGTCTCACCACTACTCACAAGGCATAATGCTAGATTTCACATCCTATTCAGTTATCACAAAGCCCAAATCGTATAATTAGGCAGATGAGACTGCAATTGAGCAGCTATTGATAACCTTGTGTGTGACTCTGAGCCGAGCAGCCTACATGGGTGTTAGGCAGTGAAATGGTAATTATCCCCCATAATGATAACGATAATTAGTGGAGGAGTAAAGTGAGAATAATGAACCCCCTCTGTGGTGGTTTAGGGAGTGTTGTGGGGGAACAGGGAGCACATTTCCCCAGGAATGTTAACACAGACTGGGTGACACCCAACCCTCTCCCCATCCTCCCTTTTTTCTCTTTTTCAGCCGCATATTTCTCCGATTTCTACCTGCTTTCTCTGTCTTTAAATCTCCTCACCACCCGCTCCTTTACTTTGCTCCTTTCTCAATAGCTTCCCCTCCATTGTTTCTCCTTTCTTTCTCTTCCCTCTCTGACACAGAACCCCATCCTTTTTTTTATTTCTCTCCCTCCCTTCCCCTCTTTTTCACGCTTTGTCTCTCTGCTATCAGCGGTCCCGGATGCTGGACAAGAACTACCTCACCCTGAAAGACTGATCACTTTTCTTCCTCTTGCTGTCTACGCTTCAGTCCTGGCAGCCAAACCGATTCATTACCTCCCGTGGAGCAGAGCGGCACATACCTCACCATTGTCAGCCACCACCTCGTTCACAGTCTGAACCCCCAGCCGTGGCAGAGCATGGCTGCTCAGCGAGACGTTGTTGGCTATTAATCAGGAGGAGGACAAGGTGTAAAGGTGCTCACTTGAATCCAACCTCAGGAATCACTTTTGTTTTTGCTTTTGGGCACTTGTTGTGTTTCTTGTCACGTCACCTTTAACTATTTCAATACTTATCAAATATCATTCCCTAACCTTAACCAAGTACAATGAGTACCTAAGCAGAACCATTAGAAAAGGTTGTATCATGCTTTAGTTGCTAACACCAGAATGTGTTGCTCAGGAGGCCACGTCCACTGCTCTACGATCTGATGATAAATTGTGGTCTCTCAGTTTCCTTCTCGCAGTGCTGAGTGTCTTTGCATTTTTGTGTGGCAGTGGAGTGATGCAGAAAAGTGTTTTAACTGTTTGAGCTCATGGGAAAATGGCCTCTATGCTGGCGGTCAAAGGCAGCAGCAATACTTCACTGTCTACACAAAGAATGGATTGTTTTTTAATATTAAACATTCATGTTCAGATCTTCATATATTTTCTGAAAATTACAGAGCATATCCACAACATTACTGTAAATAATTCAAGAGTGGATGTCTTTTATTCCTTGTTTCTTTTTATAAACTTGATACCATTGACTGTTGAGGGGGCTATGAATATGCAATGAGAACTAGAGGAGTCTAAGAAAAGCCTACTAGGCGAAGAGTGCTTCCTCCAACACTTCCTGAGACTAAGGAGAGAGTTTAGTGCTGATCTGAGAGAGAGCTCTCCAGTGAGAGGCTGTCTGAAGTGACAGGCGGGTGGAGAGGAGGGGGGGAGGGGGGGGGGGGCCGTGGTCCTACAACAACACTCTTCTTCTCTAAGAGGGGTCAATGCTGCATCTCAGCTTTCTAAAGAAGGCAGCAGCATTTTGAATGAGGGATACAGAGGAGAGCTGTTCACAGAATAGACATTTCAGCTCCAACAACTACAACAAGTAAGAAAATAAACATTTTACACATGCAAATACATACAAAGCCTTCAGACACAAAGTTATCTACACGCTTTTGTATTCCAGCATTATTAAATGAGAGGAATATAGGATTCATTCACTTTCCCTGCACAAGGCACTGTTTACCTGCGGTTATATTATTTATTTTTTCTGCCAGCCTGTTTCTCAACAATTGCGGTTACGGCGGCGACTGACCATTCATACCTTGTCCAAAGGGCACGGAAATCAGGATTTGACAGATGGATGGCCAATTAGTTAGCAGATATAGACAGAATTCTGTCTGTTTGATGGATGGAAACTTTCTATACTGTCATGAATAATCCCACAACTAAACTCAACCTTCCATCTCATTCACCTTTTCCCCAGGCAGGGAAGACAACAAGTGCAGCTTTCCAAAGGAGTACATTCATGCTGGTACATGCTCACGTGTAATTATAATGTTTAAAGGCTGACTCCAGATATTTCTCCTTGACTCTTTTTCTCAGCATGAAAAATCCGTTTTGACAATTGCTTTGCAACTTATTGCATCACTATTGAGGAAATACCCTGCATATAAATTACTTTGACATGGTAGTTCAAACCAGAATCAAAGAGAATATGCCAATTTTCAAACAAACTTGCCTATATTTAGAGCCTACAGTTTAATGAGGGTATTTTGAAGAAGCAATTGACCTCCAAAACAGCGTGAAGCAGCTTGGAGGCATGACTCCTTTTTATCTTTCTCACCAGCGGAACTGCAGCCTCTGCTCTCTATGGAACAAATCCCTTAACATTCAATTCAACATTGACACAAACCACATATAGTGCTTTCCACTGCTGTGATAATGTCAGCTATAAGGGCTAAAAAGCAGCTAAACATTCTCCCCATAAACGCCATGCTATGTAAAGTTCAGTTTAACCGCTGCTGAAGGGCGCATGTGCATTTACTTGCATTTCACTGTACACCTGAAACCCTAGCATTTGATGGCAAATGTGGGAAGATTGTGGTATGCAGTGAAGTTGCAGAGTAACATGAGCAAGCTGTTCATTGTGCTAAAAACAGAACCCTATATAGCGGACCCAGCACGGAAATCTGCCCAGATTAAGGGGCAAAGCAATGATATACCCCTGAGGGAGCTAGTGCAAGTGCAGAGACATGATTCATAGCTTTAATGATGGACAGGGCTACTGTATGGCCCGTTGGAAAGAATAACAGTCTGTTTCATTTGAAGGGAAGAAGTGGATGGAGCCCCTGCTTCAGAGCGACTCAGCTCAACTTATCTGTCAGCACAAGCTGGGCCCATTAAGGTACAGTAGAGCTCCCACCACTGTCACATAACAGCATAGTCCTGTGTGTTAAATGAATTCTTAATCCCACATTTACAATGAAACAGGGGCATTGTGGACCATGTGGCACTGGCCCAAAACCTCAGCAGCACAGCTTTTTTCTCTGTTTTCAAGAGTCAAAGACAGACTGGCATGCAGCCCTGGGTATCCAGGCCACTACATGGTGTGTCACTGGTGAGACATCACCCCGTCAAGGAGATTTATGTGGAGTCAAGGTTATTGTTGGGTCCCGATTCGAGGCAAGTTTGGAGTTGGGGTGTTACGAGGAGCGATGAGGTAGGGCTCAAAGTTCAACCCCACCTCATCAAGGCTGCGGAGTGGTGTGTGTTCAAGGCAAGGAAAGATGAGGGAGGAAGCTGGGCAGTTGTTTTTGGCAAAGGACGGTGCAGTCTGAAATATGGTACCACACACACAAACACAAATGCACAGAAAGTAGAGCACTCTCAGAGCACTAACTGTTGACAGAATGATACAGCATGGCGTTCCCAGGGGCCTAAAGCAGGATGTACGACAGTAATCCCTACACAACCGAGCTGTGTTATCAGTCAGTGTAACTTTACTTGTCAGCAAGGCCAAGGGGCAATAGCCAAAAAAAATGTAAGAGAAGTAAAAACTACTACCTGACATATGACTGAAAAACTGTCAAGTTCAATAGGACTGTAACTACCTTTATCTCACAGATTTCTTTTATGTTTCTGATGATGGAATATGGTGTTATTATTGTCCCAAACATACAATAACCAGATACTGTACTGGTGGCAGTCTTCTCCCACCATACACTGCCTTTGTTTATATAGAGCTGCCCACTGGCAGAGCCAGTATTATATGTTCTAAATACAAATTTAGAGATACCAAATACTACAGATTATTTTTTTTCTCTCACCACATCGTTCTACTAAAATAATACCTACTAGCTCTGCAAAATATAACAATATAATTTGCAAAGCTTTTTCAACAATCCACTATTCCATGGAAGGCTGCATATTATTTTTCAGTAACTGCCACTGTCTTATCTCACCTTGGATTACAACATCCCATTGTCTTGCCAATCATCTGAAAGTATAGCTTTTCTTTCCATGCATCGAGATGTGTTTTTTCTATTAAAGGCACCTGTAGGTGTATCATTAGTATAGCCTCTCCATTAAAATGTAGTTAGTTCTGAGTGACACCATATTTCATGGCGGAGAGACATCAATCTAAGCAATAAATTGAGAGTGGGAACAGTCACCTGGCCAATCATAAGCTATGTGAAAGAAACCTGGCTAATAACACAGGCTAGAGGATTTATAAGTACGCTTTCCATATTTCCTCAAATCCCTGACAACCCAGCGAGACCTGTTTAACAGATCAGTACATTTTAAATTCTGCAGTGGAAAATTCTGTAAAAGTGGGTCCCACAATTTTATAAGCAGCAGCTGAAGAGAACACGCGTACGATTAAAAAAAAGAGGCCGTACAAGCAACATTCATCTATCCATCCAATCATTTTAAGTGCTGCACGGGCGCTGTGACGATCTTCTGCTGCGGTGGAAATACCTGCAGCAAACTTAGATAGTCATGTACAAATCACTCTTCATCAAACTGACAGCTTTTCAAATACCACTACTAATTGACTTGATGGAAATAATCATTGCAAGCCTCCCACGCCTTGCCTACAAGCCATTAGTTAAAAGTGGATGATTAAAAATGTACACAGCTCATGCAAGAACATGAAGAAATCCTTTATTTCACGGTTGTGTGGTGCCTGGCTTCACAAGAGGGATTTCATTCTCTCTCACTCTCTCTCTCCTATCTTTTTTCATTTTCTTAGCCTCTGTCTCTACCTCTCGGTGGTCCTTGATTAGGCTGTGCAGGTAATAACAGCGACAGGCCCTGCAGGAGCTGTGCGACCATGATACGCTTGTATTAGTCCAAAAGACATGATGTTCCCCCCAGCTTAAAATATACTCAACTGGAAGTATAGGAGCAAAGGGACCCATTCCCCTCCTAATTTGTCCTACATGAAATGATGTCTGTGGTAGTCAAGGGAGCAACTATTTCCATGCCAACAGTTTTGATTGGCAGCTCTGACATATACTGGGTTAGTTGAGAAGGTGGGTGACACCGACTGAAAGATGTGGAGGAGATATGATGCAAGAAAAGATGCGTAGAAGAAAAAGTGGAGTCTGGCAGCACACTAAGAGTTTGAGGTGTGTGTTTGCATGCTTTCGTACGCATGTAAGTGGACGTGAAAGATTGGTACCTCTTTTTATTGTGTTGGCCTGTCCTTGTATTTGGCTGATAAAAGGATTCCCCTCCCTCCACCCTATTTGATATCCTACACTATACTACACCTATAACTTCGTCCTGCTACATAATGTGTGCCAAGTGAAGTCATTAAAGTCTGACAAACAAATCCAGTTTATGACCTATTCTACATCATTTTAAAGAGCCTTTCATCCTCTGAAAGATCCTTTAAAACCTGCTGTAAATTCCTGTGCGGAGGCCCTTTGTCCTTATCATTTGAAGTTTAGTGATATGGTAGAACCGTTGACCTGAGAGAGCTGCAGCTTTGTGGCAGAGCTGCGGTCTTGTCAGAAAATCTGTCCTACAATAAGCAGGGCAGAGACTGTAAAATATCAACGCACTATATGTCCATCAATGACTGTCTTCAAAGTCAGACGGTGACTCCCTATCTGTTCACTCATAGCAACAAAGCCATAAAATGTGAATAAGTAGGACAAAGCCTACTGTCTTAGACAATATCTTCATGCATTTTGAGTCAGTGACTCCCAACTAGGAGAGCAATGTAACCCGATCAAGTATATTTGTCAATGTGGTTTCACTGTTTTCCAAGAAAAAGTTTTAAATATTATAGCTGGGGATATTCTCAACCACAATACCCCTAATACACAGGGATTGTTTTCTTATTAATGGTCTGTTAAACAGTGATTTGTGGATGTAGAAAGATTATACTGAAACATGCAACCCAGATGGTAACAGCCAGCCTTCACAGAAAAATTTATGAAGCCCAATATGTCCCGACAATATTGGTGAACCAATATACCACACAGGTTGGACATTCAGATGGAAAGTAGAAACTAAACAATGTTCTACAGAACCCTGCTGCAATGTCCCACAGCTGTCTGCTTGACTGAGAATATTCACAAAATGGGAATGTGCAAGATAGCTGTTTCCACTTTCCTTATTATGTTAATTACAGGGGAACATTCTCTATCATTATTACTAATTCATCGTCTCAGAATAAAAGATAACCGGGAACCCCTGAAAATGAACAATACTGAAAATGAAACAGAAAACATTTTATGTCCTCTTTTATTAAAACAGACTTGTGACCAAATAAGGTTGAGACAGTGAAGCAGTCTTACGAAATCAGCTGTATTAAAAGCTCAACATTTTGTACTTTATTTGAACGCAAATTATACATTTTTGTTGCATTTAATCCCTTTAAAGCTTGAATTTCAGCTGCTCTGTTTGAGACATATCAAGTCTGTTCAAAGATTTACCAACGCCCCGCTGCTGAAAATGACAGCTGAAGACAGCGGCATGTGTTTGACAAATGGGTTTTTGCGTGTCATCATATATCAAACAAATCTGTCTTCAAAACAGCATGTTTTCTTTTTTTCTGTCAGGTTTGTTTTCTGGGTCAAGTACTGGGGGAGAGGGTAAAAAGATCTTTAGACTTCTTTGTGTTTAATGATAAATGTGACTCATCTAGAGCTGTAAATGTTTCACAAAATCTAAATAAATGAGTAGTCGCTCCTCGTCTGCAAAACTGTGTGTCTTTGTCTGAGGCTAAGTTATGATTACAAGCAATCACAGATACACAGGGATCCCTTGTCGTACTTGTCAAGAAAAGCTGTTCTGAAATGATCAGCTTTCAGGAAATAAAGATGTAATAGAATTTAAAGCAACTAGACTAATGCAGTCCGGAAACACAGTAAAACTTTAAATTAGCTTCAGTTATTCTCACTGAAGTTTGTTGTGTCTGTCTTTTGATAACTGTAATGTATGCTGCTGAATGAACAAAGATGCTGGATGCTAGTTGCTCCATGTATACAGACACTCATTCACATAACCACTCTCATGCTGTCACATGCTGCCTTTTCATACTGTATAAATGTCTAAGCACTGGTGTACCATTATAAAGTGCAAGTGTCTGTGTACACATCCGGCATTACCTACAATCAAACTTATTTCACTTAGTTCTTTAAGATGTATTAATAAACTAGAGTAACTGCCATGGTCACAAAGATGTTTTCTCAGGAACAGATATAGAAAATAAAGTGTAGTATATCATTTTATATAGGTTCTGGGAATGACATATGGCTGAATATTATCATAAAGTCTATAATTTGCAGCAAGTGAAGCAATTGCTGCTTCTCGTGAATCACTTCTGTCAGCACTATAGCCTGAAATGAGGACTGTCTTTACTGATAAAATACCAATTTTATCTATCAGTGTGTGTTGTGGCTTCTGACTGCAAAAAAACAGAGGTAGTGCAGTGTTTTGTCTGGTCAAAATACAGCACACTGGCACTATCTAGGCTCTAAAGCAACATTTCATTGAAGGTTTTTTTCCAAATTCTGATGTAAATGTGATGCATGCAAATGTGAAAATATATCCTAAAATACTTTTTTATTTTACTTTCACTTCTAACTACACTGAGATGTCGGTAGATTTGCAATCATAACTCGTCTCGGTAACTGAGATAAAATCAATAGTTGGCATGTCACTATCAAGAATTCCATATGTGCTCAAGCACATCTGCAGCATGTGCTGGCAGCACTACTGCAGAATTTGGCCACTTCTGTTATAACAAGAGCAAAGAAAAACACCCATTCTGATAAATTAAACTTGCAATTCAACAAATAAATCAAATAGACAACGGGTTACGTAACTGTCATCCCTAAATAATTCAAATTGGCCACTCGACTAAATCGGTCTATAAGCCATTTTTTCCTCTTCATGACTAGTCCTCTGTTCTGTCAGGTACAAACTGCCTATGTGTCATGCAGAGGAATTTGAACACTGTTATTGATGTGCAAGAGCATCACAGGGTCAAACTAGGGGAGTTGATCTCTTGCCAGTCGATGCAGACTGTCTGCCAAGAAAGTCATCAGATCAGAGTTGTTCCTCTGTTTGGGCAGATATCGCAGTTCCACAGCACATACACACACACACACACACACATACACACGCTCATCCATCTCCCAGACCTCCTGCTAGTTAATCAATGGCGTGGTGTACTTAGCCAACATATTTTCTCACTTCTGTTGCTTGATGTTGAATAATACTCAGGACAAGAGGCCTTAAATTATGTATGTGCATTAAAAAGCGATGAGGTAGGTGCGGAAAAGGGACGATGCTGTATGCGGTTGAGCAACTTGCAATAAAATAGTGCTGTTATGGATGATATGGTATTATCATCTGAGGAGAGGGAGGCTAGATGTAAAGGGGTAATAATTTGTATTAATGGGTATCTTTACGTGTGTTTTACAATGCCTGCAGTCATGTAGGAATGGTAAAAGGAGTAATGATTTATTCTCACTTAGTATTACACCATAGACACCGTGTCTGGCATCCCCTTCTCCTAATTTATCTCTTCTTCTCTCATCTCTCCACATCTGCCTCCTCTGTTATGTATCTCCTCTTTCCTCCTTCCCTCCTGCCTTCCTCTTTGCGTCTTCACCCCACAACTCATCCCATATCTGATCCAGCTCGTACGTACTGTTTCCTCCTTGCCGCAACTTAGCATCGCTTTATTAAATCAGCGAGATGCCCCGTGTTCAGCTCTCGTCCCCTATACCCCCTGACCCGAGGAGGGAAGGGGGCGAGTGTACCACCTAACAGCCGTGACTGTTTAACTATCACCACCACCGTCTGTCTCCACCCCACTTTTCCTGATGGGACCACACATTTCACGGAAGAGCGCAGCGGAAGGAACACACAGGAGGTAAAGCACATTGGTGGATTCCAGGCCCGTGAGCTCGCTCCTCTCCCACCCTGGCTTTGGAAGAGTTATAGGGGGGTCACGACCCCCTGGAGATCTATAAAGCCAAGAACGGGAGGCAGTGGAAGGCAGTGCTTCGGCCATATGCCTGCCTGCCTGCCTGCCTGCACTGCTGGGACCATTACTGCATCCAATCACACAGACACACAGCAACAACAGGCCTCAGCATAACCCAAATATCACTTACAGTACAGGCACCCCTAAAGCCCCTGCAATCAACATCCTCTTAATCACCGACTGCACGGCACAATGGAAATTGTGTTGGCCAACCATTAAGGCACCTTTAGGACCCTCTGTTAGTCAAACTAACATACACTGGGAGATATTGGATACCAGTGGAGCACAAACAGAGAGCTAATGGTTTCATGGTGGTCAGCTGTGAATGAGTGGGTGAGACAGAAACTGAGAGAGAACAGGGAAAGAAAAAGGGAAGGAGTGAGAAAAGATTGAGGAGATTTAAGCTAAGCAGGACAGCACTGCCTTACATTCTTTGTTTATGTGAGGTAAAAAAAAAAAAAAAACCCCACCAGACTCATTTCCATGACCTGTGTCTGTCCTCATAGCGTTACAATTTGTATCTTTCATCTCAAATCAGAGCCAGCAAGAGCAAATTAAACTGTTTAGTGTACTTTTAAAGAAATTTAAAGTCATCAGGTACAAAATTAGGTCATCTACCGTTTCATAAAAGTGATGAATTACTGAACTCAAAACAAGAACACAATGATACATTTTATGAATCGTTTTGAGTTATAATAATTAACTTGAGTCCTTGTTTAACGAAATCGTAACACCTTTACAAGCAGACTCATCAATATTTTATAGATAGGGTGCTCTGAGGAAATACTGCTCACTGAGTCTTTGAGAATTTGTCTCCTTATGTATGCTAGCACTCACACACATGAATCGATATTTCCGATGGGGGATTGTTTGGGGTCAAGAGCTTCACAGATGGTAATGGGGGGGTTCAATGTGTTGCTCAAGGGTACTTTGGCAAAGATTAAAGCTGGATTTATGTTTCCATGTTAAGGAATTACATTGTACATACAGCAGCTACATGCATAGGCTCCAAAACGACACCCTGTAGCTGACATTTGCCAAATTAAACAATGGAACTACACATCAGGGCTATGGTGGTGACGAAGATACCACAAGAAATGTGATTGGTCAGAATGGGTTGCTTGTGTTTTTTCTGATGCCATTAGAGATTGTTCAAAGAAAATTCAACATAAAGTAAATTCAAAACCTTCTCCTTTTCAGTAACATACATTTAGCAAAGCCATATCCACTGCAAAGCTTCTTCTCACTGCTACCCTCGCTCTCTATCTTACTATTAATGAAACAAGGCAGATCTTTCTCAGTGGCACTCGTATATCACAAAGTAAATGTAAAAACAGTTACTGTGGGTATAATGCACCATACAGCCTCACCACGAATGATACTAGTGGTGGTGATATCTCCAGGAGAAATATGACACTGAGCTACAACATCAAAACCTACACCTTAGGTGTCTACAACTCCCGTTAACAAGCATAAATCTGGCTCAAGTGGGAAAAATGTATTTTCACATTTTAACATTCACATTCTGTCTATTCTGTCAATTTGTAATAGGCACTGGGAAGACAGTGAAAGAGGAGTACAATGAGAACAGAGCCTGTCTAGCCTTGTAATCATCAAAATCTAACAGTACACACCGAATGTGGCTCTGCAACATCAAATGTTAGAAGAAAACATCCTCCAAGGCTTTTAAAACATGCATTCCCCCTATTAGGATGCTGTCCTGTGTTGTAGAGGTGCAACAAGGTGCCTTAGTCTATCTGTCATGTGGCATTATGTCTGGAACAGGAAGGTGTAGACCAGACTTAGCCTTTCACCCATAAACTCAGATAAATGTTTGCCTTACAACCTTCAAGGTAAACAAACAGTGTCTGGCTCAAGTTAAGTCCAGAGATGTTTTGTGGTTCTTTTGTGGAATGCAAAGTCCTTCTTTGCTCTACAACATCGAGCTCTCCATCTGTTTGTTTTGTAGCCATTACAGCCACTTAGCCAGACAGAGCACTTTGTTTCCCTTATCTCCTCAACAGCCAAAACGCATAAGTGTTTTCAGCGTCTGTTCAACCTTGGGTTTAACTCCTATCACTGTGTTTACTCATGACACAGATCAAAGACAGATTGCTTTTGAGAGAGCAGTCGTAAAGAGGGACAGCATAGTTCTCAAAGGAAAAAAAAGGCATATTTCAGCACCAGAGGCCACCTCTGACAGGTGAACACATGAGAAAGACATCCAAACAGAGCTAGTGGAGAGTAATAGCAGCAGATAGTGGTGCCCAGGAGAGGGAAGAGGGGAGAGAATATTTGTCCATTTGAGTGATTTGCCTGGTGTGGCTCAAAGTCAGGACTCAGAAAGCCAAAGCCTTGTCAACATACCAGAGCAACGGCTTGTTGCTATGGTAACTGGTCAGCAGGGTGCTGAGGTGTGATAGGCAGCATGGCATTAACAGTAAGGAATGACTCCATTCCCCCTAGTCAAGATAACGCTGTCCTGACTGAGCATGAGGGGAGTCATAACGGAAGATGGTTATCAGAGGAGATAAACCTGTTGAGGGACATGGTTACAGACAGCGTTGTCTCACCCGCCAGGTATTCAAGGCTCCCTAACACCACAGAAAACTTTGATTACCTTTCTAAATAATGCCATCTGGGCTGCGTTGCAGTGAGCAGCAATAGCTAAATCCAAGGTTGTTCCACCTGGTTTAGTTTAGTTTAGTTAAACCTAAAACCAAATCTCATTGTGCAGGTCAAAACAAACAAACAAAAAAGAAATCCTGACACTGGCTCTTCTCTATTCCACAGGCATAGTTTCCTAAACCTCATCTGAAGTTTTGCCAGCAATAAATTGCATCTGAAAGCACCTTACTTCATCTGTTTAGCCAATAGTTATTCCATAGCAGCTTTATTCCAAAACAATCTTGTTCTTAGGATATAACCACACATTAGGCCTCATATGAGAGGGGATTTCTGCAAAGCCTATCTTTTTCCATGACACTGACAGTTAAAAGGGAATGTGCAGAAAATCACACAGTGTCACGCAAGAAAAACAGTTATGTTTTACAGCGAAATACTATATGTGGAAGCATGTTTAAAAGGCTTTTACAGGGTGTCAATATCTACTGTACATGCAGTAGAACATGTGTTCATGTGTGTACTGTATGTGCTCACGTGTACAGTAAAGGGGTTTAATGGTAGCAATATTTTTTTCCTATTGATGGCGAAGTCATGACCCGCCCTGCCCTGATATTCTTACCCTAACCCTAACCAGTCTCACTCTTCATGCCTAAACCTAACCAACCAAACCAACAAAGGCAACGAGTGGTAGCCGATCAGATGCAGAGTAGGGCATGTCATGACTTCACCATCCTAAGAAAAAAAAAGGTGTAAAGGTAGGTGTATTCAACCCGAATTATCACAGCACAGACTTTACGGTTTGGTGCATGCAATCATACAAAGAATACGCTCCATGACCCAAACCATTACTGTCCAAATAGTTTAATAATCCACTTAGTCCGACGTGCAGAACAATTAGTCTAGAGCGCAAGTTCCACCGGGAACATTTTGGTAGACCACCACTTGGCTGTAGCATGCTCATGGGTGTATGCAGGAAGTCCCTTGAGATTGAGATCTATTTTCCAAGGGAGACCTGGCCAAGACAGCGCACCAGTTACAGTTTAAGTAGAAATAAAATACAACATAGGGAATAAAAACATCAAAAAAGCAAGGAAGAGAGTAAATCCAGCTTAAATAAGGCAGTTGCAATTCTGACTTTTGACATGGCTTTAAACTTTTCCATATGTTATATATATATTATTATATATGACACCATTAGATGATTAATACTGAAGCATCAGTGTGTACGCAGCATTTTACTGTTGTAGCTGCTGGAGGTGGAGCTAGTTTCAACTACTTTATATACAGTTAGACCATAAATCAGCATAAAACAGTTGTCAGCAGGTGTACTGACTCCTTGCAAGAAAGGGAGAGGTTGTTTTCTTTTTCCACTGCAGCACAACTAGACTGTTTCAGTAATAGTTTCCACTGCAGTACAACTAAACTATTTCAGTAATAGTTTTGGCTAATGAGCCATTGTTGGATGTTTACATTTTTCAAAATCAAAGAACAAAATGTTATTTCTACCTTTCTTTTTTTCCCCTGCTGTACCGCGCCGTGACCCCAAAACCGGGGTACATACTGAACCATGAATTTTGTTTACTGTTACAGCCCTAGTACGGTATGTTTTTGATGGTTTGTTACACAGCTTCCAGGGTAGGGAACATCAGGATTAGTTCACGAGAACCTCGATAATGAAAAGAGCAACCACTCATTGAAAATGTTGCATAACTTCATTAAGAGTCTATGAAGACATGATTTGGGGACCAAGAAGGGATCTTGAATCGAGTCTTCAATGCCGTATGTGTTTTTGTGTATGAAAGGAGGGAGTATGCACCCAAGTCTCCTCACTTTTAACGTTTTTAATGGGATCCAGAAAAGCCTCGTTATAGAAACAGTTCAACAGGTGGAAAACACAAGGACAGACACAAAAGTCCTGAAATCCAATAGAACGAGTGAAGATGTGGGAACCGAGAGGAGCAGATAGATAGATAAATAAATAGATAGATACAGTGAGGGATTAAGACAGCTGAAGCACAGAGGAGCTGATTCACAGGCGTGGTGAATGGTTGGCATGCTAATCAAGCCTGTATGTGGTTGCAGGCAGAGTGAGAAGCGGGTGTATGAGGGGGCTTCACAGGCAGTCATTTGCCAGCATTCAGCTCCCATCAATATCAGGACCGATTAATGAGGGGCTAGTGGGGAGCAGAGAGAGGGCAGAGAGGACTGGGGGGGCAACGGCCAGGTGTCGGAGGAGGCACAGAATGGGAATAAAGAGGGCGTGAGCAGTGATCCGCGAGGAATTCCAGCCGAGCGGCAACAAGAGGGGGGTGGTGGGGGGGGGTGGGCTAGTCATGCACTGCAAAAAATGCCCATTAAAAAGCTGCACTTGGTTCTATTTTTCTTTTCCTTTTTTGAACACTAAAAAGTATCAAACAGTCCGAATCAAAAGACAAAAGTTGGGATACAAAAGTGTATCCCAAACCTCTAATTAAGACAACAAAGATTTGACTCACTCGGATAAAAATTTTTTGTTATGTAAACAAAAATAGTCACTTTTTAACAGTGGTGAGTGAGCAGTAGCTTGGTAAAAATGATCACAGACTAGCTGAGTTGGTAAAAGTATCACACTATGACATCATGTTACATGATACCTGGGAATTTAAGTTCTAATTTTGGAGGACCGTGAAACTGTGAAGTTGCCTGGTGCAGCTTTAAAAAGTCAATCAACCACGCATACTTTCACATTTTTGTGGATCATTGTTACCTACTATTTTAACTCACTGCTGAGTGTAAAAAATAAAGATTTTTTTTAATTATTTCTTATGTTCCTTTGTATTTTTTCTTTTAGCAATTTTATCAAGAAAATTTCATTTCTGAATAAGTTTTGATGTGCATAGAAAACTTGTGAAAACTCTGGCACAGTCTGTATTGGAATACGTGACTTTTTATGTTTTGGGAGTTATGCAGCATGGAGGAAAGAAAGGCATGAGGAAAATAAAAGAAAGGGAAGTGAGGCTTGTTGTGCATGTGTGTGTCTGTGTGAGGCCTTTTAATGTTTTTGGACGGAGGTTTAAAGGCTAAAATCATGTTTTGACCTTGAATAGTGCTCCTCCTCCAAAGGAAAAGGTCCCAGTGTGGATGACAAAGGGTCGTGTTCTTTTAGGCATCTGTGCTCCCCAAGTTGTGTTTTATTGACTGTCGTGCCTGTTGTGCATGTGGGTGGCCATGCGTGTATGTGCTCACAAAGAGTTATGGCCGGAGTGTGTATGTGTATACATATAGGTGTATGCATGAGTGAGTGTGCATGCATCTATGTGTTAACTACAAGCTGTGTGAGTGTGTGTGTTCCTGTGTGTATATATGTTGGCACAACAGTAAGGCATTAAGCGCAGAGTGGTTTAGCATGTGTGTGTGAGAGAGAGCGAGAGAGAACTGTGGGCCCAGGGGAGCAGGGATTTCGGGGGGACCACAAGGGGGGGTCGTGGGGGGGGGGGCTGCCTCCACACCCCCCTTCATTCATGACTCGCCAGGTCATGTGACAACTGGTTCTCACAGGGGCACTGGGCAGTCGGAAACAAGAGGGCAGCGTGTTAGGGCCGCATGCCTGTTTCATTGTTTGTGCAGGGTGCCTCATTGCTGAATGCAGACGAATCAATCCTGAAACATCAGCATCAACCCACAAGCACAAACTGGACTGGATGAGGCAGGACAGAGGCAGCACTGTGCCGGCTCGTCTCTGGGAACTGACTCAACAGCAGTGGAGAGTATTTCCTCCTCATTTATCTGTCTGTATGCCTCCTCTGTCTCTGGCTCTTCATTTGTCTGTTTCTGTTTTCTGCTTCTCATGACTTAGAAAGAAAGGAAGGTATGTCTGCCTCTTTCATTCTTTGTCTTGCTAAATAGTTCTCCATTTGCTCTGTGTAAGTTGTAAATCCAACGACGACCAAAGGTATTACATGTAAAAATGCCGAATGGGGGTGTAGGAATACTAAGTGCTAATTTGATATCCTCCGGTTACATCTCTGGTCTGACGCCCAGCAGTTGCATACCTTCCATGACCAAGTGCCAGAAAGCAAGAGAGAAGTATATCAGAGTATACAACACTACCAAGGGTAGCATAAAAACCGTGTGATATGTGTTATTAAGGGTAAATGTTAACCAAGCAAAGTGACTGAGAAAACTTTCTGATTTAAAAGCCACCAGCCAGGATAGCAGGGGGGGGGACTAGCAAGCCTCAGAGCTTGCTAGTCGACTGGAATCGGTGGATCAATGCCTGGCTCTACAGGGTAATGAGGTGACAGTTGTTAAGGAATAATGTCACTCATTTTGTCTCAAAGCCACACAGTCATCATGGATCCAAGCTAGACATGTATCGATAGCAAGGCCACATCTCTGACTAAATTGGCTTACTGAATGAAGCATGTACTCTGTGGCTTTTACTAGATTTCACAAGCCACAGAATAATTTGAAACCTTTGCTCTGAGACACATTCATCTAGCCAAACCAATGATAGAAAAGTTTCATATTTTCACAAGCTAAAGATATCACAGATCGGTCCAGATAGCCTAACACTGGGTCCCAATTTCCCCCTATAGTTAAGGGGTTGCATTGGTGGTTATCACAAGGTCAGCTTCAACCATCAGCTAAATTAAACTAAATAAATAGGGGGATTCTGGCACAACTCCTTTGGAAATAAATGCCACCGCAGCTGTGAGAAAACCGCAAGACACAAAGGTCGCCTTGATTTCCAGACAGCTCAGTGATTCCCAAGGGTGGGGACTGGGCCTGGCGAGGACAGTGTTGGGATGGGGTGGGGGGTGGAGGGAGGGACTGTGTGCGTCTCTGACAAGTCTTCTGTGGCACCGGGTGCCTCTCTCTCCCTGGTGACCTGAGAGAGTGTTAGGGCCTTCGCTGAATAACCAGCCCCATCCGCCGCATTCAGACGAAGGCTAAAAGGTTAATTGAACCTCTGTGCTGCGCCTTCCTCTGTGTAATTTACTGTGATTAATGCATGGAGGTTACTGTCAGACTCATTTACTAATTGTCCAAAGCAGTACATAATTAACCACATCTGCAAAAATGTGTCTGGAACTGTACGGGCTCGGCAGAACACTAGGGCTGTGTCCGCACAACTATGTGCCTCTTAGTCAGAATACAACGATTTCAAAACATCAGCTCTCTTGTTATACTATCAGTCTAACTGAAAAGAGACTGCATGCCTTGCAATTACTGATGGACTCTTCTGGAAAATCAGCCTCAGTTAAATCTGATTTTGCTTGTTTAATTCGTTCATACCGCTTTATTTTGAATTTTTGAAGACGGAGGACAAAGGTTCTTTTCTACCAATAAGAATCAGGGTTGCTCATTGTGAAGAAAACTTCAGAGAATTAACGCCTCATCACTCCAAGACCCCCTCGCAAAAAGTTTCTACCTGAAACTACTGACTGGTCCGACATGCGAAACTTTACATGAAGAGAAGAACTGAAGTCAAAGAGATCACAGTGTACTCCCTTGTAATGTGTTCCTGACTAACAATGTGGTATCCAGGGTAAACTTTTCAAGCTTTCTTTTTTTTTTTTTCCCTGTCAGCCTCAGCCTGTCTGGCACTGTTCCCTGTGTCAATTATTTCTGGGGATCCTTTTTGCCAGACTGACAGACAGCTCTTGTATGCAAAGCATTCAGCTCTCTAAAGTGAGAGCGCCATGTAGGTAGCTAAAGCTCTGCTTGTGTTATCTTTGTTTTGCAATAGTGTCAGTTATTTAAATGTTTGAAAAGTTACAGGCACATTTTTTGATTTGCTTTCCTTCAGATAGCTGCAAATAAATACCAGAAATTACAAATATAATGTCATAGTCTATAAGCCTCAGCTCTTGAGGGGCTTAAAATTTAATGGAGCCTTCTTTTTTGATGATATGGATGGGCAAATTCCCCTGACGACGTGCTGCCACAGCTTATCTCTGGGAGTGAGTGTGTGCGTGCATTAATTTCCCTGTGTATTCTCTCTGTTGGGGTGTGTGCCTGCATACGTTGAGCACATTCTGCCAGCCCAGTGCTGTGACCTTATGTCCCTGTGTGTGTGACTGTGTGTGTACTCAGCACGCAGGGTGCCTGGCCTATTCTCTCGCTCTCTCTTGATAATGGGTATATATACATTTTAATCTTGGATTACTTGGCCAACTCAGAGGAGGGCTTTCTGTCAGCCTGGCGCATGTAGACAGCCATTACAATACCCCGGAGCTGAGTAAGAAAATCACTACTGTATGCTTTCTCCCATTTTGTTGCTGCTAACTTAAAGCGAGCTCAAGTACAAGGCCATCAAGACAGAACCGAGACCAATCTGGCGAATGTAGCAGATTTATTTTATCCTTTCCTGTGCACAAAAGGATACGGAAAATAACAATTTCAGCCTAAATCAAAGTTGCGTATTTGCATTGTGAAGGACAATGACGGTTCTCGTCCCCTCAAACACCGTCCAAATTTCTGGTGAGTACAAAAAAGTGACAATGATTACATTTACATCAATTAAAGGACCACTTTCGCCCTTGGGCTTTCATAAGATTTCCAATGTCATGTTTAAACAACAGTCTCCATATTTTCTAAGGGCATCGTTTAGAACTAATTACAGCAAAGTCAAACTTGCCTGCCATTAATTGTTATTTATGAGGGGGGAATTAATTTTCAGAAACTTGTAGGGTTACTTTGAAATGTACGCTGACCTTGGCAACAGGACACAACACAGTAATGCATTCACACCTTTGGCACATTTTATGCAAACAAACGGCAAACTGAATATTTGATCAGGTTTTTCCTCACCAAGGTTATCCGGTTGGAGGTTTTCCCTGTAGCTCTGATTGTGTATTCTCTGTTCCTATCACAAGACCACTACTGAATCTACACTATTGTATAGCAAAAGGTATCATATAAGACTTTAAATGGTCAATAACCTGTCTTAACACATAAGCTGCTAATATACAGCCTGGTGAGTGGAAGTGCAACTGTGGTCAGCTCCTAAGGGAGCGCAGAGGGGAGATGAGGGATTGTGGGTTGTAATTAATTTACTGCTAGATTACACTGGATAATGTCCGTATCATTACAAAATTAGGTTGATAGTGGTCTTGGTGTAGACAGAGTGGGGCATGTGTCAATCAATACACACAAGAATGCGCGTTTGCGTGTTTGTATGTTTGTAGGGGTTTTTTTTCTGGCCCTTGAGACATGCCTAAGTGGGAAATGGTGTTTAATTATACACAAACAGATGTACACATGGGCAAACAGCCTGCATAACTCACTGAAACAAAACAGCTTCAACATGACGCTGTAGACCAACTGTTTGTCTTGAGCGCATGCAAGCCTTTGGTCTAAAATGAGATATCTAGAATCAGGAGACGCCACTTAAAACAACCACTTGCATCAAAATAGAGCTCATTAAGGTGTCGTTTTCTAAGTCGTGACAAAAAATTATAGTATCTCGCCCAAATATTATCATTTTTGTATCAATTATTCACCATTTGTAACCTGAAATGCCAGACAATTACATTAGTGTTTGCATTATACACAGAGAATAGAGTTTCTGAACATGGTAGCCATCTTGGATAAAATAAAGATGGTTAAAGATCCCCCTAAAAACAAGCAAAATGTCTATAACTTCTCCAACGACTGGAGCAGTGTAATTTGAGTCACACTTAGCCTCTATTTGGCTCAATGTATCCCAAACACGTGTAGTTTTGCTAAAATATTGCTAAGTAAACCACTTCAAGATATCCTCTCATGCATGGGAGGATTTCACAAAGAAGACCTTCTCCTCTTCTTCTTTACATTTATGACGGTTTGATGATTTGAAGTTGGCCGCTGCACTACATTGAACCAAGCATCTTGGGAATTATTTTCTCTATTCAAAATGTTTTTGTTTTGATTTCTAAAAGTTTATGATGGAGCAGGAAAGAGTAACCAAACTCTCTATTATTATGGCAGTTTTAAGAATTTCTTCTTTATTAAGGTTCAGTGAAGCAGAAATGTGCTAAAAAGGATTCTTCCTCCATGAAAATTTGCACACTGCTTGGTCCGCAACATCATAGCCGGTCCCTGCTCTTCTTACAGGCACAAAAAGTTTTCAAGAGGAGCCTCCGGAAAACTTGAAAGCATCCCTGCATTCTGTTCTTTCTCTCACTCTTTCCCTGTCTTTTGATTTGCACTCGCACAAAGGCAGTCAAAATGCAAAAATGCTTGACCATTCCACAGGCGTTCTCCCTCTGCATAAACTTCTCGGTTGCCCCTTTGTCCGATTAATACCTTCATGTCTTTCAGAATCGCCTCCCCCAGCCCCAACCCCACATCACCGTCCCAGACAAGCCTTAGTCCTCATTATACACGGCTTCCACTCTAGTTCCCAAGATTAGGCAAATGAGCTCCCAAGCGCAGTCTATAGACAGCAACTCGGACCCTACTCCCTTTTCAAAATCAATCCTGACATTCACCAAAAACTAAGACGCGCTTAATAAGTACTATTTTACTTTTTTTATATAACCTAAAATTGTAGTCTGACTTGATTTGAGCCACAATCATGACAAGTGGCCATTAAAATATCATTCTTTTTTCTTTTTCGTTTTTTTTTTTTTTCAGTTTTAACATGATTCATTCAGAATGAGCATTCCCATTAATAACAATGGCACATTCTTGAGCAGTAGGGCAAATCCCTTCACAGAGGACAAAATGAAGGCTCTTGAACAAAACACATCTCATGCAACGCAAACATAATTCAGCGTCAATTGAATCACTTCCTGTCATTTCAAAAGCTGCTTGCAGTAATTCGTTATTGCTCACTTATTCTTTGATGGATTCTAGCACTTACTGTATGTGAAAAAAAACAGTAGTTTTCGAAAAGATTGCAGAGAGACAGGAAATGCTTTTCACTGTTGATGTATTAGGAATTCCATGCTAAGAAGTAGACTGTACTTAAAGTCCAGCTACGCTCAAAAATGTGTTTTTGTTTTGTTGAGTTTGACACTAGAAGGCTGTTTTTACTTGGATCTGCTGAAGGGAGGAAGTTTCTTTGTGCTCGCCTTAAATCTCAGTTTAGGACGTGTACCTACAAGTATGTTTTCTGACATCATGACTAATTCGGAGTCAATGATGGTACAGTATCAACTTCAACAAGTATGAGGTGGAAACTTGAAGCCTCCAGTGCTCATACTTTTCAGTGAAGTACAGGGCTGCAACTAACGATTATTTTCACTTATCTGGCTTATCTGGCAATTATTTTCTCAATAAACTCAGTTTCATTTGGTCTATAAAATGTCAGAAAACGGTTAAATGTCAGTCCACAACCCAAATATATTTAGGTTATTATAATATCATAATATTATAAGACTAAAGAAGCCAGAAAATATTCACATTTGGGAATTTGGAAGCAAAGAATTTGGACATTTATCTTAAAAAAAATGACTCAAAATGAACAACTGATTACCAAAAGAGTTGGTGATGAATTTTCTTTCAATCAACTAATTGACTGATAGTTGCAACTCTATTGAAGTAGAAGATATCTTGTGTCCAGCAGTTAAATTTTAAATTAAAAATATTTGCATATTCATAAAGTCTGGATTTTTCAAAGAGGGAGAAGTAGAAGATGTTGAGAAGATTTTTTTTTCTTTTTTTTTTGAGAAGATTATTATTCAAGTAAGTATTTTTTAACATATCTTAAAACATGCCTGGAGGGAATATTTAAAGTAAGTATAGTTCATGCATAAAAATGTCTGAAACATCAGACAAACAAAAATCCCACTGGGTCATATCATAAAGGGCAACTTGGATCCAATTTTAGCAGCACTTTTTCAAGGGCTTTTTTTCCCTGTCACTATTTCTATGTGTACCTGCATGGATCCATGCAAATGTGGGGGGGTATTTTTATAGGCAACTGTTATATTTTTTTAAGACATATAAATAGAAATAAATTCAAACGAGATGATGCCAGCAGCAGTCAAAAGGAAAAAGATATGATATGATTGGCCACAATGCAAATTGCAAGTTCATTTACCTCGGTGTAGGTTGTAAGCATTCCATTTCCAACTTACTTCCTGAGCACAATAAATATGTTTGCTGGGAAAGTCCAATCTTTTCCTTATCAGATAATGAAATCTCATATTCAAGGGTCTCGTATCCCAGCTTGGACCATATCCCAGCTACGCGTATTTTCCATCTAACAAATACACAACACAGTTACGGGAACACACAATATAATATTGAGCATCAGAGTGATGTGAAGCTGATTATAGCTTTCCAACTGCTAGAGCTCTCTGGGTCATCCAGCAGTCTTAACCTCCTTCCACCTTTCATTCCCTCCGGCCATGAAAAGAAGGACTAGTCAGCTGATATAGGGTTAAAGGTCAGGACCCACAGCATTGTTAGTCACTGGGGGAGGGAATTTGGGGGTATTTCCTTATGATTTGATTTTAGAGCTAAAAAAAATTAGCTGATTAAACTATTAACTGATGAACAGAAAATTAATCAGAAACTGTTTTGATGATCAAAGTAATCATTTAAGTAATTCCCAAACAAAAAATTGTCTTTCCTGCTTTTCAAATGTTACAATTTGCTGTGTTTCCTTTCCTTAAAAAATAGTCAAATTAATTTTGTGGTGTTTTGGACTATCATTTAGACAAAAAAAGCAATTTGAAGGCATTTTTCACTGTTTTTAGATGTTTTATACACCAAGCAATTTATCTTTTAATCAAGAAAATAATCAGCAAATTGATATAAAATGAAAATAATTGTTAGTTGCAGCACTATTTAATTAAGACATGTCTCAATCAAAATCAACTTAATAAGCTGCTACCACTTTTTTATGCAAGTTTTGTTGAACAAAAAGTTACTATTTGTCAACTGTATTATATATTATTATATTTCAAGTAAAGGAACTGCATACTCCCATGCTAAATCATTGTATGTTAGCCTGCATAACACTGCAATAACAGCCTAAAAATAATGTGCCGAAAAAGAAGCATATTTTCTTAGTCATTTCAAGCTTCTTCTCTGGGAGATTAAATCTGAAATCTCAAATGCATCCAAAACACTTGCCTTCATTAAAGATTGAGTTGTATGAATCCAGTTTTCCTCCTCCATAGCAAAACAGTTAACACGTACGCTTGAATTAAACATGTGTTTGGAGCCCATGTCCGTCTTTTTTGTTCTGTTGTTGTAGTTCAGAGAGGAGAAATCATGTTATTAATGTACAAGAATTTACTTTTTGAATTTGTGAATCTATTCAGAATCGAAGATTGATGTCAATGCTATACTGTACATCATGTATAGAGGGCCTCTGAGTAGTCCTGAATTTGATAAAACTCTCTCCATCTTCTTGGCATTAACCTCGACGTGCATTCCTTCTGCTTCTCCAACACATGAGAAGGACCACAGAGAAAATTGTTGTTAACCCAGACAGTACTCACTCCTTGACACTTGCTCCCAATTTATTCTGCTTGTGTGAGCTAATCTGCAAAAAAAAAAAGCAGGAGGGGGACTCACTGTCTAATAACTTCATGAACACCACGACTTTCCTTGAATTCACAAGGCGTGCATGAAGGAGAGATGGAACAGAGGCTTGAGGAAGTAAGGAAGGGATGTATGTAAGCTGTCTAATAAATCCCTAGCTCTAGCTGCATTTGTTTGGTTTATATTTGTCTGGTTCCATCCTTGCAGACTAAGACATGACATATAGTTGGCAGGTAAAACTTTACTTAAATCCGCTTCACTACTGCTTAATGCAGGAAGATGTTGCAGCCTTTCCAAGCTTGGAGAGAAGTGTGAATCCTAAGCAGGCAGCCAAGATAATAACAATTCATCATACATAACAATTGGTCCGATCTAAGCTGGAAGACCGCCAAAACAGCACTTTCAAGAGAGAAAAGACACCTTTGCCTTTTAAAGAAGCCGTAAATCCCATTGATCGGAGTTAAATGCTTTCATTCTGTGGATACTGGCTATTACACCAAGCATCGTGTAAAAGGGGGGAGAGATCATTCAGAGATAGCAATGTACTCAACTAATGTTCGTTTTAGATGTAGTCAATATTAGACTAAATGTGTAGAACAGTACTGCAGGTCAGAGGTTTTAGAAACCTCTGGAAACATGACTATGCATATTTTCAATAAGCAACAACAATCTGGTAGTAAAAACTAAGTCCAATCCATCATCACCTTTGTTCTCTCTGGTCACACACACTTAACATAGGACAAACACAAATCCTAACATGCATTGTCCACTTTGTATCATCTTTACAGTAAGAGAAAGCCCAATTTATAGTGGCTGGCTAATGCCAACATGTGGCAACATCAGCACAAGCCTTCTCCTAACAACTGCTACCCTCCGTATTTTCAAATGGGTAAAGACCGGAAGAAAAGAACAAAGAGAGAGACAGAGTAAGGTTCTTTGACTAGAGGGAAACCGTATTTCTTGGCTTTAGCACTTAGGCTATTTTTAGCATCTGCTCATTGCTGGGTTCCACCACAGTTTAACCCGGAAAATTGCTTTTGGGAAACTTTGACACCAAAGCACAGATAAGTGATGATTTCAATGACACTACTGACAGAAACATGCCTCGACAGTCGGTGACAGGGATCTGTGGTACCATACGAAAGCTCCAAGCACACCAACCGTGTCTGAGAGAAGACCTAACTAGCCACTAGCATCAAATGTTTAACTAGAATTACGTTAATAGTTAAAGAGCTGTAAATGTGCAGGAAGTGTTATTGTAATGCAGGTGCCAAGACATACAATCAACTCCACTGTTGGTCTAAGGACGGAGTAAACTGACAAGATGGTATAGACAGACCCAAGCGATAGATGTCAGTACTATAGCTACAAGGCCATGATTCCTCACCAGCCTAACTTTAGAAACACTACCGATAGTTCCTATATTACCTACAGGAGAAAGAAATATTAACAAATACATAACAATACATGAATAAAGTGTGCAAAATTATCCTGATGTACTTCTCTTCCTCAATTTTTGAACATGCTACTTCTCCAATGTGCTTGTAGCCTTAGCCTTTTCTCAGAAATCTGACCTGTGTATCAAGTGTGCCATTAAGCCAAATCAGCTGCATAATGCTCTGAATGATACCTACTTATTTATTGGTTTGCCTGTACATTTGTTTAACAATCAGACTTGAGTGGGGTCAGGGCTCCGCTTTCCACCGGTCTCTTTTAGTGTCTGTGTTTATCTCAGTATAAAGACACAAAATGAAATCAAGGACTTTGGATTTACTATCCTCTGAAACCAGCTGGAATGAGTAATTATTCCATAAAAGCACGATTGGCCTCAGTTGCCAAATGGATAACACATTAATCCACATTCATTTTGCAATCAGTTATTTTATTGCTCAAGAGAAGGAGTGATTTAGAAGAACTGCGATGAGATACATTCAACAGTGCGACAGTGTTTGCAGTAGCAGCGTCACAGATATTCAACGGACTCCTCTTTCTAACCACACCCTGAAGTAGATGCAGTGTGGGTTGAAACTAGTCGGCGTTCTCCCTTTGGTGATATTTTTTAACTTTGATAAGGCATAAAGGCATTTTAACTAGGCCTACATCCTTGGCTCAGTGCAAGTGTGCCTGAAGTAAACCCAGAGGAAACCCCTTTATCTACAGTCATCCTTTATAACCATGAACACCCAGTATTTCTTATTGTTACAGATATTCACTTATATATCATAATTAATTAATTATATTTTCAATGCCAATGTAAAATGGTTACAGTATATTTGTTACACAGTGAGATCCTTGCATGTATGGTCATGTAATACTGATTTTGTAGAAGTACTGTACAGAGTGACAATCAACGGGTTGGAAACGGGTTAGATCACCATGGTAAACAGTTGGCTGATCAGACAAATAACTAGTGAGGTGTTTGGTTGCCTATTTTTCTGAGATAAATAGCTGAATTACTGTTTATCTGGCTGAGTGACGCCTGAGGGAATTTCCCATCCCTAAACAGCGGGGAATCAGCACAACAAAACTACCATCGCATTGGGCCCCTCGATGGACACTGCGGCTCACGGATCAAATCTCTGCAGTAATCTGTAGATTTCTTTCAGAGGATCATAAACATGTCAGTCTAAGTGTGCATATCTGTTCCAAGAAGCGCACGATGTGAGGCAACGATTAACCAGAGCTGGCCAAATCCCCCACCGATCTGCTTGTAGTTGACATGAAAGCAGCTCTGCACTGAAAAACAAGGGCAGAGTTCCTTCTGTTAACCCAAGCAGACTTGTCACTTATTGTATTAAAAAAAAAGGAACAAAGGGAAAAGCTAGAACGCGCAGAGGAGAAATTATAGGGCTATATATTCCCTTGTGGTTTTTTGCTATTGCCGAGGGATATTACAAGCCTTTGAATGTTCATCCACCCCTTTGTCTCTCTCCACATCTATCTATCTATCTATCTATATATCTATCTATCTATCTATATTTCTATCTAAATGTGGAGCAGGGAAAAGTGGAGCACTGTTTCACTAAAGCAAATAAAAATACCTCAACTTTACAGTAATCTTCGCCGTATGAGACATCTTATGCTTGTGTCTTATATACACCCACGTTGGGGGTCTATCTATATGGGTCAACCCAACGTCAGCCAACCCTACTTCACGACCCTCCGACTGCCAGGCTTTGGTGAGCTGGCGTTCCTACCAGAAACGGAAATTAATTAAATGATAACAACTTTTAAATATCATTTAACCAACTCAGTCAATCAAAAAGGATAAAAGGGGAGAGAGAGAGAGAGAGAGATTGTCAGAGAGAGAGCCTGCATGTGGACAGACAGAAAGGTGGAACTGAAACTAAAAATCACCTAGCCCAACCCAACTGAGTCCATCTCCTGATGTTGGCTGCTGTGGACAATAAAGGAAGCAGACACATAAAGACAGAAAATCACATGCTGACTTCTGCATCCGTAATGAGGAGATTAGGTATGATTTTCCTCCCTGCAGTTCTTGTACCAAACATCATCATGTGTCTGTACTATATAATGTATTGCTCGGATTCAGTCCTGCCAAGCCTGGCCTGAATAATCAGGGCACATTAAATACTTCTGCTGACAAGTAAAAGGCAGTTGGTTGCAGTCAATGTGGGATCATGCTGTCCAACAAAAATATGTGATTATTGTTTGCAGTAAGTCCCTCAGCATTTCCAGACCTGATTCAAGTCTATGCAATCTGTTTGAGTCCACTGGCCAGGGAGCTAAAAGGAACTAATGACTCATGCTCCACCAATGGATCTGCACTGTGTGTATGTGGGGGTGTGCGTTTTTAAGAGGACAGGGTGGCTTTAAGATTTAACCCCTCACTGTCACAAAGTCCCTTCCAAGATGGAGGACAACAGGGAGCGTGTCAAGGTAGGTTAATACACTCAGGGAACAAGCGTGTTTACCAGCCCTGCTATCTACATACTGAAGCATATGTTGCTTGCACGAGCGAAAGATCCTCTGTGCAGATGGTCTTCGTCGGAAATAACATCCTACTCCTACTCAGCCGTGTAAACTCCTCTTGGCAGTGGCTGAGGAAGTAAAGCCGTCTACAAACAGGGGACAAAAATGAACAACAGCATCACTGCTACTTTCAATGACCAAATAAAAAAATTCTGACAATCACAAAAGGATGGCTCACATGAAAGTCTATGCTTTCAACAGTTTTCTGGCTATGCTATCCTATGCTCCCCTGAGGCAAAGTAGTAGAAGCAAAAGAGTAGTTCTATAGACATAATAAAATCCTGCCATAAAATACATATTATGTGCACCAACAATCATAAAGGTAAACTGCTGTTCATTCCACTTTACAATGAAATAGTTATGAGTATAAGTGGCACTTTTTTCCTCACTTGGGCTTGGCAACATAGAAATGAAACATGTACATTTTTTTAAGTTTAAATAATAAAACATCACATTGAACTACCTGGTAATATGAAGTACAATTAAATAAAATCATGTTCCAACCCTGGTACTATTTTCCAAATTTATTTTTAGGTCTGTTGAAATATTTCCAAATTTCTAATCTGCTGTTCAGTCAGAATCAGTCAGAATGTTAAACCCCACTGCAAGATGAATAATAAATCTTGATGCTGATTGTTCAGTCAGTTGCTGAACTGATTTAAAATACAGTGCATGTATAGGAGGAATAAAGATGTGGGACTGATGACAACACAAACCTCAGCAGAACCAGTCAATCAATAAAAAAGGAGATGGAAAGTGAGGGGAGTGGAAGATAGAAAACAACTACATGGTGGGGGAGCTATTTTATATTTGAATGGTGATCACAACATGCCGGCCTTGCTGTATGCTGAATGCCATGAGTGGCAAAAAAAAAAAAAATCACTTCATTTATTGCAGCTCCTCCTGCATGATAGCAGCCTGGGTGACAATGGAAAACTATGTCAAAGAAAACACAAAATAATCACAGCTATAATAAAAATCCCTGTTTACAGTGAGCTTCTTTTCATTTTTTCAGATAAATTTCTTCCAACAGATAAATATAAAGCCATACAAAGCCAGTTTTGCATGCACATAAACAAATCCTCTATTCAGAATTCAAGATAATTATTGAAATTGAAACACGCACAAAAAGAAAAGCTGATAATTCAAAAATGGATCATTTACTGTGAAGTAACTCTTGCTGTTGAGATTATATGAATGAACCCTCACTGACTATTCATCCACTTTGCAAGAGGCTTTTTTTGGCTAAATCAAACCACCACCGTTAGAAGTCTGCCAAAAGCCCTGCTCTCATTTGAAACTGATTATAGAGTAAAAAAATTAAAGGAAAAAAGCCTGTTATCTTTAAGTGTTCTCTACAAACGAGAGCTCAAATCCTCTGCAGCACCGTCTGAGAGCTGGACACTAAGGTTAAAACACTGTCTAGCCAGAGTGGTAAGCGTTTTTAATTGCAACCCAGTGATTAGGGTTCAATGCAAAATTTGATTAATGCCATCTACACTCTTTTAGTGTTTAGTCATCAATTGCTTTTTTCCCACCTACTGTGCATCGTGTCTGCAAAAGAAAATTCTTGACAATTTAGTCAAGTGCTTTAAGGGCAATCAAAATGCCGCTGCAGCTGACTGGTTTCTATGAATTTCTCAGGATAATATTTTAGATAAAGTGTTTCTCCTTAAAGAGGTCTACATTTTGCAAAAAGGCACCTGTTTGCGTTTCTAAGATATAGCTTATCTCTCTCAACAGAAATGAGTGTTTGGTCATGTAACAAAATATTCTGTTGTAGATGGATCAATTATTTTGGATTGTATTATAATGCGCAGATGTTGTGGCTACATGGTTTAAACTTACTTTATTATTTCAACTTCACGCAAACTGAGCCGACTGAAATCCATCACACAGAAATCTGTTTCAGGTATCTCTCTTTTTCATTTCCAGTTGTTATATATTTAGCCATGATTTGCACACAGCCAATTCTCCAGTGGACTTCCATTATGGTCCAACCAGGAATGGTTGCTGGGAAATATGTGATGCAGCTGCAAAGCCTCGATATAATGGATGTCTGTTCTATAAACCAAACCACACTTTGCTTCTGACACAACCTTGCACCTTCTCCGGAGTACATCCCACGTGAGCAATTCACTATGTCAATGATGTTGAATACCCCACCCACCTGTTCTACAGCTCCCCAACCTCTCCTACACTCACACTCCTACATTCAAACACATCAGAGGTAGCCACTATGCTAGAAAAACTGGTTGAGTTAAATGAACAATGAATGCTTTTTCTTATTCCCGTTGAGATGCCCTTGAGCAAGACATAGATCCCTAACTGCTCCAGTAGGAGCTGCTCAACAGCCATCAGTGCAAGTCTCTAGTAAAGCAGCTTGTACTAAAATATTTCAGTGTGTGCAGTCAGTGCATAAAGCTTTCCTCCCATCAAGCATGTTTTTGGTTGGAACTGAGAGCTGAGCAAGGATCTGGGCTGTGGCTGCAATGTGAGGAACAGAGATAGAGCCGAGGAGGAAGGTTGGGACTGAACCGGGACTACAGCCAGGCAGAGAGGAATGGGGCTTGGACTTTGTAGGGAGGGATGTGGTTAAGACATGGCTAAGGCGAGCTAAGGCTGGGAAAACAGCAAAAGAATATTCTTAAGTTATTTATCCCTGTATTTAGCACTTTTTAGTGAAAACATGTCCCTACGTGACAGAAATAATTACTTTTTTTTGAATGGAGTTTCCAATCCAGTTTCACTCACAGTGGGAATTCCACTGAAAAACGGAATCAGGAAAAAAGATCAGTCCGTTTCTTTTGCCAGGATAATACCACTAGATTACAGAAACTATAAACAAGGCTCAAGTGCAAGCACATAAAATTATATCAGGGTTAATTTTTTAAGACGACCGTTTCTGTTTTAAGATAAAATGGGTAGTTAAAATTGACGTTTTGCATGAGTAGAAAGTTGCCTCAATAGAGATGAAAAGCAACAAAGAGGTTTTGTGCAGCTGAGGCTCTTGAGGAGGAAGACCAAACAAAGACAGTCTGCTGCAGCCAAATCTGTGAGCTACATCAATGTTCCACATATGCTGGAAAAAAGAGTCAAGTATGGTATTATTCATCAAGCAGTGTTTACATCTTTAAAAATCCCCTGTCTTGGCCAGTACTTGCCTTTGAGTAAGAGCTGTTTTATCAGCTTCAATTCAATGAAAAGCTTCTCCACGTGGTATGTCAGGTAGAATGATGGTTTCAGACAGCCCATTAACCACTTCAATTAGACCTTCTGGTTCTCACCTCCTCCTCACTCCCTGTGAAACGGACTTAACTCTTCCTCTGCACAGCTGTACACAGCGCCTGACACACGCTCGAGTGAGAAAAAAAAAACCAACACCATTCACCGCACACATCTGGTGCTGCCTGCCTAACGCCTTCAAAAAAAAAAAAACCCCAGCACATATGTTTCTTTATGGCCACAGGCACAATCATGTCTCTCCTGACAAGCTAGCAAAAAGGCCCTTAAATCATGTGGCACCGGTGAAGTCCTAATCCAGAGACAGAGTGACAGGTAATGTATTTCTACGAAGTGGTGCATTTCTATTCAGGCTCTTAGGCTGTTAATGTTTCACATTAGCATGGGGATGACAGGTGGTGGATGGTCAGAGAAAGAATAGCAGTTGAAGCTGTTTTCATGGAGCAGGCCTTGAGGAGGACAAAGGAGGTAAAGATGGCAGCAAATGTGATGTTTTGAAATGGGGTATGTGAGGCTATAAGAGTAAGCAGTTGAGAAGTGCCCTCCAGCTACCCAACATGAGTGAGTTTAGCACACTTCCTTTGTCAGCTGAAGGATTAGGTACTGTGAATTGGTAGTCCTGCCGCCTTGCCACAATTGAAATGCAAAAACCTTGTGAACTAGTGGTGAGTTTTAGTGCTTTCACTTTCTGAGATGCATGATCTGATTCCAACATACTAAAAATGCCAATTTATTAATAGATAATAACTGGACTACTTCTAATGAGGTCCTAGTGGTTAAAGAGGCTATTCCATGGTCAAAATGCTGGATCTCTTTAGGTAATTTGTGATCATTAGTAACCAAGTGTCCTGGCCGCTTAGTCATTATCACATCATTATTATTTTAGACTAAAATCCAACTGTATGGTGGCTGCAGTGCAGTCAAACCCTAAAAACAGCACATTTACTGTGGTTCCAGATGCTCTTATACGATGGGTTTTTCAGGCCACACCTGTCTGTTTACCGATTCCAATTCTATCTAATTTCATCACACCAGTAAGACAATATTTTTGCATTCATGTCGCATGGTCTAGTCATTAACATTTTCAGCCTCATGAATATGGCATGAGATGCTTTGTCATCTTAGCTGTGATTTAAGTGTGGAAAGTTTTCAGCTTCAAATGCCTAAAGCATATCCAACCTGTGCTATTGTAAACTACTGCAGCCTAGTTTTGGTGGAGTTCTGAGTATACAGCTCACTACCTGCAGCAATTTCAACCTCATTTCAAACAAGACAGTTAAGGATCTTTAAAACCCTGCCTCAGGCTGCAACATGTACAAGAATCAGATGTGTGTACATGTGACTTTTCCAAAGAATCAAAACAGGAGAGAGAAAAGCAAACACAGCCAAAAATCAGTAAACAGCAAAAAGAAAGTCCATTTTTCCTTTAGTAACAGCATGTTTGTCTGATAGTAACGTGCCATTACTGTGATAAGGGTGAAAGTATGACGGCAAAATATTAGCTGAAAGGCCATCCTTACCCTGACCTTGTGTTCACACCTCCTAGCGACTAATCCAGCTTCAGGCCTCTGGTTTCCATGTTAATGCTATAATTCCAAAAAAAACCCTGACGGCCCAACCCTGCAGGTGTTGTGTTTGAAATGGTGCAGACAGAAGTGTTCTTGCGTTCATGTGTGTGTGTGAGAGAAACACAGGAAGAAAAGCAGAGGAAGAAAGTGAGCATGCCAGTATCTGTGAAATAGAGATTAATACATGCTCATGCCAAAAATCTGTCTGTAAAGAGGAAAATCGCTAAACACTATTATGGGTCTCAATTTCTATTTCTCAAAAATAGGACATATTACTGTAGGCACTGAGATCAAAGGGAAACCATTTTTTTGCATAATGTGCTGTTTTACTGGTTCTCATAGTGGGGAGAAAAGTTAAGTCACATAGTAAAATGACTCAAAGCCTTCCCATTTTGCTCAGTGAGGCAAAATGAAGCTAAGTCAAAACAACAATTGCCTTTCTCTTAAAGAAAGTGTTGAAACTGTTGAATTCAGTGTGCCCAAGGGACTTCTGGAACAAAGATTCAAATGATCTCTCCCATTGTATTCCTTAACTGGCAGTATAAATTGGTTGAGCAGGACCATGTGGAGAAATGCGTGTGTGAGTGTGACTGCTTTTGGTTGTGTGAAAGGCTGTGTGTCAGCGGAGTGAAAGAAAGAAACGAGGTCCAAATCTACCTTTTCCATCACTCAGCACCACGGCAAGCCCAGAGAGCAGTGCAACCTCCGGACACACACACACACACACACACACACACACCCCTGCCAGAGCGTCACACAGATGAGGATAGACGGCTAATCCAGAACATGTTTTTTCAATCACTCTAACAGACAGGCTTCCTGACAGCAGTCCCCAACTCGTACAGGCGCTACATGCATGTAGTGTGCCTGCCTGACCACTACAAAGTGTCAAACCATTTCTAAAGGAAAGCAGATTGAAAAGTGCTCAGAAGAGGTGTAATCAGGCTGGGGCGGTACCACAGTGAGCACAGCATGCAAGTAATTGTACCCGGTTTTGGGGTTCCTTCCCTGCTGAGGCCACCCATGCCACAAATGTATTTGTTCCCTTATGGTACTGAAAGCATCCACAAAACGGCATATGTTTGGTTTATACTCTAAATTATGAAAGTTGTGTTTTTGTACATGGGATGTAAACTGCTTAAAGGGTTTCCCCCAGTCAAATACAGTAGCTACTGTGTTACATAAACTGACAAGAGAGAGTGATGAAACAGAAATTGATTTCCATACAGATAACTTAAAAAACAGATGTAGCTCTAAACAGTAGTTCTAAGCTACGCAATGTTTCTGAAGTATGCAGAATTTCAAACCCTGTATGTACATTTCTGACTAATAAAAGATTTTAACACAAATTCTGAGCCCAACAGAAAAGCAATTTAAACTAAAACTGGGTTTTGTTTTGTTTTTGAAAGAGCACCAATACCAAACCTATGGCTGTTAGCCAGGATTTATCTCCTGATACTTCTTATTTGGTAAGAAACTACAATGAAACACAGACCAGTTTATTTAACTTTCTCAGTTGCCCGTTCTGCCTTTCTCTATCTCTCTTAAGGCCAACAAAAGGTCAGAAACATGATGGATTGCTTGTATGTATGGTAGGTGTGTGAAACACAAGACAATCTGTGGTGTCTTTATTGATGTCCATGCCTGCTTGTATTATCTGCAGATGAAAAACCTATTTGGACTGTATGAATAATAATATTCTACATGTTTAACCCTATCATATGACATTCATCTCATTTAATAGTCTCAGCTGGATTTCTGTATTGATTTCACAGGCACAGCAGGTCTCCTGAGATTCTCTATGGATTTTCCAGCTGCCCTCCCAAATGATCCATTGTGATTTCTAGCCGAAAGGCCCTGCCAGGGAAAGGAATGGAAAACAGTCATCATTTCACCATCTCCTATACCTATCCATACCTGGCTCCTGTTCTGTAAGCCACGTTACCTCATGGCTGTATTGTGATTCCAGACATTGTTTTATTGACCCCAAAAGATGTGTATCTCTCTTTCTTTGGCAGCTCTACAATCGCGAGCATGTGTTTTAGAGATACTATTTCTTGTTGGAATTCTTTAGCAGGTTTGAAATTAGAATAAAATAACAATGAACTGTTAGTTTGAACAAGAGGGGGACGAGATGTTATTGCATTAAAAGTAGCTCTTGCAAGTGTGAGCGTGGCAGATGCTGCTGATTGCTCCCCACACAAGATCCACTTTCAAACAAGTGATTATGTAAATTCAGGTAAGCTTTCTCTGCCCAAACGGGGCATTTATCATCGGCTTTGCTGAATATGAAACAACTTCGAGGAAGTGTCAATTGATGGGGCTCCATAAACACAATCATAGAGGTTTAATCTTTGCTGAGTCCAGGTTATTGATTTTGGAGCTGTAAGCTGAGGCAGAGTGAGGACAGTGGTATGAGGTCAGAGAAAAAAATAAAAATGCTAACTCCTGCCTTTTCTCAATCTAAAGTATGCTTCTGTTTGAAATAGTATAAATAATCACAGTAAAACCACAGTAAGCTTAACTGTTTGTTACACCTGCCGCCACCCCCCGGAAATCTGAAATGTATTGCTCTAATTCTGTTAATCATATGTGTAACTTAAAGTAGAGACATATCACCTCCAATTATTTCATATGAATGATTTGTCACCCTCAATTAATTCTATCAAGCAAGTGTGACAATCTAAGGGCCTGGGTACGCTAGGGAAGACGAGATATTGTTTAAATACGAGGATAAGGGCGCAGATTTTCAGACTGTCTCTCCTGGAAGGCGTTCATGGTGTAGCACTTGGTTGTACACATGAACAGTGACAGCTATAGTTGTGTAAAAGAATGAGAGAAAGAGAGCTTGGGAGAGCGGTTCCAACCGTGGCTCTTTTTGCACCTCTGCACAGCTGGCCAATCATGGCACGAAGTGGGTGTGAATGTCGGATTGACGGTTTTCCAAAAGTTATAGAAAACTGTCGGAAAGATGAGGGTGAGGGGGACAGGGGGCAGTTTTCAGTGACTTACCAATACAGCGATCAGACATCTTTTTCACTGTAGTGGCTTGATTAATTGAATTAGTCCTTAATGTCTTAAACTAAAATTTAAATCAACATGTTTTTAGTTATTAATCTGTCTTAATTTTAATTAATCAAACTCTAATTTCATTATAGTGTGAGCATCATCATAAGCGTGTTAGGTGCTGTGTATGTATGCTTTGATGTTTTAATGAACTGCCAAATGGACCGTTCCATTCTTTCCTATCTATTTCATCTATTTTTAAAACAGGAAACAGAGTCTGCCCGCTAGTTCATCCCCATAACTTAAACAAACATCAGAATTACAGATAACATGCCCCTTTCTCAGTACACTGCTCAGGTCAAGATGCAATGTTAAGTGTCAAAGGGTATATAATATAGTATGCAGTGTATGATACACATGAATAAAATCCCATTAAGAACACACGCCTCCCGTTGGTGAAGAATATAATTGTAGTGTCAGAAGATCTCTACCCCAAAGTTGAAATGAAAATTACACCCTTGCTGTCGACAATTAGCCAACATGGCCTAGCAGTCCTTGGTAATTGGACTGATTATGCACTAACAAGTGTGTTTACCCTTCTGTTGTTATGACCCTTGCCTTTGAGATTCCTAACCTCTAAACTCTTAACCTCTTAACATTCTTGCACTTTCTGGCTTTTAGAAAGAGAGCATTTTATTAGACTTACGGCTTCATTACAATTGACTATAGTCGAAACTTTAAGTTTTCTGTTACAGTATGCACCCATCTGTGTTAGATTTATTCACTTATTTTACTGAGGTATATCAAGTTGCTGGGTCTCCTGTTGTATGGTTTACAAGGTTCTGCAACTGATTGAAAGTGATTTCCAAATTAATCTATGAAAACACAGGATGAGCTCCAGCTTTCTAAAACCAGACAAGTCACAGCCAAAGGCCAAATCAGTTAATTGCCTTGTGTTAATTCCCTATTCTCTAAGCTAATGCAATTACTTGTGAATAGAAACCAACTATCGCAGTTTAGGACACTTAAAGTCATTCTCTCTCTCTCTATGTTCCCTCCCTCTGCCTTTGAAATGTCACACCCTGTTTAATCTATTGAATTTATTCATAAAGCATATTAAATGGGAGAATAAAGTGTACCTTTCAGTTTCAGTTATCATGCCTGAGATAGTTCTAACATCTTTGTTTCACCCCCGAAAAATGAAATTTTTATTTCATAGTAGTGCAAGTTGAGGTCATAAAATATGAAAGTAAGACAGGGACTTTAAAAAGTAATTTCTTTGATGATGATGTTGATGATGAAGTACCGCCAAGCATATAAAAGCCAAAGGGCTTATGGTAAACTGGTATGTACATAAGCATAAGAGGATAATCCGAGGAGGGAAGCCTGATCTACCTCTGTTATGGCTGCTGGACCTGGCTGGGTCACCAACACAAGACAACACTCATCAGTTATAGAAGAGCAGAGCCTGCTTGCGCAGTACACTAATCAGATAAAGCACGTCTGCTTACTGGCAGCACCTCAGCTGGGGTGTTCTCTCTGTCCGAGTGAGACCGATAGACCTGTTAGTGTCTGACAGCGGGAGACTAGGCTTTTTGTCTGATGTGTCTGCATGTTGGCTGGACTCGAGATACAGCGAGCCAGCCAGAGCCAGAGGGGAAAAGGGGAAAGACAACGAATGTTTGTGTGTGTTAGTGGGTCTTTGTAGCGAGAGATGATGCATATTGAGCTGAACATATAACTAACGGCAAAAACAGAAAATGATCAGTGCTGGTGCAGACTAAGAAGCTAGTTTCCACTGAGAAAGGAAGGGGGAGTGGGGAGGAGGGGAGGGGGGTTTCTGCTGTTGATATGAGCCATGGTGGACAGACGGCGTGGGCCAGAGAGAAAGAATGGAAGAGGGGGAGACAGAGACGGACAAAAAACAAAAGGCAGATGTCACGTGGGTCCAGAGTCGCTGATAGATGTGATGTGCTGCACGGCGCACAGGCAGTGGTTCAGGTAGAAAAGGCTACCCTTTGTGATGCAGATGACAACGCAATCAGCCCCGCTTTGTCTCGGCCGATGGGCTCTGCTCCCGGGGACATTGAGAGCCAGACACTAATCCGGTGGGTTTGTGTTCTCCGGGCGCGCTCATAAAGGCAGTGTCACAGTACCTGGGGTGTGTGTGGATGGGGGGTCTCTGAAACGAGGTCTGACCTCTCTCAGGGTACACTCTCCCTCCGCCTCCTCCTTCTGTCTCTCTTTCTCCTCGCGTCCCAGCTCAGTAGCTGTGTTTGCTGGGTTGAATATTATAACCGCCATATTGTTAATGCATATGACTCAATGTTCACATGAAGGATTCGACAGGAACGGCAGGTCACGTTGAGCAGTTCGTCTCAACTCTTTGAGAAAACTCAGATATTGTTTTCAGACTTACGAACACCAGTGCCACTGCCTGAATAAAAAGAGGACATATACACTGAGACTAGGGACTGGCAATATATATAACGATGTATCACGGCTGCTTCTACATGGTATATGGTAAATGACTATATATAAAAGCACCGGTAAATCTGCTTTGATTCATTTCATTATAACAGTACTTTATTTAATGTTATTGAGACAGTACTTTACAGTGGTAGTTTACAGTAATTTAGAGGATATTATCGAGACATATATCGTCTATCATAATATAGCCTAAAAGTATGGCAATATTATTTATAGGCCATATCGCTCAGCCCTAAGTGACACAGACATAAAATACACTGATTTCACATAATGATTGAGACTTGTGTCAAATTAAGTAAACTGCACAAAGAATTCAGACTGCAAATTAGACCTAGATGTTGCAGGGCCATTTTGATTGCTTACACATTTCCTGTTATGAATAATGTCTGGAAATACATTTTACTGTCCCTGAATGATTTCCATTCCCAATGGATTAGGATGAATCAGGCTCTCCCTAATAAATATGACTTACCAAGAGACTGCACATTGCCAATTAACATGTGCTAATTAAGACAGCAGGATATAAGAACATCCTTGATCTAGATTCCTGTGTGAAATATCAGTGAGGTTACATGGAGGTAAAGCAAGTTTCCTCTGTAACTATTTATTTATTTGAGTTAGTCTACTAATCAGCGAGAAACATATGCAAACTTTATTCCACAGGGGGTGAAGCAAGCTCACTGGTCATGAACTCTGATTTAATTGCAATGTTAAACACCCGGAATTAATAGCATCTGTCTGCAAACTCGGGTAAATGTGCATTGTTGTAGCCATTAAAAGAAATGGTTTAATTTTGTCTTTGAGCATATGTTGTGGTATTCAAATTAAATTTAATATGAATTTGTATATATTTTGTATTTTATATTTCTTGAGACTTGGTGTAGATCATGGAGAGAAGCTCCATGACCTGCGCACAGAAGCTACAGAAGCTTTCTGTAATAAAATTGTTTGGATTAAGAGCACTATATTATGCACTATAACAGTATTATAAAAAACCTAAATCATACTCCTTCAATTTTTGAGCGCTTGGTTTCCAAACAACATACTGAAACAATTACAGCCCTCTGATCGAAAACCACACCTATCCTTAAAGCACTGCAAGAAAAACAAATCCCAAGACCCATTCACCTGATCACACCATGCATCTTTTCACCATTCATAGCACACAGTACGTCTTGTGTTAGAAAAACCTAATTACAAATAGAAATTCTATACCTAGCATATTTTGAGATTGATAATACTACTTTCTCAACAGAGATTGGTTGTGTAGGACAGGGCTTCATTCAAAACTTCTTCAATGTGCAAACGCTACATTTGGATCACTGATCCTGCAAAAAGAAAAAAAAAGATAGCAGAAACACTTCCTTCGCCAAGTGAAACATGTATGCACTTGTGACAGATTTCCTCAGTGTTGTAAACCCATAACAATATCTTTTGCAAGTATTAATTACATCCATTGCTTTGTGCTTTGTGCTAAATGTTCACTATGACAATGCGAACATGCTGATGTGTAGCAGGTACACTGTTTACCATGTTAACCATCTTAGTATTGGAGAAATTTCAATTCATGCTGCCCAGAGGATGATGTTGGACCACATTTCATGGCAATCCATTCCAATATCCGTCCAATAGTTGTCAAAAAAATTTACTAAAAGCCAAAAATGTCAACGTGCAAGGGGGGTATAGGAAAACTCAGGGGATCAGCAAAGTCAACAGGATTCATCCTCTGGGGACCATGAATATATGTACAAAATTTCATGGCAATCCATCCATTATAGTTGTTGAGATATTTCATTCAGGACCAAAGTGATGGACACGTACACTGTATAGACGAGCAAAATATTTCATATCAAATTAATTAGTGTTAATTTAAGAGGAAGTGTGCTTTCAATCAAAACTATGCAACCGTATAACTAATTAGGGTTAGGTGATAAGAATCAGCAATCAAGACATCAGGAATTGCAATGGCTGAACCCATTGCTGACACCACCTTTTTTTCACCTTTGCTGAGGAAGCCACATTTTAAAAGTCTTTAAAATGCACCCATAGGGAATGTATCACATTTTCTTTTAAATGAACCCACAGTTTTCAGTTGCTGGCACAGTAATGTAACATATTGAAAGATTCGAAACACCTGTTGACTGAAAATATTTTCACTTTCTGATAGCATCAAGACGCAGCCATATCTCACCAGCTGGTCTCTGCAAACTAAACAGGCACTGATTACAGAACAAAGAGACTGAAAATTTAACACCTGTTCTTTTTTAAGGAAATAAAAATACCATAAGCAGGCAAAGGTCACTGTAAACACAGCAGGACGACAATAAAGTAAACGATTTTTGTGATACAGGACGTAAAAACACAAGGTTTATTGCTGAGTACTTCAAGCACACTGTACAATATATTCTTTTGCAGAAATAGTAAGTATAAAGCCACTAAGCACAGTCTGTGATGTTGTGCAGCGAGATACAGTTTAAATTTGGCTTAGCTTCCGTAGTCATTCAGTACATTATATTGTGTTTTTAAGTGTATAATGTAGTACTACCCAGTGTGGTAGTTAAATTCAGAACTCTGGTAAGCTGATCCCTACTCACTCCCCCTTTACTTTACTCTGTAGTGCACTCATGGAAAAGAACAGAAGTAAACTTGACACAAATATGATATGCAGTCTGAGCATAATAGATCTGTGGCAGTTGTACAGCAGAAAGAAACAGAACTAAAGTCATGTGGTGTCTATTATAATGATGTGTAGGTTTTTCAGTGTGCGCCGGGATACTGTAAAAACATCCCACATCAGCATGTTGTATGAGCCTACGTGTATTGCATGAAATAGCCGTGTTCTTCCAAACTCACTTACAGTACCACTCATAGATTTGCATAAAATTGGTGCATTTAAAAAATTTAACATGTCGCTTTAATTTTGGTGCGCACGCCGTTGTTTGCACCTTGCACTGTTTTAGTACTCTGCAATTGTGTCCAGAATAAAGAACATCAAGCTCTAAAATTCCCAATAGCCTGCTTATTGATTTCCTACTTTTGCATGTCGAAAGCTTTTCCACGTCCAAATAAAACAAGTGCCATCCTGAACACACACCAGCACTGCTTTAATACTGTTTTGAATCTAATATTGAATTTCTTAAACTTCAATACTTTCCACAAGCTAAAATGCCATTTTAACATCACCTCTAGAGGGCAAATATGTGTGGATTGGAACAGTTAACAGTAGGTTAGAGTGAAGGGTTGGCTCTTGACAGCAAACCGCAGTCGGAGTCAAACAGCTGAAAGCATGGAAACAGCATCAAACAGTCCATCATGTCTTGAACTGAATCCTTAGTTAAATTGGTTGAACAAGCTGGAGCCAGGAGCAAAATACGCAACTATTCTGCTGGTACAGAAACCTACAGCATCCAAATCCTCTGTGTGAAGCTTTTGACAAAGCAGTCTAAAGGGAAACATCTGCTTGGATTGGGCGATATGTCAAAGTTTTCCTGCCGGCCACCATCAGCCCAACAACCGGCGATTTCCGAAATATTCCAGTGGGTGTGCAGCACACGTGGGTGGGGTGCTGAGCAAAACTCGGGAGATCCAGCAGCCAGATATTTCTCCATTCTCTGTTTAGGAGTGGCTGAGATTGCCATAAAAATGAGAGTAGCCGGTCCAACTTTACGGTCAGTCAACCTTAAGAAAGCTTGGCCAAGGTTAGGCTAACCTATTGCTGCTAACTTCGGAGCTAACCACCTTCACTTTAATCAGCAGGTGGCAAGCAGACACAGGAACTTGGTTTGGGTCTTGAGGAGTTGTAGCATTTTATTCACTGACAAATAGCCTAAACTGTACACACATTGCACTGCTACGTCCACAGCTACTTCATATGTTCTGCTCTGGTCACCAGCCTCACCGTCACACACGCGCACTCTCTCTCTCTCTCTCTCTCTCTCGACTGCACACTCACTCCACACACAACCTATGCTGTGAGCTATGCCTTAATGCAGCCATACTACTTGTATAACACTGTAGTAAATGAATTAAAATTGCGCAAAATATCACTCAAAAAAAAACAACTGGCAACGGACTCAGCCAATCGCAAATTGCCCATATATTCGTCCAATCACCCAAACCCAACATCTGCCTTTATTTTTTCCTGCTTAACTGTAAGATAATAAACTTTGATTGTGTATTACAGTATATTCAGACTTCTAGTAATGTGACCAAGGTCTAGGTCTAGTACATACAGTGGCCATTATAAAGCAAAGCAGCTCAGTCAGTAACCTTATGCAATGCAGAGAGCACAACATTTTCTTAAGCAAAGCTGTGATACTCCTGCCTTAATCTCACCCTAAAGGTAGCCATAGATGTCTCTGAAATGTGACACCCCCCCTCAAGTGAAACAACTGGTACCAGCACTAATTGAAATTTTGCATGCAAAGTGACAATGCCTGGGCCCTCAGCAGCATGGATTAGGGCTTGAATAGAGACAGATTCTTTGTGAAAGCCTACTGTGGCGGTTGGCGTGCAAGCCAGCTCCCTGCATCTGCTCATTGGGTGGACTGAGAAAACACTGGATTGTATACGGTCGCTCATTTTACCTTTATCTAATCCCATTTCAGAGTCCGCCTCCGTCTTTCTTTTGTTACTCTTCCACAAAACATAATGCTTCCATGTTACACTCACACGTCTATTCCTTACAAAACAATTCCGGTCAAAAACAACTACTGGATTTACATATGAAAGAAATCTTTACCAAGCTTGGCAGGATTTTCAAAACATTAACAATCATACTGTGCCTTGAACTGCCGGCGTGCCTTACATTGTGTGAGAAAACAGCGCTGAGAGGGTTACGCGAAATACAAATATATGTAATTTAGAAAATTAAATCAAAACAGAAAAAAAAAAATTTAATAGTCAGCTTGGCAAGTGTTTGCAAACTTCGCTTTCAACTGAGTGGGCACCGACGCGCAACAGAGCGCTGAAGTAATGCAGTACATATTGAAATGCAATCAAATCTACAAGACAGTTTTTTAAAAACTTCATGCTGTGATCTCATTCTACCCCACTTCACCATCGTCTATACTGTGGTTTCGGTCCCATTATGTTTCCTTCGAAGAAAAGGAGAAAGAAAAATGGCATATCAAAGTGATCTATCATCCTGCTGACCCCAACAACAACTTGCATACAAGTGTGGAGGAGGCTGTTATTGCATCGTAGCAGCACCAATCCTACCAGAAAACGTTTGCAGTGTTTGCAAACTACAAACTGTAATACCACAACAGAGAGGGAGGGGCGGAGGGGGAGGCGGGGGGGGGATCGGAAAGCCAAAGCCAAATGATCTGCCTAGTAAATTTTATCCCCCTGAACAATACAGGCTACTACAATTTTATGGCCAGCGGGGCTGAATCTGAGAATTTCCACTCAACAGAATTAGAGGAGCACTGTTGTTAGCATGGCTGTCAGCTCAGCTCTGATGACAATGAATGGGTAAACTAATGAAGGGATAAATCCACAGTGTGTTTTCATAGACATGTTTGACATAGCTAGGCTAATTTCCTTGACAGTTCTACCTCTATTAATTTTCGAAAGGAGCCCGTCTGTTCCTCTTAACTAAACCAATGAGAAATGTCATCAACGGCAGCTTACGTTAACAATAAACAACAATTTAGAGCTGTTTCACATTCCACAGAATAAATTAATTGCATCTGAAAAATGGCTGAATGTCACTGATGAAGGAACGCCATTTATGGTTGTTCCACATGGCAATACTGAGTAGAGAGAAGGGACATAATGTACTATAGTAGTCTGAAAAGAGATAAGATGTTGAGGAAAAAGGTCACAGGTTAAATTCAAACATTGTCGTTTAAACGCAAATTTACAGTATTTTATACTTGATGTGCAGTGTTGACGCTATTCGAAAAATGGATACGTGGGACACAGCTGGGATTCTCTTAAGTTTGGCCTCTGTTCTAATCCTCTAATCCTCTTCAGTACGGCCCACGCCTGATTCATTGATTATTTGTAGTACAAATAGCCCTTTCATATGTTTGCGCTCCAGGAATCAGGTATGGTAGGAAGGAGGAAGTAGGTAGGAATGTGGGAGTTGTGACTATATATATAAGAAATGCTTTTAATTAGCAAACCTTTCCCCCAATATACAGTCGCATCAGCGATCAACCAGCTAATTAATAGTCAACCAATCTTTCTGTACAATAATGCAATCGGATTGTATAATATTATTTAGTACACGTTTAGTGAGTAACGTTCAACAGTAAAAATAATAAAAGTATGTGACAATGTCAGTCTCTACTAATAAAAAAATAACAAAGGAAGAAATGTAGCGTCCCAGCACTAAACATGTCAAAACGATCCACTGGAGGGTTCTTTTCTGTTGCATGCTGGGATATTGGAGAGTTGTTTTTTTTTTTTTTTTTTGGATTAGAGCTGCAGTGACCTCTTTTTCAACCCTTTATTTCATACGTAAGCCATCCTTGGAACTTCATTGGACAATCAGCTAGGGTGATTCACAGGGTAAAATGGAGGGGGGCTGTACTGGCTTGGCGACGGGACTAGCTGGTTTCCGAATCATGAAGCATCCTACAGTGAAGCACCACAGGCCAAAAGATACTGCAACACGCATACCCACTTTATAGTGTAACCCTAAGTATCTACAGCACTTTTCTTCATCGAGCAGTGCGTCTACTTCAACACACCGAAATAACTATTTGAGGAACTGTACCGACTGCTGTTTCAGGCACTGTATCCTCTCATCTTACAGTTACGCTTCGAAGTAGGTTCTGACAAATAGTACACAATAACTATCACCATGTTTCCTTTTTAGAGAGAAAGAGGAAACAAGGAGAATTGTGAATCTATTGTTATTTTTGGCAGTTTTCACATCCTGTATTTCCCTTGCTCTTGGGCAGAACAGCAAGGACAAAATCATAATACAAATAACCATTAGGCTATAACCCATAACCATCTATCAGCCAGTCATAATTTCAGTATTTAAAAGACAGCACTACATCTTAAATATTATATATACGGGATCACAATAAATAGATAGCGATTATGAGATTCTAGTGCATGTTTTTTACCGAATATATTTTACGTAAATCCAGTAAATTTGCAGTATTAATATTCAATTTAATATCCGCAAACATAAGATGTTGGACATTAAAGTATAATGTATGGAGTTTTAAACACGATTGGTTTTATTGCGAAATGTCCAAGAATATGATTAAAAAATATAATAAATCAGACAATATATTCTAATATTTTCAAATAAAAATGATTGAATTAAATCTATCGTTTACATTGTTTCCTGTATTTTTATGTTGTGGGTTTAGCGCTAATCCTAGGTTTTAAATATAATTTCAAATATAAATATAAATATAATTTTTACAAGGTGGTGCTTAAGCGATGTCTAGTGATCAAATCCTAAATAAAATTTTAAAAGTATGACTCAAATTTTTATAGCTAAGACATGAATGTTAAAGCTGCCGATGTGTAATTTGAAGTAGGCCTTCCAGATTGCTCTTTGGGGTCTTGGATATGTAACTACATAGGAAACCATAAACAAGAACAGTAAGTACTGGTCTGCATAAATACGCATGAGATTTGTCAAAGTCTGTGCCAGTCCTACATGGGACCTAACAGCTCCATCAACTTTTGCTGGACAAACATGGGATGTTATTACACATGTTTAGATGTTTACTTCAGATACAGTAAACAAGCATCTAAATATTTTTCTCTTGTTTTTCCTTTTTGTTGTCGTTTTATCCCATGGCTACGTTTGGTTAAGCTTCTAACATATTTTCTGTGCTACATCTGTAATTATGAGGTTTAGTTTAACTGACCAGAGGAAGAAGACATGTTGTTGTTTTCTGACAGCATTCTCAAAATAGCCTGTATGAATGAATGGGTTGACACTTTCCATTCCTCATTGTGGCAAGTGTCCCCTGCTCTGTCACAGGGCAAATTGAGTTCAGCCTCATAAAAAAAATAATAAAAAGAATCCCAGGCAAATTACAAAAAGTACAGACTATGAAAAACTATCAAAATTTTAGATGGCAATGAAAAAAACAGGTTTCATAATCCCCAAATATTTTTGGAAGATTAAAGGTCAAATGTCACAACAATGTAGACACTATGAGAGAGATCCTATAGATTAGAATAGTGTAATAAGTGTAATCAGACTAGCATACAGTCACTTCTGAGCATCACAGACACACTACTATAAAAACACATATTATACAGAGATATTATATACAGAGTATTTTCACCATTCAACCTGTTTCATTGTCCGTTGAGCCACGTTGCCTGCTGCCCATCACCGCAAGCTTTGCGTCCTGATGGCCGCATAACGGCCACACAACTACAATGTATGTGTATGTATGTTCAATGTATAGCTATATTTGCATATTTAGTCACAATAAAAGGTTAAAGGGGACAGTCCCCGTTTGTCTTTCACGGTTTTTATTACCAACTGTTTGACAACTGAGACTAAACCGGTGACACACCTCCACGGACACACAGGATGCGACCAAATACCTGACTGAGATTTAACGTTTTCTAAAAAAGGCGTAGCTCGCTGTTTCAACGTGGAAGAAAACCTCCCGCTATTTTATACCGTTATTAACGTTATTTTTAACGCTCAACAGCATCCGTGTACCTGCGGGGATGCTGCGGGAGCATGTTACCGTGGTCCCACCATCATCCCCCTGTCTGTTGTTTTTAACTGACTCTATATTTAAGCAGCGTAAACGCCACGGTAAAACACATGAACACGTATTAATAGAGCTGAAAAGTGATTTATGTCCGTAAGCCATTTAATTTGACAGAGCAAACGTGACGGTTATATTCACGCGCTTTGTCTGAAACTCAAAGCCGGCAAGAGGATGCGGGTTTAACCGTTGGGATGAAAACATTAGCTTACCTTCAACAGCTATTACGGCCGGTATGGTCCATAATATCCATAGAATATCCATTATTGGTCACTTAAAAGGCCCAGACATTCAAATAAAATGCGCCCCGAAAGCCATTGACAGCGAAGGCAGCGAGGGGACAGACGGTCCTTCTCCTCCAATAGAGCGATCTCACATAGCAGAGAAAACGAACTCAAATCTGAACCAAGTTTGGGCGAGACCAAAAAGCCACAGACAGAGGGGAGCGCCGTGCAACAGAGAAACACAGGTAAGCATTACAGCGGTACGGTAATCAAGTCAGTCTCTCATAGAAGAGAAACAGACACTTTATGTGTGTTAATAGATATGAAAGGTTTAAAATATTTGCATAATCGATGAAGCGGCTCGTCGTGGGGATCTGTCATCCCCTTCAAAACAACTTCAATTTATCCCGCTGTCAATCATCGGGAGAAGGACAGTCCGCACTGCCTTACCTAGCGATAATTAAGTGTTTTGGGACCATGTGGGGCATTTATAAAAGATGGAGCAACTTATTCTCACTGCCATACCGCCCGAAATGGAAATACTGGTTATGCTTTTATCAGACGAGGCATAAACGTTTTCTGTGGGGTAAACTGTGAGGCTCCTTTGGGCCATTAGAGGACTTCTGGCGCAGTAACAGGTGACGAACACGGGGAACAACTTAAGTAAGTTCAACATTTTCTTTTACTTTTTTTTCTTCCAATAGCTATTCATAGTTTACTTGGTTTCCTCCTCACAATTTTCCGTTAACATTGCCACCAGGCTGTGGGTTTTCTCCTGAGAAAACTGACGCATAAATGTAAAAAAAAAAAAAAAAAGACAGTGTGTAAATATTCATATTTTTATTACAACTATATACTCTTATAAAATACTGGTACTGTTAGTTTTATGTATCTTTTTCATTTTTTAACCAATTACATTTATAAAGTTAGAAGTTATTGATTGATTAATATATCTATCCAATGAATTAATATTATTATGATCTACAATTTTATCCTTTAGCATGCTACATATGAATTAGGCCTTAATTTATCAATTTTGTAACATGCCAAAAAAAGTTAATTGCGTCACTCATACAAGAAGGTGTCATTGAAAATATTTAGGTTACTGTTACAGAATGGAAACTGCTTCAAAACTGGCTATGATATATGTAAAATGTAAATTATAATAAAACCTTTTTCCTTTCCTCTCAGTTGTTTGTATTCAAACAGATGCAAATACGCAAAAGCAATAAAAGCATAAAACAGCGTGTGTAAAAATACGATTAGATAAGTATTTGATTGCTTTTACAGCTTTTTTTACAACTATTGGGACTTTTTCCAAAAGTTTTCAAAAGTTTCACAACAATAGCTTGAACTAAGTGTCTTCTCCTCACAAACTAAAGAATATCAGACTGTAGTCTGCTTTCCTCTCAGCTAGACTGCAGGCTATTAAGATAAGCTATGGGAAATGGTCATAGTCAGGGCACTCTGTTCCTGCTGTAAAAGAATGCAGTCTGATACTAGAGTGAAGTCTGAGAAATATGAATAAGAATGAAATAATAGTCTGCAGTGTAGTTGAGATTGTATATACACACTTTAAAACAGCCAGTGAGTGAGGAATTGTTTGTTCAACTCAATGACTTGGTAAGATTTAAAATGTACATATATATGTCTACATGTTTTTTCTTATGTGGTCCACTAAAGGTTTATATCTAAATGGGGTTGTCATTTCATAACATGAAAATGAATTAAAATCCAACAGTAAAGGGGTAATCAATAATTACTGGCTGCACTGATTCTTCCTTGCATAGTAAACAATGCTGACATTTACATATGTACGACTGTTACATGGCGAATTTATTATTTATTTAATCAGTCAAGCAGGAGGTGTTTTAGAAAGGTATATATTTTTGTAGCTCAACTCAGACCAGCTAATGATCCTTCATGCATCACATGGAAGGCATCATGTGACTGAACAGGCCTAGTTGTCAATTAGGTAGCCCTCAACAGCAGTTATTTTCCAATCACGGAGCCAAAGAACGTCAAAGTGAAATGTAACTTCCTCCCGAATGCAAAACTTTCCTTCCTTTGCATAAATCATCATAAAACCGTAATCAGTTGATGTGATGTTGGCTCAAAGTACGTTAGAACTTCAAAACATGTCACAATTAATCTTCTGGGATTATTAAAATGTATAGCAGTGTTTGCATTAATTTGATTTAAGTTGGCATGATGGACTCTGGCATAAGCATTACTGGCAATCATTTTTCAACCATCAATAAAAATGCCCTACGTAGAATAAATATGCATATTAATAATCATAACACATTTAACTTTTATTAGTTTTCCGCTGTTTTAATGGGATTACTCTTTTTGCCAGCAGATCCAAGTTGTCAGTGATGGTTGGCATAAAATGACATCGCAATTTATTGTTCATCCTGCAAGCCATATATTAGAAATATCCTAAGAGTAGTATAAAACTGTTTTCCTGCTCCAGAAGCTGGTCGTAAAATTCCAGTATCTTTACATACAGAGCCATGATGGGCAGAAAATAAAACACAGTCTGGATTTTATATGACATGATGACAGACATGGAGACAGATGCCATAGGGACACATGGAAGCAGCAGCAGAAAATTACAGGTATTCCAAAAAAAAAAAATTACAGATTTGTTTAAAGACAAAGTGATGACATACAGGGAAGGATACCCAGAGAGAAAGCATGAAAAAAATTCCAACATACACAAACTTGTCAAATTGGTTTTTATATTAGGAAAAAAGATGGACATCGAGGGACAGATTAAAAAAAAAAAAAAAAAAAAAATCTGGCTTGCAGCTGTGCTCATCTGGATTTATAGTATACAAGAAACGAGTAAACATGCCAGGGAGACATGCCTCATGGATATGAAGTATGAAGTCACTAAAACTGGCCGAGAAACAAGAATTTAGAATCAATTATTTGTCATCAAACATGCCTTTCCTATTATGTGCCGTGCCGCTGTAACTATGCAGCAGGACTCAATGGGTTAAATGAGACAGGCTGATTTATGTGCCTCCACTGAGTTTGACTGTATTGATTCCGGGTCACTTGACCGGCTGACTTCAGATCATGTTCAGGTGACTACAACACAGATGGAACAAAATGGCAAGGCACTGAGAAAGCAGCTTTCCCTTTGCCTATAATGACTTCCATACAAGCTCAATATTGACTCGAGCCAGAAGAGGAGTGAAAGATGTTGAAGAAATTATATAAATACTCCTCTAATATTGCCCGCAGAGATATTTCTGCCACGCTACGTTAAAAAGGCAGCATAGTAATAAAATATGTGTAATGCAAAGCAGAAGAAGTCTGAATTTGGCATAAATCCTCTCATATTCCTCTGTGACTCTGTGATCCAACAAAAGCAAAACATACAGTACTGTACTGTATAACACAGCAGAATCGAACTGTTCAAACTTACAGTAACGTTGACCACGGCAGACAAAACATACCCGTATAATACGTGCAACAAATTACTTGTTAAATTACCTCCTCATACTGCATAAGGTGCACCAAGGAGAAACTGGAGAAATTTAGCTCAGAAATGCTTGAAAAATGGCAGCATGCAGATCACTTGTATAATCACTGAATATCTGATGTTAGGGCATTATTTGCATGCTGTGAAGAAAAGGTACAATGCAGCAGTAATATCGTTGTTTACTACTTGTACTACTTGTTTGTTTGAAATGTTTAAGCTTCTTTAAAACTGCCATAACATAATTTTTACTTTTTTTTGTTTTACAAATGAATAAAGAATAATGATGACATGGCAGGATATATTGGTATTGTAGTAAAATAGATACATTCATTAGCCAAACATGTTTTCTATAAGAATTACAGTATCAATTCAAAACACAATTACCGTAATTAATTTTTTTTAATGATTTATGTTATTCACATTTTAACGTCATTGTATATTCATTACATTTTATTTAGATACAATTAGACACACAATAATTAGATATAATTAGACTAGGATTTTTGCAATAACTGAGTGCAAGAAGTGACATTTGAATTATTTTTGTATAAAATTAAAAATAAAATCGTCGTCCAATATATGATTTCAAAACATTTCACATAGACCAACGAGATTGCAATTTTAAATTCCAAGTGATATTCCCAACACCCTCTGCCTGACAAGGAGGTTAATATTGTTATGAAATTAATAAATAAAAATAAAATAAATTAAGTTGTAAATATATAATTGACACAGCTTCTAGTTTTGTTTATATTTTATATTACAACTGTAGAAGTTGAAGGACAATTCCTTTATTATTTTAATAATGTTTAAATTATCGCGATCAAAGAAGTTTAATTTATCAAAAATAATTAAGTCAATATTAAATCCATATGAATAAGTATGTATGTTAGCATTTGATATATCAATATGAATATCGATACGGACAGAAATGAATGTATGCTGAACAGAACTGTACACAATATACGGTAATTTATAATTTGATGCTTTCCTTTTATTTTGTCGTGCACATAGCTGAAGGAAGTGTTCACTCGTAAAGTTTAGGAGGTGTACCACTTGCAGAACCATTGAAGAAATACTCTATTTGAAGGTTTTGGTTAGTATGAGAGGAGGATAAATGTGGCACATTTCCTTTCCAAAGCTGTGTAATGTCTCATTGCATCAACACTGCCACCCAGAGTTCAAAAGCTGAACATTCCTAGTTTTCTTTATCAGCTTTATTGTTGAAGATGCTGGAAATTTACCAGAAAGCTGTGATTATTCAGATCAATACTGTGCTTGAGTTGAGCTCAAGGTTAACTGAAAGTGCATCATTTGATAGTAATTGCAGAGCAGTATTAGTTTTCATATCTTGCAAATTGAAAACCTATTTTCTATTCACAGAAATTATATTTTAAAATTAAATAGAATAGCTGAGTGCTCTTAAACGAAGGACACGATTTTTTTCTTTTTTTTCACATAAACTCAAAAAATACTCTTTAAATGAATAATTTAACTTGATTTTGAATAACCTCGGGAATAAAAGATAGAAGATATATTAGTCATTCTTATTGGGAGTTAAGTGTTTATTAAAGAGCTGATTTGGCCTTGTGGCAGCCTTAATTTTAATTTTACATGAAGAAAACAAAAAATAACTGATGGGTGCAGAGTTTTTTAATCACATAACTTTTACTGGTGTAGTGTTGTTTTTTTAACTCACATTTAAATGAACATAAATGATCTATCTGTGTTATCATATCAAGTCTACTGATAATTATTCAGCGTAATGAATTTCAAATTTGATTTTTTTTTTTTAAATTCGACCCCAGCCCATCACTGAACCCTATTATTTTAAGTTAAACACGTGCTATTGTGTGCCAAGGCAGATGAGGTGAAGTTTCTGAGGGTGAGAATGAGTTCCTGCAGTTCGTAAATTATTCTTATCCTTTGGAATATTTAGCTTGAACTTAAGCCCATTCAGAATGGCCGCTCTAGGCTGGAATCGATTTCACCTTGAGCCTTAGAAGGCTTACGGTGAAGTATTGCACCCAGTCGACATCAGCAGCTGGATAAAGAGCGAGGAAATAAAGTGGCCTGCTCTCCATAAAAGTTGGTGTGTGATCCCTGACCTTGTGCTGAGAAAGTGCTACGGACTCCTCTAATCTAGAGAGACCTTTTGCATGTGGATTAACCTCAGCTGAGGCCACGTTTTTACAGGCAGGCAGAGTAGAGTCGGCTGGATTGAACTCCAGAAAGCAACCAAACCTAACTTGGATAAGCCTGTTTTTTAAATGTTTTGTTTATTTATTTGCCTCATTGGAGAACTTGGTCATTATCTACATTCTACTTTGCTAAATTAAATGGGAAGTTCCACAGAGGACACAAACACATTCTCAGTTGTTTTGAAAAAGAAATATTTATTCAATGGAGCTGAAAAAAGATGGGTTCACTGCTTATCTTTCATGAATACACTACCTCCCACACTCCACTCACCCACCCACCACCTTCCCAGCGTATTGGTTTACCCCTGCCAAAAATTTAATTCAATCCTGCTAAGTTGCTCCGGCTTTAATTAAATAGACCAAAAGCCTTGGCAGGATTTAATTTACTTTCTTGTTAAGTGAACTTTACAGACACAGTAGAACTTTCACCAGTATACTGCTGGGACCTGAAAAGGGATGCAAGCACTGAAGTTGTGTTTTCCCTGACAAATGAGTTGAGGTGAAGATTGAACTCAGTGTCTTCTATGCTTTACGGCGGGCCACCGGCTTTCATGATAGTTAAAAAGAAATGTGCTTGAATGGTATATGCCTGTCGGAGGGCAGACAACACTTTTTTATCATCATAATAAATCTCAGCACCATTGCCATAAAACGGTGGCCAAGTAAAGAGTGATTCAGCCGACAGTCATGACGAAATGAATGCCTTGATAAAATGGCAGTCATCAATCATGGCTTTGGTTTTGGATGCTAACATCCCCTCTAAGCTCTCTACTAATTGATATGAACCGTTCACATAAATCAGATGCTGTGTGTTGATGCTGTGTGCTGTTGTCACTGTGGTCTGCCTTTCCGAACCAAAGATAAATGTTTCCCATAACACTACTGAGCCACAGGCTACAAGTCATTCTTCTATAGAGTGAATAGTTTGTCGATATAATTTTGAAATTGACTAGAATATGTGTTTTAAAATATTGTATTGTATGTACTGTATTTGTGTATTGGGTTCATTTATATCTTCACTGCTTAAAACCTATATGCGTTGCATTTGGAACTGTTCAGAAATAGCTGGTTCAAGCGTTCAAACACTATTTGAAATGATCAGCAGCAGCCTAAACTAAAACTCTAGAGGGAGTTTTTAGATTCGTGCAGATCTAAGCTGCTGGATAAACTGCCTTCTCTTATGGGACAAAATGCAAAGTATTTAATTGGACCCAAGAAAAATACTAGTGTAATGAGAGCATTTTCATGAATGTATGCATATAAATCTTCTCGCTCTTATGCAATATATATTATGAGTGGACTTCCTTGTACACAATAGCATTCATCCTGTGGTATAATGTTTGTTATATTTGTTATATTTATTTTTATTCTTATGTAACCCTTTATTTTTTATGACTTTTTTTCATTTCAGCTGTGTTGTGTTGAGCATTGTGATGAAAATTGGTTCCCTGCTGAAATACATTATAAATAAAAGCTGTGAGTCAATTCAACAATAAGTAAATCAACAAAAAATTAATATAGAAAAACAATTTTGATAATTGAATAATCATTTGAGCTTTTTTTTGTTTTTGTTTTTGTTTTTTTAGCAAAAATTGCAAAACTTTGGTGCTTCCAGCCTCTTGAATGTGAATCATTTCTGGTTTTCTTTGTCTTCTATAATAGTAAACATAATACTTTTGTTGTTTTGTCTTTTGGTCACGCAACACCAGACATCTGAAGATGTCAGCATGTCCTCTTGGAACTTGTAATTTTGCTATTTGCTGACATTTTTTCGACCAGACGATTAACAGAGAAAAAAATCGGCAAATCAATCAATAACAGCCATCAGTCACAGCCCTACATATTGTCTTATGAGATATTCCATGTGAATGGCATAGTTAAGAAGTAAAGAAATATGTTCTGTGCATCATCTAATACATAAAAATCTAAATTTGTCCCCATAAATAAAATTCACGCTAAATATACGGAATTACGCATTTAATTTTGAATGTTGTAAATAAATCACTTAACACCAAAGCTGAACTCCAGCATGTTTTAACTCTTTCTCTACTCAAAGACAACAAGAATACCGTATATTGCTCCTGCTTATCTTTTTTCTTCTCTTTCCATCTAGACGATCGGCCATCATCAAGCAACAGATGGAGGTGCACAACAGGATATTACCACTAAGAGGATTCCTCCTTCCTTGCCTGTCACTCTGGACTTTTTTTGAGGGGACAGACTCTTTCATCGTGACCCAGCTCGACTGGCTTACTGGAACTGGTGTAGAGTTGTTGGTTAAGCCCTCTGAAACCCGCCACTACTCATGTTGACCTGCTTGGCAAACAGAAATCCCCGATCAAGTCTGCTGTGAATAACATTAAAATAAGTAACCAGGTGGGATTAGAAAGTCCTCATAGAGTCTTGAGTCTCTGAACTCTGACCTTCCACTCAGAACTGAGAAGTATGTGCCAGCTCTCAGTGAGTGAATGGCCTGGTGTCAAGTTTACTCAGCAGTACTATAGTAATACCCTTAGAGGAGGCGGCATGCTGTTAGGATTTCATTTGTAGGGATTAGATTATGGTAAAGTGATTTTTTTTTAACACAAACAACATATTACAGTCAGAGTTAACGATAATTTTGTTATTTACAAAGATTTGAGTGAATTAAGTAAAAATCTATTTATTTATATATTTTCTATCGTATCTGGAGGTGAGCGGTGTCTCCCAGTAATGGATATGGACACCATCTTCGATATTTTCCAGCCACCACAGCCTTGATAACATCATGACAACTGAGTGATGAAACAGCTGTGTAGACATGAAATCTAATGATTATGAAAATGGATTTATTGAAAGCATTTTGGTGGTATGTAGTGCTTCGGTAGTTGCGGGGTTCTTAAAAAATAATGTAAGATTTGATGAGGTTGTAAGAAGTACAAGTAAGTAATAGTCTGTGATTGTGTTGAGTTGCACTTTGTTGCATTTAGGTCACTTTATTTGAACTTTTTCTGTATGCTGGAGGTTAATTGTGGTATTTTTGATGTGTCAAACATCTTGATAATGTACTTTAAATAGATGCAGGTGCTTCAGTCACACAGGATTTGCTTTTTTATCAGACTACAGAAGGAGTGCCCAGTCTTTGGGAATACAAGACTGCATGGAAAGCAAAAAAGATTCAGGGCGGCAACTTGATTCCTTCTATAAACTTTACTGTGCCAATGCATTTCAAAGAACTGCCTCTTTCCTCGGGGTGCATAAAGCATATTGACCCTAGTAGTATGACTATCACTATGCACTACCCTCGCAGGTGAAAGTGATTGAGGTTGCCTGGCCACAGTTTACATTAGGGTTGTGAGTTTGGTTCATTCATGTTTTGTATGAGGAAGGAGACTCTGAAAGGCTTTGGCACAACATAATACACTTTTATTGAAGGGCTCAAATTGCAATCCTTGATGTTTTTTTACTTTCCAGGCGGTCTTTAAAGTGGTGTTGCATAATGCACCTGTTTTATAAATCGATTGCAGTCGTGATGGTAGTCTTTTGAGCTTTCTCGTGATTGTTTTTTTTTTTTACATCGGCATGGTTGTGGGGAATATATTTTTATGTTTTTTTCTAAATTGTATCGCTATTAAATGGCACCTTGTTTTACAGTCATGTATATTTTATGAGAGGATATCCAATATACCGTATGGTTTTGCTTGCATTACTGGTTTTGAGTTCTTGTGCTCACATTACAAATTAAAAGAAATATTCAGAGTAGTGTGGTAATTCAGACTATCACAGGAGTTTTTACAGTCATTTCCTATTTAATTTTATATTTGAATTTTATAAGTGAAAGTTTTGCCTCTCTGAATCCATTAGTATATTACTTGTGTGTATTAACATCAATATTTTTCAAGCCATGTTGTGTAAGTGATTTTATATGACGACTGGACTGTAAAGGTAACACATGCACCATTCAAGAAAGATCTAATAAAAATCCTGCAGTCATTTAATGACTTCATGGGATCTAGATGTAGATGCTTTCACTGTTGGAAAGCATAAAAATGGTTAATTTAACTTGGTTGCTGCTCTGAGGGATATTACCTCTTTATTGTATTTCCTTTGTATTTAACCTCAACCCTGAGAGGAAAGAGGGAGAGAAATTGGGGATCTCCAGGGGGATCCAATTATATTTTCTTCCGTGTTCATTGCAATATAATGACTTTGTAACAGGATCTCTTTCTTACTGCAATTCATTGTTTTCTTTTTCTTTTTTTTTTTTTTATCTCTGTAGACTTAGGGAAAGAAGTGAGTTTATTTTTCTCTGGGATCCTTTATCTGATACTTTATTTGACAATCTCACCATTTTAATTTAATGAAAAATATAACAGGCCAAGAGGTATTTAAAAACATATTGTCTATTAAGATAAGGCATTATGCGACTTTAAACAGACATGGAAATTCAGAGGTGAACATTTCTCCTACAAATCACAGATCATATTGAGTTCAGCCATGAAGTGTCATGCAATCAGCCATGAAGTTTCGGCATGAACAGACGTGGTAGCTTTCCAAGTTCCAATAGCTTGTGGCTAGAATTTTTCTTTGCAGACTAGCACAAATTTGTCATCACCGACTAGAATTTTTCTGTAGGCTGAAGGATCCCAGATGACATTCAGCTGAGATGATTTAACAACCGAGGAGTGAATGTTGTTAATGCGGTTATAAATGATTTCAAATAGGGTGAAAAGATAAACTTAAGATAAGAGTTAAACATTTGTTGGTCTCAAAAAATGTTAATGCAAGAATTTGACCATTTGTTTGATTTAATAAGCAATTATACAGATGTGCTGTGGCTGAACATCCTGTTAGTTTGATCAAGAGTAACAGAGTGTTTGTGTGTGCGTATATGTATGCTGGGGTCGGGATATTGTCCTGTGTGTCTTTGTCCATGCATACACATGTATGTGTCAGCATGCAAGCAAGAGTCCAAGTGCCTCTTCATGTAAACGTCTGTGTGTGGAGGGGAAACAGAGGGAGCTAAAACTGTAGAGGAGAGTGAGGAAATAGAGCAGAAGAATAAGGGTCTGACATAAAGAAATCCTGGATAATTCTGCCTTAAGATGTGTGAGGGTTGCAAAGAGCAGAGCGGAGCATCCAGAGGTCGTTCCCATGGCAACCTTTGCCCAGGGAAATCGCTGACCCTCCCGCCCCGTAGTACAAGCGGAGCACAGATTGTAGGTCACATATGGCACCAGCGATCCAATCAGGCCTAATCTGGCTTGACTTGTGGGTCATAACTTATACTGAAAAGCTGGTTTACACTCTAGCTTATCTCATCAGTAGGCTCAACTGTATGATAATGGTCATGTTTATGGAAACTTAACGAACTGACCCATTAAATGTATATGTCAACAAATGTATGTTTCCTATATCAATGAGGGGCAAATAAAGCTAAGGAGTGTATGACACCCTGCTAAGCATAAAGCGGCCTTCATAAAGATGTATAGGTTGAAATGAAATCCTTCCTTCCCTCCTTCCTTCCTTCCTTCCTTCCTTCCTTCAAGCTGCTACACTAAGGATTGCCGCCAAACTGTATTTTGTTGTGTATTAATACAATGACAATAAAGACAGTAAAATCTATCTGTTTATCTTCCTTCCTTCCTTCCTTCCTTCCTTCCTTCCTTCCTTCCTTCCTTCCTTCCTTCCTTCAAGCTGCTACACTAAGGATTGCCGCCAAACCGTATTTTGTTGTGTATTAATACAATGACAATAAAGTATCTATCTATCTGTTTATCTTCCTTCCTTCCTTCCTCAAATTACAAACATTATTCACCCCTTTTATTCTAATTCTGTAATTTAGATGGTTTATCTTTTTCAACATAATTGGTAAATCTCTTTGAAAAAGTATATTACTATATTAAATATATATCATTTCACTGTTTGTGTGAATTGCAGCTTCTTGTGGCCCAAACTGCAGTAAAAAAAAATTAACAAAAATAATCATAATCGTTTCATGAACCATTTTTTTTAGATTCCACATATTTAATGTGTGAAAATGTTAAACTATAAAAATGTTATTTCGTTCCATGTTTTCTCAGCAATTTTGAACAACAGCTTTAAAATTAAAATATATTATCTTTATCAATATTTAATATATTATATTATTAACCCTTGTATTTTTTTAATATTGTCTTTGAATTCCCAAATCAACCATCATTTCCCTTCAAATATTTATGTGCTTGTCTTTTTATCTCATTGAAACCCAATATTTAGAAGAGTGAGGATGAATTTAGGATTTGGGATTATCAACACCAATCACAGATATAAAACATTATGAAAATCCACTGTATTTACAGCTGGGACCTAAATAGAAGTAACGCGTCATTTTCTGTGGCAGACTTCTAGATGTTATAAGTTCAAAATCTTGTTTGTGAGCAAATCTCATGAAATTGGGAAAAGTCATGAAGTATCAAACTGATTAAACAATGTTAAGTATGTTTTTGAGCTGTTAAAGAGTCCCCAGGACCCCAAACAGAACATCGGGGTTGACTGATGCCAAAATGTACCATATATTATTATAATATTAAGTTTCTGTCTGTTTTATCTGGCAATATAGTGAAAAATAAATTTTATCTGCAAAATGTACCTTCAATCTGATGAAAAAGGGAAATTTAATCACTGAAGTTCTTATAACATTTCTACGTACAGATGTAACTTAGAAGAATTCCAACTTCACGCAGAGTCATCTGTGCAAGAAACTCTGGGGGAAGCACTTTATCCAGGATGTGAGACTGTGAAGCCGGCGGCCATGCAGCAGAAACACAGATATGATTTGAATGATTTATACACCATGTTTCTGGAGTACTGGGATAGTGAGGATAGGCAACCTCAGAGGGACCTTATAGTTTTATATGTCTTTTGTAAAGGGTTTCCAGATACACACATACATCAAAGTGGGAGCTTAATACTGTACAAGCTTTTTTTTTTTTTCTGAGGTTCAGAGAGCTGTTAAATCCTATTTTAGTTCAAGTCAGCGTCAAGGTCTGGATCACTTAAATTCTTAACACTCAGTTATGCATTAATAAAACCTTGATTTGTATATGGAAAAAAATTATATTAATTTTCTGCATGCATGGCACCAAGAGAAGTTTTTTCATTGGATATGTAATTCTCACAAACACTCGTGCTTCAGCTTGGTGCTCACTATAGACTGCTGCACACTGATAAAAACACTGAGTCCAATCTGGATGTACAGTAATAAAGCTGTTGGAGATGGAAGCCTCTGGAAAAGCTTCTCAGTGGAATATAAATATTTCATGTGTGTGAATTCAAACGAACGTTAGTTGTGGAAGACAGGAATGACTTTAGTGTCCAACATTTGCATGTGATTTCTCTTTTCTTTTTTTACATTTTTTTCTTTTTTTTTTTTTTTTTTTCCTATGGTGTCAGGTGGTGAGGCTAAACAAGGCAACACCCTGTGTACCAGGGCAGTCTCAATCTGATAGGAAACAGCTCCTGATCTCCGACTGTCTCTCTTCGCTCCATCACTGCCCCGTGGTTGGCGATTTCATGAGTGAGCTGGTAATAATCACGGGTGACTGGATTCTCACCTCTTTGCTGAGATCTATAAGTGAAGGTGCAGCTATGCTTGTGAGGCCATATGGGAATGCTTGCAGGCTGAAGCCAGGAATCTTTACATCTGCTTTTCATTGCTTTATCTGCTTCTTGTGCTTCCAGGTTAAAGAAAAGACAGATTACATTACAGAACAGCAGTAATTATTTAAGGTGAGCTGTAAGAATTTAGGTTGCAAGTACTTTTGATGGAAGTTGGCAAATCTGTGTTGGATCTCTTTAAACATATTGAAGAGACTAAATATTAAAATGGTGCGACTACAGGTGCAAATATAATTTTACACGTTATAAGTACTTGCAGGTGTTAATAAAATTATTCAGTGTCTGCAGTCTGGAATGAAGCATTACTTCACTTCCATATTCTGTCTTTTTTCTGGAGGCAAAGTATCTCAGGAGTAATTGAAAATGCATTAAATTGTATTTCAATGATTTAATGACTGCAGTTTTAGCTGCGGAAGGTATTTTTTAAAGTAATTCAACATATTTGAGTGGATGCTTTTATCCATTTCCCTACGGTGCCATAGATTTGTAGTATGTAGCTCCAGTGGGAATTAAACGTGTCATTTTTTTTGCAGTGTTAGTGTCTGTACCACAGAGCTCCACAGTACCACATGACCAAAACTATACAAACGCCACGTCTCCTCCTCCTCCTCCTTCTCCTCCTCCTCCTCCTCCTCCTTAGACTCAGCTCCAGTTTTTCTTTCAGTTGAAGCTACTACACTCACCAGTCTTGACGTCTGCCTACACAAGAATAACTCATACCGTACACCACCCAGTATGAGTGGAAAAAAAAGAGAAAACTACAGAACTGTCTCATTTCATTTCCCTCAAAGTCTTCCGACCATACACCTTATTTATGCTTCAGTCATTTTCTTTTAGCTGATACACCTTAACTAATTTGAACACATTTGAATAAGAGAGAATATCACTCTGTCAGGATACAATGATGATGCACATTCTCACAAAAAATATTGTTAACTTGGTTAAAAAAAACGTTTTAATAGTTGACAGTCTTCATAAATGATTAACAGGACAAAAAAAAACAGTGTAGTGTTGTTATGTTTTGTTTTGTTTTTTTAAATTATAGTCATTTTTGTTATAATCTTGTGTTTCAGAAAGACCGAACTAAGATTTGAATACTTTATCATCTGTACTTGACACGAAACTTCAAAAACTTTATGAATAAAATAAGATACTAAAAAAATGAGTTAAAATATTCAACTCCAGTGAAATAATTGCATGCTTGTTATCAACTTGAATGTCATTTTATATAATTATTTATCTGCCCATTAAAAAAAATTGTTTTGGTTACTAAGTTGATTGCCAGATAGTTTGGTAATTTATTTTAAATTGTATTGTTTTTTAATAATAAAATTTAAAATTTGAAATTAAAATTTGATTTTGGCTCATGTAAAGGTAATTTTTCTGGAGCCTGCTTGCACAATACAGCTGTAAATTAATGGTTTAGTTTCAGAATTCTACCTTATATTAAAGTTGAATAAATCAAATAATGTAGCAGTGCTTTCGGTAGCCATCAGGTTTGGTCATAACACGTCAGTCTAGACAGTTTCTAATCTCATGTTGTCCTTCTGAACTCCGCCTCCGCGGCTGTATCTTTAAAATGTCTTCAAGGTTCACCGAGCTTGATGGAACTTTCTGGTACAGTCAAGTGCACACAGCGTGAGTGATCAGGCCTCTTCTTGTTACTGAATCATGCAATGTTCAACCTCTCAGACTGCTTGTTTTAGCAAAGCAGCCCGCCCCTCCTGGACGCAAGGAAGAGAAGTACGTCTGGAAGGAGAAGGGAAAGGTGACAAGAGCAGAACTCTGATGCTAATGCAATCTGAAATGGCCTGTAATGCCCCGTTTCTAAATTGGAAAAATTGACCTTCCTTGGAGAGGTGACACAAGCCCACACTACGAGACGTTTCAGGGGCTAAGTAGAGGTTTCGGAGCAAGCTGCAGCAGAGCCTGGAGGCCAAGCAAATATTTCATGAGTAATTTAATATCTGGAACATGAGAGCGCACTCCACTCAGGATGCTGGCCCGGATATAGACAATGATCTGGGAAGAAGGAGGGGGAGAAAGGCAAAAGGGCAGACCAATGAGTAGTTAATGTTGTACATCAACTTTCCTCCAAGGCTGCTCAAGGGATAAAGCACAACCAACACCTTCAAAGGTTCAGCCCTTCACCTGGGCCCAACTTGTCTTAGCCCCTAAAAGTGCCAACATCTACATTCTGTTTACATGTGAAACAAGTTGCTGTTAAAAAAGATGAGTTCACATACTGTACTTCATCTTATTCGGTGTTTGCGGCAGCTGAGTGCATTATGTATAAACCACCAGAGATTTAAAATTTATTTGAATATTTTCTTCAACCACCAAAAATTAATTTACTATAACAGTAATAAGGAAAAGCACCAAAAACCCTGAATACATGCCAATAAAGTTTTATAATGTGACTGCTCACTCGCAAGGAAGAAAAAAAAAACACAAGATTTTCTTCTTGGGTGCATGAAACAACCTCACTTTCCCTTCCACGCATGAATGCATTACTGTATGTTCTGAGTGAGCAGCTTTTATTGCAATGAATGGGCGCCAGATTGGAGTCCTGTATCCTGTATCCGTTCATAAAATACCATACATCCATGCTTCCACCTGACAGCACTGCTAGCTAGTTAACTGTACACTGCAGCAGCGTTAAAGAGCATTTGTTTGCTTTTTTTAAAGGTTTTTGGGGATATTTTTGGTTTATTAAAAAACAGAAAATAAACGCTTGTTCTTGGGCAGATTTTTGAGATTTTTTTCAAAACCAAACAGAGAGTTACAGAGACTGAGATGCTGTCAGCATTGAGTCTACAGACCGTTCTCATAGCAGACATTTTGATTTGTCATTGCAGGAAAATCACAGGTGTGGTTAATAACATTAATAAAACAGTAGCTCTGTACTATTCCTGGAACTGGCCTATCGAAATGAAATACAGTCATTATCAATGCTACTAATTAATTAAACCTTTGCTTTTCCTGCTTGGACAAATGAAAATGTCTGCGTTGAAGTAAATCAGTAGGGGATGATACATTCGTCCAGGCCAGGGCAAGACTCCATGGTATTTGGTACTCATGTTTCTGATCAATTTTGACTCTTTTAGGATCCAATTTTGTACGTTATTTGTTGAAAGGAAGCATGAAGTGCTGTATCAGCTACTATTTTTGTCACGTAATTATTGTGTGTCTAGTACATTCTAGTGTTAAATGTAGCTGTGGCACCATCTATTGTTAGCATAACTTGGATAGCTAGTAGTGTGCACCTGTATTAGATACTTCATAGACATTCATAGAATTTATTACAGGAATAATGTTGAAAATACAAACTTACTGGATGGCAGATAATCTTCTTAACAAATTTTAATGCAGGGAAGAAGTATTTCAGGTGGGTGTCAAGTCACAAAAAACATGATTTACTTTGTCACGAGGGAGGGACTTCAACTAGAATGCTAACAGTAAACTCAGTGCTGCCAGTGGCGGCCAGAAATTATAAGAATGAGCCTATCATAGTAAAAAAATGTAAAATAAATGTTATTTTTCCCTTAAAGGAAAAATATATATGTATGTTTGTGTCCTAAGTGAGGACACAGACATACACCTTACTACTTTTTTATCATTTAACAACACTTAAATCCCCACAAGGGTTTGATCCATTTTTTTTTATTTCGAATGAGTTTAAAGATAAAACAAAATAAAATACATAAGCAAGAAACGACAAAACAAAAATATATAAGCAATAAGATAAAACAAACAAAATCATCAGCAAACATGTATATCAAAATCTCAGTAAACAATTCAAATAAGGTGTCCCATGTTTGAGAAGGAGCAGGAAGAAGTTAAAAACTTTTCTAGTTCTAACCCCTCTATTTTTTTTTTTTTTTTTTTTGCTTTAACAATAAACTTGATGAAATGATTAATATGAAAACTCAACTATCCGCCACCGTTGTCCATGATACACATCTCAATCAAATCAAACAAAAGAAAATATTCAAACAAAACAAGAACAAAACAGTCAGAATAAATACTAACAACACAAATCAATCAGGTTGGTTGAACGAAACATCACAAATCCATCCCATATCTGTTCAATATATTTTTACTTTATTCTTCACTGCAGTTGTTCCAAACATTAACTCCTTTGAATGTGATGATATTTAGCATTTGTCCTTACTAAATACTCTCTGAACATTCAAATTCCTCTCAAGTCATGTTTACTTTGTCTCATTTGAAACAAGCCTTGGATATTGTTTGGTAATTGTTGATTTTTTTACTCTGTACATGATTTGGATAGTTTTGAAGTCAACCAGATCTTTAAATTTTAGTCCTTTTAATTTAATAAAAAGTGGTTTTGTTGGTTCTCTGTAATTAGTTTTGTTTACAATTCTTGTGGCTCTTTTTGAAGGATGAAGGTTGGATTAGTGTTTGATTTATATGTATTTCCCCTCAGTTCCACACTGTAAGTTATATATGGGAGTATAAAGGAACCATATAAGGTGTATAACGAAGCTTGATTTCGAAGACCTTTGGCTTTATGTAGTATTGTAATAGATGATATTTGATAGTAATTTGATATTTCAACTTTAATATAATTTATATGTGGCTTCCAGCATAATTCATTATCTATTATCACCCCAAGAAATTTAATTTCAGTCACTCTTTTGATTTCTACATCATTTATCATGAGTTTCTTTAATGAGTTATTGAGTTGAGTTATTTGAACAATTACCAAAGATTATAAATTTCGTTTTACTTAAATTCAGTGTTAGTTTATTTGCATCAAACCAACTCTTTAGCTTTTTCGATTCCTTTTCCACTGTATCCAAAAGTTATTCTAAGTTATCCCCACAACAAAGTAAATTTGTATCATCTGCAAATAGAATAGTTTTCAGTGATTTGGACACATCACATATACTATTTATGTTCAAAATGAACAACAATGGTCCCAACTCTGAGCCCTGGGGAACCCCACATGTAACATTCAGTAATTGTGATTTTAAATTTTGTATCTGAACGTATTGATATCTATTGTCTAGGTAGCTGGTTAGCCAGGAGAGTACTATCCCTCTAATTTCATATCTTTGTAATATTTTCAATAATAAGTCATGATCTACAGTGTCAAATGCTTTTTTGAGACCCAGAAATACCCCTACTGCATATTCTTTATTTGCTATTGCCATTGTTATTTCTTCTACAACTTCTATAAATGCAAACAAAGTTGTCCTATTAGCTCTAAAACCATAAAGTTGTTCATACAGTTCATTATGTTTTGTGATGAAGTCATCCAGTCTCGTATAGAATATTTTTCCCAGTATTTTTGACAATGGTGTTTTCATTTTTCTTGGAAATACGCCAGTTTGTAGAGACTGGTTACAGATAGGAGTCAGAGGTTTTGCTATACATTGAGTAATATTATTAACCGTGTACATGTCAATTTCATCCCAGTCTGTTGACTTCTTACTCTTGAGATTTTGACCGTGTCAATATTATTTTTTCATTTATTCACCTTAAAAACATAGAGTCTTTAATATATTTATCTTTACTTTCCACATCATCTCTGCTACCAGTCTTGCAATCTCCAGAACCAGAACCAATACTGACAAAAAAATATTAAATTCATCTTCAACCAAGGCCATGTCACTAATAGTTGTGTTATTCTTTGTCAGGAAATGATTTGGGTATCCCGCCTTCCCAGTTTAATTTGTAATGATGGCATTTAATACCAGTGCAGCCCTGTATAACTGCAAAGACCGGCAGATGATCATTTGTGTCATTTATTAGCAGTCCACTTACTACTTTCTTATCAATAACATTGGTAAATACTGTATATTGTCAATTAGTGTAGCACTGGGTATAATTTAAAAAGTATAATTACCCCAGAAAATGCCAGACTTAACTGTATTGGATACTTTACCCCTCTTGTAGTTTAGGTATTATTTGCAATAACATGCTGTTTAAAGTTTAGTGTGCGGATTTCCGTGTTCTGGGTTGTAAAATTCAAATAGTTTTCAAACCTCCAGCCAAAAACATGCAGGTTTCACAGCATTAAATTTGCAAAGGCCTTCGCCTCTTCTAAAACTATTTTTTCTGATTCTTTAAACATTTAAAGGGTACAACTAAGGCCATATTAAAATGATCTCAGTGTATTAAAATGATCTCAGGTATTACTTGTTCAGTAGATTAGCTGTTTTGACTTCGATTTACTACTTAAATCACAAACAATATTCAGGACATGAGAGCAACAGCATAGGGTCAGAGCCAGCGCTGCAATCTGGTGTGGTCGGGTGTCTTTTTGAAAAGGAACACGGTGAGGGGGAGGGTTAAGTATTTGCAGTTCTGACAGACGGATTGAGCCAAAAAGTTTAAGGCATTCACATTTGCCGATTACAGTCAAGTGGAATAAAAACCTAGGGCATCATCTGTTACTGCTGGCACACACACACAGAGTCAAACTTATGCATTATTGAGAGTAAGGGAGCTCCCAGGACACAGCGAGGGAACATGTCCATGCCTTGTAGAGAACAGAGATGTGTGTAACCGAGCAGGCTGGTTATTCAGCTATGTGTAACACAGTATGACGCTGTGATATAAATTATAAAATCTGGAGGGGTAGATTTTGGAATATTCCTGTTTTCAGCCAGAAAAATCAAGCTCTTTATTCAATTGTCGTGAGATTGCATTTTTTAACACTTTGACCATTTTTCTGAAATACAACACACATAGAGTACAGTACCAGTGCTTTTGAGTTTTTGGATGGAAATGCAGCTTTAGCCTCAAGTCTTTTAGTATTTAGCATCATCATTTCACGTATGTATCATTCATGTGCATATTTAAGACCTTTTGACAGGCTTCTCTTTTTAAATTGAATCAATTGAGAACAATAACAGGTCGTCTGCAACTGAGTTTTAAACCACCTCAGAGTTTTAGTGTTAGCATTAGCTCGCTATAGATCATAGGTGGAAAACAAATGGGTTAACATTATATTTGGTATTACATTAATAGGTTGTTTTTTTAACGCAATTAAAAGACCACTTTCATGTAGATTAATTTAAGATTATAATTAATAGAAAAGTTGTGAATGAATGACTTAACTGTGTTTTAATTTTGGCTATAAACACATTATCACTTCTATTGGCTAGCACTTGTTAAAAACTGAAAATATGAGCCTTGTTCTTCAGGTAATAAAATCAAATGATCGTGTTTCAAGTGGAATGGGTAGGGGATCAGAAATGTATGACATTATCATTTGTTTTACAATATTAGCCACAAAATATTGTTGCAATTATGGTTACTATAAAAATGAGGTCACGTCGACTGTCGTTTTAACATTGACCTGCTTATTCACTGATAACTAATCCTAACAAAGAGTTTAACTGTTGGCTCTCTTGAACAAGCCCTGTGCCATGATGTGATTTCGAAGATTTGAGCCCTTCTCTCTTCACTAAGTGGCTCCTCAATCAGTGACTCTCCACAAATGATGTCTTTTTGTTCCTCAGGAGGATGCTGCAAAGCTGCTGACATTAAAATCGATCGCTGTCAACATGCTGCCACTCCTGATACCACGAGGGATATTGACAACTGTGGCTGGTGTGAAGACCTACAGACGAGGACACACGTCTCTTGTATGCTAGCGGAGACGGGAGGTAAGGAGAGTATAAGATAACTCACAGGTCTTCATGCACTTACCTGTAACTTGTCAGTCTCAGGTACTTCCTGATGTGACTTGATGAGCACAGTGACTGTGGTGAGAGAGGTAATTACAGAACATCTATATTTCTGTGTAGCTTAAATAAAATAATACTCCTTTACCTATTTAAAGCTGCTGTTGAAATGATTTTAAATTACAGTTTAATAAAATTATGTTAGAATTGCATGGGATAATTATCCAATTATATCAAAATCTAGGAGATGAGGAAAGAAAACCTTGATCAGGATAAACTTTAGGCTTGTTTGTTTGAAATCTTGCACATATATATGTTATTTGAATAGATATAGAAGTACACATAATGTTATAATTGAACATTTTCCCTTTATTTGTGTTCTCCTCTTGTTTTCTCTCTTGTTTTGATGTATCTTGTAATGTCATGTGAAATGGGCCAAATGTTTGCCATGACACAGACATAACAACCAACTCTAATTCATTATAGTGTGATGGGAGAAAAGGTTGAGACTTACATCACAATGTGTCGGAGAGTTTCAGTTGCTTATTTTCAGCAAGACTTGGTCAAAACCTAGTATATGGCTGGACTGTGTATGAAATGCTGTATGGCTTTTAAAGACCCAGTGAAATGAAAAATACATTTTCCCACTTCTAATCTTCTGTGTCCCTGTGTTATTTGTTCAGTTCTCCCTTGTTATATCCTAATTATATGTCAAAAAAAATTTGAGTATTTTTGCTTCAAAGTTCTTGTTTTTCCTCTTTCTGTAAAACTATTCCAAATGTTTGATGATTCATCTTGAACTCAGGGGTATTTACAAAAATGAATTCCAATCAAATGTGACTTTGGGCGACTAGCTAACAGTACCCATTATATAAAACCACACTTGACCGCTTGTGAGTCATAGTAGCTAACAGAGCAATATGGAGATAGATGGGAAGAGATGTTTGTTTGGATATCAGTGGGCATAAACTTTCTAAAACAATGTGGTTGAGGTTTAATTCATTAATCTCTCCCTTATCCTCCTGCTGATCTAACAACAGGTTTGGGTGTGTGTGGAGCCAACAGTCCTCTTTCTCTCTGCAGCTGCGTATTGTGCTAAACTTGCTAAGCCCTGGCCACTTTTAGCAGTCCAATTAAATACAAAGGATTTGATTTAAATCCCTCTTGTAACTGTACACCGCCAAGTGGGAAGCTCTGGGTCTGAAAAATGAGGCCAATGAAGAAGTGACTTGCATGACCTGCATTCTGTCTAATGGCCAGCAGGGGGCAACTCCTCAGTACAGCATGGTGCTCATTTTGTAAATTATAGTCACATTCAGAGTAAAATAGACAATAAAGCAGGGTAAGCTTTAGGGCGTAGCTACCTTGTGATTGACAAGTTGCTACCACAGCGACAATGTTGGTTATGTACGTTACATAACGTAACCCCAGAATAGAATTAGAGTATAGGTGTAGCTGTTGCTATTTCAGTGTGTTTTCAGTTCATGAAAGTTAATTATAACATTTTGTCCAGCTAAAAAGTCTTGTTCGGGGATTGGTTGTTCTAAAAGACCCTCTAAGGAGTCGGCTGTTCAGTTTTTCCAGCAAATTCATTTTGTTTTAAGCCTGTTTTTCGCTAGCCAAAATTAGCATTAGCATTAGCAATATCATAGTTAGGGTTAGCCAAGCTAGCAGCCACTTCTAGCGTTAGGGTCAGCTCCACCCTGTCATCCAAATATGGTCGTTTCTGGCTCTGAAAAACCAAGATGGCAATGGTCAAAATGCCAAACTCGATACTTCAAAACAATAGTTCACAAACCAATGAGTTACATCACGGTGGCTACATCCATTATTTTTTTTACACACCATTAAATATTCTGTTTCACTGAGAAATACATCATAGTACAGAAGCTAACGATGCTCTAACTTCCGTTTTGCTGGCACTGCGTCCGAAATCGCATACTATGCACTACATACCCAATATTTGTACTATTGTTCAACATACTTTTGTGTGAATTAACAGTAGTATGTATCTTTTTGGACACACTGAGCTGTAATTATCATGTCACTTCCTGAGAGCCTCCTTGCCAGTTGGAGACATGTAACCATGGTAAACCGTGCCAACCATAAAGTCTGAACTAATTTAAAAAATATATTATGCCTAGCAAAGTGAAACCTTATACTTACACTTAAACTGAAGTGTTATTAACATTACATCAGAGCTACCCTGGTCGCTGTCCGCCATTGTCTGTTATGTTGTTGTTGTCATTGTTGTGCATTGTGGGATATTTATGCCGCCGTAGTGTCCAGTGCTTGCATACTATAATATTTCCTGTAAATAGTATATAATTCACATACTATTGGTTTCATACTATGGTTTCGGACATACTGTTTTAGCGTATTAAATAGCATGTTGGTGTGGAATTTCGGATGCAGCCAGAGACTTTAATTTTAAACGAAGCCCTGCTGTTGCATTCCAGCCAAAAAGAGAAATGAGAAAAATGTAAATAAAACATTTAAATATCGGGCCACATCCACAAATATATCAAGGTCACTTTTGCATTTATTATTAATTCAAATGCTCTACACTTGTGTTTATGTCACCTTAAGCTTCCAAAATTCAGCTTTGGTTTATCTGCCATACAAAACAGTCAAATACACAAAGACAAGTATGTATTCAACTATGTGTGTGTTTGTGACGTGCGTGTGTGTTTGTTGACAGCCAACACTGGATGGTAGAGTGCTCGTGCTTCCCTAGCTTCGAGCCTTACCATAAGCCTTGGCTGGCTGGATCTGGAGTGTCACACAGGGGTCATGAAGAGTTTGCTCCTCTGAACTCTCCGATGTTAGCTGATGCATGGAAGCATCAATGCTCCAGCCCCTCGAGGCACTGCTGCCCGCTAAATCTGTGTCAAACTGCATGAACCCGATGCATCTCCTCTGCAGTGCAAAATCATGAGAGACATCAGTTGTTCGCCTGTGTTGGTAGAGGATGATCAATGGGTCATTCACATTTATTAAACTGTAAATGACAATTGACGTATTCCAGTAGGTGTGAAACCACAGGAACTGGGATGGAACAGACGCAAAGATATACATTGAATGACCTCTTTATAATGCCTGATCTGACCTTTAAGCTCCAAAGAGTCCCAAATATGTACAACATTACAATGACGAGAAAGCCGCTTCTATTTTGATATTAAACAATGTGAAAACGTTGGTAGTACTGCCAGTCCCGCTGAGAATCAAAACCACTGTCTGCAGCTATTCTTACTTTAGAAACACATTGGTTTCCATGGCTCCCTTAGTTTCCTACTCATTTCCAGGAAATGTGCCTTATAATTTTCTGGAAAGGAGTTGGTATGTAACTTTTAAACTACTAGTTATCATTTTAAAGAATCAGCTGATAAAGATGATACTTACCCACTCATTATGTGTGAGTTAGTTTCTCTTGATGTTTTCATGTTTTTTCCTTCTTTCTTTTCTTCTTTTCCTCTCCTGGATTTCTTATCATAAACTTTCCGATTTCTACTCTTTTGTCACATTTAAATAAACGGGGTGGGAAAAAAAGAAATGCTGAAAGAAGAGGGAAAAAAATCATGCTAAAAACGAGAACATCTTTATTTGCAGACTCTTTAATTAACACAGATCACTGTGGTAATCCAAGAAAATATTGATTTGTGATTGAGGTTTATGCTTCACATTTGTTGAAACATATGCTCGGACATAAATTACAACAATACTGGAACATTTTTAGTTTTGTTTACTTGTTGACCATCAAGGAAACCAACAGCCAACATCCCACAGCATTTTTATCAGCAAAAAATGTTAGGTCAAACTACCAAATAGTTTTATAATTTCCTGGAAATGTCCTTGAATATAAGAGTTACATACCAACTCCTTTCTATGAAATAATATATGAATATATAAAATAATATAAATGTATAATATCATTTTACATTAAAATAAAATATATTTCCTGGAAATTTGTAGAATAAAATTATCTGGGAAACATGAAGTGTTTCCATCACTAGCTGTTTTAGTAGTTTTAGTTTTTTAAAACCATGTGCAGTTGCTCCCAGCACACGAGCCCAAACAAGCTGGTTGTACACAACCTGAATGACTTGAAAAGTCAGGTGAAGAAAAAAAAATACCAGTCAAGCCAAGGAGGCTGAGCATTTTTTCTGAAAAGTTGATGGATAAAACCAGAGCCAAATAAGAATATTAGACTAAAATGCAGGTGGTGAGAAAGAGGAATTCAACAGAATGCCAAAAATACACTGTTTCTGCTTGATGCTATCACATTAGCCATGGAGACTTTACAATAAACGTGGATGGTAGCCAATGTCAATGTGTTTGGGTTTTCTGCCCTTAGTGCTCAAAATTAACTTAATGCAGCTTTAATATATTAATGTCATGTTCAAAAATCTTTGTCTTAATGTATGTCATGTAATAATTAGAAACACAAGTCCAAAAAAAATTACTTTCCATATTCAGGCACTTTTGAAGTAGAAACAGAAGGCCTTTAAGGATCATCCAGTAATATAAAAGCCTTTATTATTGGCATGAACATCATGTAATGCATGTCAAAAACAAATAATTATACAAACCATCTGAATGGCTAAACAAGCATGAAGCATGAAGAAGCATTGGCAACAGATGGAATTTTCCCCAAGTGCTGTGACATCCTGTGAAATGCACATCAACCCTACAATTAGTTAGTTGTACTCTTATACACCCCCCTCACAAACACACACACGCACACACTCAGTCTCATGCATTCTCGATCTGTTTATGCTTTGCAAGTGACACTGAGGGCCATTTGCTGACCTACATAAACGGCAATGTTTGAGCAGCTCTTAGTGGGAACGCTGTGTCCAGATGCCCCTAACTCTGCTCTGGAGTGAAAATAGGTCAAAGGTCAGGGGCAAACCAATGAAAGAGGAGGATTCACACAATCAGAGACAATCTCTGTGGAGAAGAACAAAAAGCCTAGGCTTCGTGTTTATGCCATGTTTGCAGACAACTCGGCTTGTCTGTTGCAGCACGTAGACACCACAGGCGTGAACCCTCAGATCCATACACAGGACGTATTTGGTGGGTGAGATAGCAGTGAAGCTGACAGAGTATCTCCGTCACAGGGGCTTAGCCTCAGAAATGTTCATTAGTAAGTAATTTGAAGGGCTGACATTGAGCGGACTCTAAAGGTCTTATGATAGACTCAGTGTTGCACATTATGCTGGTGGTGAGATAAAGGGTTATTACATGACAGCACAGCTGTGGTCAGAGACACTTTAGTCAAGTAGAGGTCAATTCCTAGAGCAAGTACAGTTGAGCTGAGGACAGTTTCACCCTACATACTAATTCCAAGCAAGTTTTGCATTGCAAACTAGAAAAGTGATAAAATTAAGTACACTCAAACATGTCAGTATGCATACTAAATTCACTTGATTTTGAATGTGATGTTGATGGACACCGTTGAGTGCAGTTCAAAAAGGAAATTCGCAGCTGTAAAAAGTTTAAAGAAATCGCAGATGGGGGTGAAACATCTCCAGAAAAATCTTATTTAAAAAAAAAAAAAAGGCATCAAATCTTAAGCAAATAATTTTGTTGTTTCTTTGTGAAGTCTTATTGGCAGTATTATTTCAAAGTCACTGTGTCATTGTAATCTATTGGTGCCAGTATTGTATCATTTCCTATTAGCACAGAACAGGAAATAATACATTCTTTTGTGATTTTTTTAAAAATGAAAATCTGTAATGTATACTATACATATGTGGTACGGTTGGAACACAGTTTAAGACCAAGACCATGCAGAACAAATTAAAACAAAACAGGCAACAAGCACTTTATTGTTCTTTCCAAATGTAAAACTAACTGTAGAGCTTAGAGTGTTTCTCACAGATGACGGGTGGTGGCGATCAATCTGCAGGAGCCCTGTTCCTAAACATCCAACTGTTGGGTACAGATTAGATGAATAATTCATTAACATTTGTTGGAGCACAATATATACTGTACATACTATACTCTACATACAAACATGTCCACAGGTGAGAGTCTTTAATGTTTCTAGTGGTGAGGGAATGAAAATACAATTGTTTGCATTAAAAATATACAAAAAAGTCAAATCAGCATCAGATGTTGGCTCAGACTTTGTAAAGTGGTCTTAGTAAGACCCACAGCCCTGCACGATGCTTTAACAGAGATATTCTCAAACAGATACTGTTACACCGTTACATAAAAACCATTTACAATATTGAATTAGTTAGATATGATAAGCACAGATAAACACTTATTCTCTTGTAATACTGTAGGATTTCCCTCCCCCAATTAACCTTATCATACAGCAGTAGGTTTCAGATGTCACGACCGGGTCAAGTCATCAGGAAGATTCAGCTCAACTGATCTGACTGCTTCCTACACAACTAAGCCAGTGAGCCACGTGGCTTTTACCCTTTTGGTTTAGTTTTAGTGGTTTTAGTTTATTCTTTTAGGTTAAAAATGATAATAATATTATTAATTTACTCTCATATATGGTCTCTCCTCTGTGCTTTCTTGAGCAAAACTCTGACAGTATATCAAGACAGCAATAGCAAAAGTGATAGTATAGCAAGAGCAAGATAGCAGGGTTTTTCTAGCTGACTGAGAGAGGGAGATGCACAAAGTCTTAGGCTGCATTGCATTTTTGTCTAATGAGGTTACTGCTGTTAGGAAAATTGGTTATCTCTGGCTCCTCTATAGTCGATTTCTCTCTCTTTGATTGCCGATCATTTGTCCAAAATTGCTGTTTAGAAAGAAAGTCCTTGATCTTTAAAATTGAGTTTTTTAAGTTTTCGAGTGCTTTAGGATCGATTTTTTTCCACCCTTAATAACAGTCCTGAAACTCACTGTAATTGTTTTATTATCCTATCTGACCTTCGGTGTGCTGAGTGGATGGTTTGTGGGGTTCCACAAAAAAGTAAAGGAGAAAACATTGAGGATCTGTGCGATACTGTAACTGAGTGTCACATGTCAGTTCATTCGCTGGAATGTTCCTCATGCAAAACCGTCCTCGCCATTGCTCCCATGTGTTGCAGTCACGTGAGTGTTCTGGCAATTGGCACCGGTTAATTTTCCACTTTCCCTCTCTAATGCTCCTGGCTTGACACGCTGCCAGGGAGCACAACAGTTTGTTGCCATCCGCAGAACATCACAAACCGAGACGCAGCACCCCGACTTTCCCTCGGGGACCTGACTTGATTGCAATTTTGTATCAGGGATGGAAAGACTTGTGGGTTTTGTGTTGGTGGCAACTGTTGGCAAGAATGCAAAGACTTGGCACACAAATATCAAAAAAAAAAAAAAAAAAAAAAAACGAGGGAGGGAGGCCAAGATGCAACACAAACCACCAGTGCTATTTACTTTAATAGTGTTCTCCTCTGTGCTGGAAAACAGATGACAGTTAACAGTATACAGCAGGAGATTACCACTATATTCTCATGATAATTCATCATGCAAGTTTTCTGTCACTCAGTACATTCTCATTGTCTCTTGTATTAACCAAAAGCATGGCGATGTAAGCCAGTCCAAGGTATTTAGTCACTCAAAACTCTTCACATATGAGCTGTGTTTGATATGAGGGCTGCTCACTGCTGCTGGATTGAAGATGGACTGACTCAGAGAAGTTTAGAAACCTGAGTGGATCACTATTGCCACCTGGTGGAATATATATGTCACTACATATCAGGATTTCATTGACGAAATGGTTCTCAGAAGAGAACGAGGTACTTTTTTTTAATGATTCATCAACATCTGCTTTGCACGTACAGGATCCATCTTTCATGTTCAGTCCAAGGTTGCATACTGGCAGCAGTCCAAAGCTATAAAGGCGTTTTTCACAGCAGACATTTTGACCTGACATCATGGGAAAAGCACAGGTGTTACTAATAACATAAACGTGCTATTCAAGTGTTCCTGTAAGCAACTACTGACTGTGAGCCAGCATGCACAACACCAGCAACCTGAAACTGAAGCAGCTAAATGGAATTCACCAACAGTAATTTGATTATTTACACCTGTCTTTTTCCTACTGTAATGTTAAAATGTCTTCTGTTAAAAAGGCTATTGATAGTACATCATTTATTGTTCTGTTTTCCAACAATATTCAGTGAGAAGCACAACAGAGAGAGAGAGAGAGTCCCTGGATCTCAAGCCTGCCACTGACCCATCATGCACGTCTTAAAAATAGGACACTGAACGGCTTTTTCATGTCAGCTCTCATTACACTTTACAACATGCATATCTGTCAAAACATGTCAATCAATCATCTATCAGAGGCTTGTCTTGTCTTTCAGCGTTTATGTGATGATCACCATAACTGACTCGGCTGCCTTCCTGATGTTTCTAAAAGTAAGGGTATTAAATTAGCTCTGAAAATGTTGCTCTAAAGGCATAATTTATATCTAAAGTTTTAATTATTAAAATATAAATCATTAAAATACAAAACCCAGAAGTATCAATCCAGGAATCAGTCATTTATTTGTATTTCAGTCAGAAAATCTTTCCATTGGTTTCCTTTCATTATTGAAGTAAATGTTTATTGTTCAATTAAAGACACAAACAGCCTCTCAAAGAAAATACAACAGTAGTTAAAGATTAGAATATACAGAATACAAAAGAATTTATAACAAATAAGTGAAAAAGTGTGACTTTTGCTGATAAATCTTCCTGCATGGAGAACTGAATGTAATGACGTACATTTTAAATGTTGTTAAATGTGTTTCATTTACTGAATGTCACTTTTAACTAATATTTTACTAATTAAATCAGATTTTCCTTAATTTTCAAAAATATTTTTTTATACTTCAGATCGAGGTCTCTGACACAGACACAGTGGTTAAAAATACAAATAAAAGCCACTGTGGCCAAGTCATTCAGTACAGTATTTACTGATTGGATTTCTAGTTGTTCCCAAGTGAGAATTGAAAATACAGAAACAAGAAAAGGACATCAAGCTGTTGAACAATAAGGTAGATCAAATGAATATTCTTCCCTAACAGCTACATTCAATATTTAAATTAGATTCTGTTTCAAGGCATAGTATTCATTTTTTAAAATTGTGCATTAGAAATAACATTTTTGATATCACCAGTTCAAGGTGAGGATGAAAAATTAAATTTATTCACGTAAAATAAAAACTCTGACAGCATTCATCTGTGGCTGTAGAGCACACAGGCATCAGAGCTCCAAGAGAACCCAAATCAATCAGTCTGTGTAAGGCATGAGCAATTTCAAAAAGATTAATCTTCTCTAGTTCTGACATTTGCTTTGAAGTTCATCAAAGTTACCTCAAGGACGATATCATTACAGTAAAGCTTCCTCACCTCACTCATGTTTTCAAACCTTTTTGGACAGAATATTAAAATAAAGCTAGAGATATTAAACTACACTGTCATTTGTGATTAACATTTAAATACTTTGTATTATTGAAGCTGGTCCATCCAGCAGGCTTAGCAGTTTATTACAATCAAACATTCAGATTTGTAGAGTTCCCACATGTAATCTTGTAGTATTCATATTGTCCACTAGAGACCAGTATAACCTGTTCAGAGCAGACTGCTTGGTCTGTCAGTCCTGGCAATTTGTACTCCCTCCCACATGCTTCACACTAACAATCTTGTGCTTTCATTCTGTGTGTAGGTGCACAGTTATGCAGTGAGCTCATAAACTTACAATAAAGGTTGAAGGAGTTGGTCTTCTGCTGTTTTACTGGAGGCAGTAGTGAAACTGTGAAAACACAACAATGATGAATCCAAAAATGATGAATCCAAAAATGATGCGATACCATTAACAATACTTACAGGAAAGGTATTGTAAGAATGAATTAATACAGTTACAAGAAAACTGGATTCACAAAATTAGATTAGCTGTGAAATTACTTACGCAGTCCATCATACCAGGAAGAAACAAATTATCACCAGTTAAAGAACAACATTAAGTACACATAGAAAGTACAAGTATCTCAACAGTACAGTGTTTTGTCCTAGAATGTTATTAGCAAGGCATAGCCTGAGGCAGCTAATATAATGGCTAGCTTGGTTAGCAATAAACTGATCACAGAAAAACTTATTAAAACCTGCATAAATATTTTTGGTGGTTCCTTGGGGCCAGGGGTGCATATGGTCTGTATGTGAGGCATTGAGGTAACATCGGTAAATCGTAGCATCTACTGATAGTCTGCATGTGAGACGTTTAGGGGACATCTGTAAATTGTACCATCTACCAATAGTGTCCATGTGAGGCTTTTAGGGGGACAACTGTAGCTGTAGGTACAGAAAATAAGCTGGGTTACACTCTCCCCCTCTAAACTGCATGAGTCTCCGGATGCACATTGGTCAGACGATGCACCACCCACTACCACAAGTTCATTCTTATCCTGTGGGAAACACTGAATAAGGGTACTCTGTTACTCCCGTTCCACCAACTGGAACCTAGAGCTGGTGCCCCTTCACAGTTGGTTCAACTAACGAACCTTCTAAGAACCAGCTTGTTTTTCCATGGGCTAGACAGCCAAGTCAAAAGTAACTGTACACTTCTCTGGTTTCCTAGCAATGCTAATGCCAACTTCAAGCACTTCACACTCCAACATAGTAGGTGGTGGTAATACACCGTAAAGCTGGTTGTCAACCACTATAAAACAGAAAAAAAAAGAAGAATTTCAAGCACAACAACTACATACGACCATAAATGACAGCAAAATGCAATAGAGACTGTGTTTATTTATGTTATTTACCTATTTTAAATGCACTCATTTCATTTCAGCTCAGTGTGAGAGTGTCTACTGCTTTTTGCTGTCATTTATGGTCGTGATAGGCTGCTTTGCTTGGGGCCTCCCACAATCTAGGATCACCACTGCCTTGGGCACAGCTCAACAATCTGCAAACACAACATCAACATGTCACGTAGAAAGTTGACGGCGAGTGTGTTAGTGACTCTGTATCCTATCCTCCACTATGTTCACCAGCTAGTTGCTAACTTTGTCTGTGTGCAGTTTGGTGCTGGGCAGGTAGCGTACAATGAGTTTATCACGAGCTGCAACTACCACGGCTTGAGGCTGGAGCCATGTGGGAGTACCTCAATGTGCAATTCCACCAACGGCCACTAGATGCCCCATTTGACTCCCATTTAAAAAGCATGAACTTCTCTCTAGAAAAATGTCAATCATTTTTCTCAACGAGTCATTATTGTCTTGAACTCTAAATTTGGGTCTTATAATAAGTGTGCTGGTGGTCAATTTGAAAATGATTGTTCTGTTAGTAAGATTTGAAGACTTATAGTAGATTTTGATGTGGGTGTTGGTTGACAGCTGTGATTGACAGTTGGCTCACCTGCTGCTCTTCCCGGCTCCAGGACAGGAGTTGGACTATAATTGCCTCTCCTGTTAGCACAACTTAGCTAAAGTAGCTAATGTTAGTTGAAGTGTGCACCACTCTGTGTGCCCAGTAAGCTAGTGTTAGCTTCGGTCTGAGGTAGCAGTCATGTTTCCAGAGCATGAAAGGCAACACCCCGCACTCCTTATTTGGAAGATCCTGGCTTCAAACCGGCTCTAATGCAAACCAATGGTTGACATCACACGTTGCTATGTCCATCTTTATATACAGTCTGTGGTTTATTAGAGGCATTGTTTCCAGTTGCCCACTGCAGCTTGAAGCAATCACTGGTAAGACAATGAGACTGAACCAAAACAGTTGAGTTGTGGGCCGTAAAACCAAAACAATGAGAGGCTGCACATGTAGTGTGTACTGACTTTCACTACCTTTCACATTACACGTTATTTAATCCACTGTTAATATTAAATCTGGAGTGCAGGACTTTTAAATGGACTTATAAATGAACATCCGTTACATTCAAGCCCTTGCCAAACAAGGTCACACAAGGCTGATTAAGCCTAACACAGCAAGATAAATCTCTCTCTGTATTTTGCAGTATACCAGTTATTAAATCTGGTGTTTGTGGCAACTTTCCTGCGCTGGGGGTCTGTGGCAATGACGTCAACAGTGTTTTTTTAATTACTATCACTGCCAGAAGGGGAAGACAAAAGTTTCACATTGCAGGTTTAAGATAGATCATCTTTCACCTCCAAAATTACAGAGGTCAAAAACTAGCTATAACCAACTGAGTAGTGTACCTACAGTTAAACTAAGAGCAATGGAGCTGTGACAGAAGGGGTTGCCACTAGCAACAGCATATTTAACTTAAACTAAATGCCAGGGGTATTTCACAGAGGTAGCTTTCACCTTGTTCACAAATTTTCATACCAAAATATACACCTATCTAAAAATAAGTGCCAGAATGCTGTAACAAAACTACCCTACACACCAATACAACCATCTCACATTTTTTAACACTCATGTCCCTCCTCAATAATATTTCCTCACTCTCCCCTTACTGATGTCCCTGTGGTTTTTGAGAATGATATTATTGTTTAATCAGAAAATACATATTTGAGGAAGCAACATTTTTCATTATTTAAGCTGATACTTTGAGCTGAAAATCAATCTTTGTCAAAAGATGTTGTATGAATATAATAGGAAAGCTGATATTCATATTTTAAATGTACTATTTTGGTACGCCATTACAAAGGTCAAATAAAGTATGAAGCATTTCATTAATGCACATGTCCCTGTTTGTTGATGGAAAACAAAGGATTGGATTTTCCATTTCCAGTAGCTTTAGTCTGTTAATGCCTCAGTCTGAGGATTACTGATGTCAGTTACTGTAATGATGGGAAGAGTGTAATCATACATTATATGTAACATTTAATGAATATAGCATTAATTAAATGGAGTAAAGATTAGAGGTGGGCGTGATATGTTTTTCCAAATACACTGGCAGAGAAGGTCACAAAAGGAAAGACATTGAATATAATGGACTTTAGGGACAGTATTTGACTTTCAAAGCTAGAATTTATGTTTGTTGAACCTTTAATAAAAGATGTTGGAATGTGTGCACTTTTGTGGTGGCAATGAATGAATATTAATATTATTGATATAATCCTAAGGATGTTACTCAGAAGGGAGAGAACATTCAGTGCACACAGTTTTTTTAGTATCATATTTAACCTGTTTGTAAGCACTTCTAATAATACATGAAGTAGTAAAGTCTTTTTTATTATTGTTATTATCATTATTTTATACTCCACCAAATAGTCTTAAGTCAAAACCTCTGATGTGATCAATCCCTGTGTATCACTGACAACCTCATCCAGATATGGTATTAGTGTGACAAGAGGATTGTGTAACACTCATGTTTGGACATTTAATATGGCAGACTTTCTCATATCACTGGAGATCTTGTGCATAATCAAAGAGCCAGTGAGCGCAGCAGCTTGAAATAAGCCTGCAACTGTATGCAATAAGCCATGTGCACTAAAGAGCGCTGCATGCATATTCATTCCCTCACCATCTCTGCCGTAAGTGCACGAGAAGTGTCATGCTCCACCATGCTTGTACTGTAGGCATTACTGCACTGCATTACTGTTGTCACGGACAACAGGCCGGTCTGAGCCCTTATCTCAGTTCATCAGTTTATATTAAAATGCAGCTGACCCACAAGTAGATGTTTTCCATGCTCCTATTCATCATGAAATGAGAGCATTGCAGATAATTAGGTCAGATGTCCTCTATAAATCCAAAACAGAGCCGGAGTCAAGGGGAAAGAGGTCTCGTTTGGGTGTCTTTAGATTCAGCTCCTGCCAGTTAGTTTTGTGTGTGTTCCAAGAAACGGCTCCAAAATCAAGAAGCAAAGGATTTGCATTAGGTTTCTTCAATGTATGTGCCAGAAGTTTAAAGAAACCAGAACAATATGTTACTCTCAGAAAAAGCTCAATGAACTAGTTTGGGGATCTGTGTGCAAAAAGCTATCAAAATGATTGACCCACAAAAGCTGCCTTTGGCATCTGACGCTTCTATCACATCCTGTTCCATTAGAAGATTTGCTTCATATAAAACTTTCTTCATATAATCTTTCCCTGTCAGTAAAAAACTGTTTTCAGCTCAGCAAATAGCACCAGTTGGCTTTCTGTTTTGTTGAGTGAACTTGTCCTCCAAAAAAACACACACACGCCACACAAATGCAAAAGAGGACAAACACACACAAAACCCACGCCGCACACACTGAATGGACACCCGATTTTGTGCCATGGCAGATGTGGCCATTGGCTGTGATGGTTAATCCAGAATGCTGGGTTTGATACAAGCAGGATTTAGCCATAACCATGATACTAACATCTGTCAGGATCCTGTTTCGAGCTCCCAAACCCAGACGGAACAAAAGCGGAATAATTTTGTTTTGCTGTTTTGATAAAAAGAAAAGGCAACAGAATTAATAGATTCAGAATCTGAGGTAAGTGTGAGAGGAATTAATCACATGTTGTGTGTTTCATGGCCTAGAAAAGAGGTGCTTGATTCATTACAGTTTATGTAACATGTTTTTCTACAGCCTGGATTCTCGACGCTTTGTGCATGTGGCGTATGACTTCATTTACAAATGTTCTGCATTTGTTATAAGTTTAGAAAGATGATCATTTATATTCTGAATAGGTCAACATCATAGGAGCCATGATTGCATTCTCAAAACTTGAATAAATGAGGTAGAATCAGTAATAATCATCACTGCAATTTATTGTAGCTTATAGTCATGAATACTCCTATTGAGGTGATTGAATAGTAGAATAATGTAAAATTACAGTGATGAGTGTTTATATTTAGAGATGGTCTAAAATATACAATAAATATATAAACATAAAGAACAATAAATAATCATATATAAGATATGAGATGAATTTACTTTTTATTTATATAAGTTTTCACTTGGGGTGATGGGCTAATTAGATCACTCGTTTTAAAGCTTATATCTTTATCAGTTGAAACACACTTTATTGTTGTCTCACACACACTGTACTATCTGCTTCTGCCTGTATAACTACATCCAGATAAATCGAAGTATGAATGTATATCTTACTCTGATAATCTGCCTTTTTTAATCTTACATTTTATTGTGCACACTCAGCACTTTTACATATAAAGATCCACATTATGTGATATTGATCGGTGCTATATTTTTAAAATGACATAAAATGTATGTAATTCCCAGCATCACACAAAATTGTCAATCGATATTTGACTTTGTCAGTAATGAGTTTTTATCACAGAATTATGAATGTATTGTTTCAATGTGACAAGTTGTGAATGAAATGCACATGAAAAGAGTGAGAGTTTAGATTGATTGATGAAATTAAATTTTAATGATCCTTGACAAAAAATTAGGTCATTGCAGCAGCAGACGGCACATAAAACAGATCCAAACAAAAACAGAGCAAATTTAGAACCTTATATACAAGGAACATTAACTTTCTCCTCCTCATTACAAAGTTAAGCAAACAACTGGAACTCAAGATGTCCTGTAACAATCAATATGATTAACAAGGCAGACCAATGAGTCCATTAAGTTAAGTTAATGGTGTATTAAGTAGTACACTTATATGTTAGCATATACAAGTAACAATACCACAATGGTAATATACTTATTATAGGTAAAAGTACCGCATTAAAAATGTAACTAAAAGTAAAAGTACAGTAGTATTACCAGCAATATATACTTCAAGTATCAAAAGTAAAAGTACTCTTAATGCACTCATTAGGGACACTGGCTTTAAGAGTGTCATATTATATACATTATTGGCGTAGTTAGTATTGATGAAGTGACGCACACTTATATTATTAATTATACATTATACAGTAGCATTTTAATGTTGCAGCTGGTCAAAGTGGAGCTCATTTTAAACAACATTTTATATTGTTGGGTGGTTTAATCTCTCACATATTCTGTAAGATGTAAAATATTAAAGTAATTAGTAACTATTGCTGTCAGATAAATGTAACAGAGTAAAAAGTACACTGTACTGTATGCGGTGGAATATAATGTATCATTAAATCTAAAAACTTGTACATATTGCCTCGAAATTGTACTTAAATACAAAATGAACAAATTACTTTCCACCACAGCACACTGGTGGTATTAACATGAAATCTGTATCTTTAGGCATTAATTTATTCAACCTCATACTCCTTAGTCAATCCATCATTTCAAACATGTGGCCAAGCATTATAAGTTCTAATAAAATTAAATTTAGTTAACATGATTTTCAAGTTTAAACCAGCTCTACTAACCAACAGCTATTTAGGTAATACATCATTTTTCAACCAGCAGTCCCTCTTTCACAGCCAAATTTCCCTTTTAGCCAACTTGTCCTGTGCAGGAAGTGATAAACTGGCCTATTTGAGTTGACTTCATGTTAACTTGTCATGTCTGAGAGTGATATTCTTAAAAAACTGCAAGTGAAGATCAATTTTTCAGCAACAGGACCATTGCTTCTAACAACAAGCTAATGACACCGCTGAAATGATGCAGCTTGGTCAGCAGTTCAGAAGCTCTGCTCTGTAAGCAGCGACTAATTCGGCTCATTACCCATGGCACCCTGAATATGTACCGAAATGCAAGGTCAGGTTTTAGCTTGGTGCTGAATATCTGATGGAATTTTAATTGGTTTAGAGGCCAAGAAATGCAGGATTCACTAAAACCTTTTTTTTTCCTTTTGCTTCTTTGCAAGATTAAATGCAAACATGCATAATGCAGTGTGATGTGCACTGAACATTAGAAATATACACATACTGTGCATACACATTGTGTGAGGTTTGTGATGCAGCAGGTGCAGCCTCTTACAATGGTTCATTCATCAACAGATGCCAGAATTTCATCTTAAAGAATTGTTGCCCCTGAGATAAAGGAAATAACATAATTTTATTTTTAGTCTTTTAATAAATAGGCCTACATGGCTTGATGCTTGTCTTTTGCTTTTGAACAAAAGCAGAAAAGGACTATCTGAAAAAAAACAAATGTCCATCAAATAAATGTGCTTTAGTGTCAGACCACTGTGTAAAATATATAATAATGATCTTTTTGTTTTCTCTCTTTTAATATTGCTGCACTTTGAAACATCATAGTGGAAATAAGTGAAATCAATTTATCATCAACTTAAATCAAGACTTACTTCCGAATTTAAAAACATGACTATACTGAGTTATGACTCATTTTATTCATGTTAAGCTGAGTCGTTGTTGTTTTCTCTGGTGTCAATGAAAACAATTTTGAAGGTAGGATGCACTTTAGTTCCTGCTCTGCCACTGAGCAGCTTCATATGAAATCTCTTTGTTCTGGCTTGGATCAAGAAATTCCACCAAGACAAAATGACCCTGAAACTCCTTAACACTGTGAGGATGTAACTGCAAAGTGCAGACAGTATGGCTGTGACTCTAGTACATTTCAAGTATAACCTCGCCTTTAAGTCCCCCTCCACTCAAAAATGTATGTTTGTCATTGTCACTTCACTGGGATGTTTGAGCTTCACTGTGCAGAGTTCGATACTAGAGGAGTGTTTTCACATTTCATCTGATGAAGGTGGAAAGTCTCTCTTTGCTCACCTTAAATCTGAGTTTAAGATGTGTACCTACAAGCATGATTTGTGACATCACAACTTCTTTGGGGGACAATTGTGATCCAGAATGCAACTTGAAACCTCCAGAGCAATACTGTACACTAAGAGTGAACTTTTTTGGTGAAGTAGGAGTCATCATCCACTTTTGAAACTAAGCTAAACTAAAAATGTTTGCATATTCATAGATCCTATTTTTTTCAATGAAGGGGAAGGAGGAGATGTCGTTTTAAGAATTTTTAACCATTTAACTAAACTTTGTTGTGGAAAAACCACATCAGACACAAATAATTATTGCAAGCAGAGTATTTTTATGTGTCTTGAAACATGTCTGGACAGATCTTTAAAGGTGTCTACCATCTTGCAGTAATTAAAAAAGGCAAAGAAGACAGATTTTGTGCAAAAGCTACAATTGCTTGTTTTTGTTTTTCATGTAACAGCTGGTGCAGTAATAACCATGGGCAGGGCGGGGAGTAAAGTCCTCAGAGAGGCCTCGGTGGATGGAGTTCAAGCACAGGTAAAAACAGCCACCTCACACACATAAAAGGTGTGCGAACTCCTGCCTACCCACGCACAAACACAAATACAGTAAACACATGCAGGGACTGAACCTACAGATACACATAAATATGAGTGCACACCACACAGAAATGTGATTCAACTAAAAACACATTAAACTGCTGTGATGGTTGGAGCTCTACTGGTTAGAGGTGCATGTGTGTGTGTGTGTGTGTGTGTGTGTGTGTGTGTCTCCTGGCTGTGGTGAAATAGGCGAGCTGCTGTGCTCTGCAGCTATCACAGGTTATGCAACCAGGATCAGCTGCAGCTTGCTTTCACACTTAATTTTCCCACATCGCATCATCATACCTATAATCATTAAAATACATTAGCGAGCCCTGGACAAGCCATTAATATCTTGTGATTAAGTTGGCTGAAGGAATGACAGTCACTGGATGTACCCAGTGATGGATATAAATTCTATTTTTTGCCAAGATTTTCAGAGTATTATTTATTTATAGAAGCTGCCCACTGGGCAAAACAGATGAGATGTGATTTTCTATCATAATAGCCATACATGTTGTGAAATATAAATTTTCTGCAAGAATTGAGAAACCATTTACTGATAAAATAACTGTATTCCCATCAAGTAATCCAGTGAATTTAATATGGGGATATATACCTCATTAGAAGCATTATCACAAAATATCTACTGTCGACCAATCTCTTTCATCTCATGGTATATACTGTATCGTCATATCAACCCCTCCCCCCCTCCCCCATGATGAGATAAATAGATGAGATAAAGATAAAGGAGGCTTAGCAACCGGAGACATTATTCTTGAATACACAAGTCAGATAGGATGAAAGCATCATTTGCACATAGTACTGGTGTGTTTTTTTTAATGTTAGGTATTCATTTTTAAATACTCAGAGTGAAAGTGTTTTATGTAATTATTACAGGTTTATATAGTTTATGGTGAATATGGTGAATTCAACAAACTCACAAAAGAACTCCAAAACACTCCTTTTTGCAAGAGTAGCGGACTCTTGTCTCTCATTGGTCTGTGCTAAGTGATAAAGCAGCTTGTGGATCATGTTTGCTGAGTGATTATGTTTATAAAGCAGGAAATTTAAAAAGAAAAAAAACAAACTTAAAAATAGACCAACAAATACAGTATATACAGTATAAAGGTAAATACAGTATATCAGCTAATCACAGATATATCAGTATCGCTGTATTTGTCGTTGATAAGTAAGAAATACATTACGGAAATGCCAAAGATGTGTTTGAGTTAATTAAAAAATAATGTTTAAAAATTACATCGACGAGAGATTGATGACAAGTTTATTTTGCGACTTTAAAATAGAGACAGAGCGCAACATGTCATACTCCGAAAACCACGCCCAACGGAGGAGAAAACAATCGGCGCCATAATATGCAACCAAGAGCTCAAATGCTGACAAAATGCCTGCAGCTAGCTAAAAACTTTAGATTTCCCGTTGTATTGTATATGCTGAGATGCATGAATGTAAGGGCTACACGTCTAGATAGCACAACTGTATAGTAAACTCCACCACATAACAGGCTGGCATGACACTTTTCACAGCTGATATGGTGACTACAGTTTGTAAAATTACACACACAGACATGCAATCATTTCCCATTCAGGCTCTTTTTACAGTTAGCATTTCAGCTGGATGCAGGTTAGCTATTCTGTGATTTAAATATCTATTACAAACACTGCATACATTTCCATTAAACAGCTGTTATGTTTTTACTTTCATGTGTGTTCTCTGTGACTAGCAGTGTGTCCAGGTATATGTGTGATTTTTACAGAGGTTTTTTAGCTGCAGGATGTCCATGTAGCTTGGGGCGGATCTGTCTCTTCCACCGCACGGCACACAGACCTGTAAAACTATCCACTTTTGTCTTCTTAAAGGCTCAGTTTTTCAGTTCAGCAATTTATAAAAACTTAGCTCTGGATTCTTTACCCTGTCGGTGGTGCGTCCCACCACACAGCAGCTTTCACTCAATACAAAGTCAATGGAGAGTGATGGATTGTTTTCCCCTCCGGGTGGGCGGGATTTAAATGCACCCTGTTTCTGTGACCTACTGAGCACATAATATAATGTCCACAATTCTTTCAAAAACAAATTTAAGAAATCCTGAAAGGTTTGTATACATTAAGCCTTTATGTCAAACAAAAAGATTTTTTAAAATCTCAAATATCAATTCCAGTGTCAGTCAGGCTATAAAAACCTCCACATACACACTGTTGGATGGTGTGTTTTTGTGCAGTTTGAACATCAGCTGTGAGTGATGAGAGTGAAGAAGTTGGAGACAGCAGTGCGTCTTATCCTTCCTCATTATCTAAATTCCCCTCAACATCCCAAACTGTCTGTCGTTCCCTCAACCAGCTGATACAAATTCTCTACAACCATGTGAGTGTACATATCAGTTCATGCTCTGGCTAAAAGGCTCACCCTGTCACCCCATCTCAATTTGTGTTGGCTGAGTGGGTGCCATCTTTGTCAACTCGTGCGTCTCGGTGGTGGGCTCTACAAGGCGAAGCTGGACTGAAGTGAATTGATTCACGGGGATTAGGGATTAAGATTTCCCCGGCCGCTTTGGTTGAGTAAATCTGGGGATTATGATGTCAACAGCCTGTGGCTGCAAGGGAGGAAATTGAATTGTGAGGGACGGAGCGCCGATGGCCCAGGATTACAGCACAGTCAGGGAGAAATCAGAGATGGTAGTCTATGTCTGTGCCTTTCTCCTGACCAGGAAAACCTCCATGGGACACAGTTTACTGCCTTTAGGTGTAGAATTTGCTTACATGATAAAACTGACATGGAATAACGTTTAGATGGTTGATTAAGTGATAAGAAGATTGCTGTGTCACTTGTAATCCAGTCCATCCTGCTCTGGCCTGTAAAGCATCAGGTGGTGAGTACCGTTAAGTGCAAAAGGGATCACTTGTATAGTGAGTAAAGTGACAGGGATTTCTGATGTCTTTTACAATCAAAATCAACAGCTGTCATCGAGAATATCGGCTCAGATGTTGCAAATAGGGAAAAGTTTTAAAGTTTAACAACCTAAAATTGAATGAACAATTTTACAAACTTAATTCTAACCTACTGTGTGTTGTGTTGTGTGCTTGTCTGTTCATATTTAAGCCAACTCCTGCTGTGGCTGCTCCTGCTGCTTCTGTTAAATTCGAAGGACTCACTAAAACTGAGAAGATGAAGGTGAAATGGACTCAGGTGGGTTTGGTGTTCTTCCTCGTCTTGTCACTGGTGATGACAGGATGTTTCTTCTGGCAATATCAGCTGCCTAAAGTTCTGCCAGGTAAGAACAAAATACTCTTGGTACACTGTCTGAAATATTGGTGTCTGATTGCTGTCAGCTGTCAGGAGAAATGTTGGAAGCTAAGAAGTCTTTATCAAGTTAATCTCCATATATGCAAGTCTGAGTTTTTCCAATGGACCTTTGAGGAATCTGAATTTTTTCAAACCTTTTCAGACCACTTATTTATTCATTTAGTAAAAAAAAAGTCAGTGCTCAAGACTTGGACGTGGTAAAACAAAATTACTCACTGTCTCTGAGAGCTATGCAAATTATAATTGTGAGTCTACTGTCAGCTATTTGAGACTCAAGACTTGAGGTTACTTGAGATTTGAAAGCAAAATCACGCTGAATTTTCTAAAAAAAATGGATGCATGACACCATTTTGCCAACTACCATACTGTGCAAAATGATGGCATGTGCCCTTAAAGACTTGAGTCAGACTTGAGACCTGCTTATGGACACTTAAAACAACAGGTTTTGCCTCACAACACTGTTGCTGTTACTGGATGAATTACTGACTCATTTAACATCGTGCAAAGGAAAGATTTCCATTACGTTATTAGGACAAAACTCATCAATTGTTCATTTGATTAAAGGAAATCCAAAAGTACCAAACAAACTTCTTTGTCATAGCCACATCAATCATTTGAATAAGCAATGTGTCTTGCAGTCTGTGGGACTGTGAGTCAACAACACAGAACCTCATTTCCCATTGCAACATTGATGATCAATAGATTCTTTTCTCATAATTATGAGATACAGATCTCTCAATTAAGAGATAAAATGATCTCCTAATTGTGTGATCTTTATCTTGTAATTATGAGATAGAGCGGTTGTTGTGTTTGCTGTATAACTGGAAGCATCTAAACAAGTTCAAGAATCTTAGGAGGAAATGACAAAAAGTTGAAAATTCTCATTTTCTCAGACAATTCAGGCTGTATTTTAACATGACAAACATACAGCCAACATTCAAGATTAACACAGCATCCTTTTTAATTACAGTGCCTTCAATCCAGGAAAATCTGTGTCAGACAACATCAGACACAGTGTCAGAATATGTTATCCTTCCATCCTATCTTTTCTTATCCTTCCAAGTGGTTCTTTAGATCACGAGTTTGGTTTAAAAATGTTGATATTTAATTATAGCACCTCATCAGATTCATTTAAGTCATTTCTTCAGACAGTACACACTACCAAAATGCTTTATTCTGTAAAAAAGATACTAACCAGCTGTGCAATCTCTATATAATTCTATATAAGTGAAGGAAAATCTGGTGATATTAATGGGAAAAGCGCAGCTCCGCAGGCACTGACTCAGATTTTCTGATATGCAACTGATGAGTCTATTCATATTCCAAAAAACAAATTTTTCAGCAGCGGCCAGAAGCCACAATGAAACATATTGAAATATCCTTGTTCATCCAGAGTTCACAGTGGGACCAGGATGCATCTCTTTTGATTAGCGAGTTGTATATCATACATCTTGTCACAGTGTATCACATAAGATCAACAGGGTTCATCAGGAAGCAGGAAGAATTAATGAAGCCCCTAGCTAGCCAATTATACCACATTATTCTGGCCTTTGTGCGGTTGATACATTATTCTATCAAACATGAAGTGGGAATTACAATAGCGTGTCCCCATGTGCTTCCACATCTCTTTCTCTCGCTCTTCTCTATGTTCCTGTTTTGCATTTGCTACCCAGATGACGGCATGGGTCGCAATGCCAACTCAGAGATGATGTGTCCCCGTTTCCCCGAGCCTCTTCCGCTGGAGCATCCCATCCCCAGTCTGAAAGAGGCCCTGGAAAAGGTGAGGGGAGTCATTCCTCCTGGACACATTTAAATCTGAGGTCGTATTTCCATCATGCCCACTCAAGACCGGGTAAATTTACAGGCTGACCGTGGTAATCCTTCACACCAAATGCCATTGCAGTTGACAGAAGGAGATTAAATATATACAGTAGTGGATGAAAAAGTGAGTATCTGTCTGAGCAAAAGGTTGTTTCTGTATAGGCAGGGAGCAGAAGTGTTCCCAGCTGATCAACTGTTTGTAATGAAATATCAACACCTTGGGAATGAAGAATAGTAATGCACAATAATAATGAGAACATAACTGAGTTTAGTGAGGGGATTAATGAATAAAATTTCACTCATTAATTTAAAGTCGAGCAAACGTCTGTCAGAGAAATATCAGTTTGTACTTGCTTGTACTCAACAAAGCTTCTTTCAGCTCTGCAGTGACCACACACTTAAAGGGAAAATTCACCGCTGTGAAAACGATGATTTCTTAATACTAGGTCACCTCCTGCTAATTTCTGCCTTGTCATAAGCACTTTCTGTAATTCATTTCAAAGAAAAATATTTTACCTGCAGATTTTACCTCCCAAGAAAAGGATTTATCCCAATGAAGATAGGAACATAATTCATAAACTGCGTAGCGAATATTACTAAATTTGGATTTAAATTATGAACTTGTAAAGTTAATAGGGGCACCACTCTTCAATTTAAAGAGAAATAATGAAACCAAATTAATCACGTTTATATCTAAATGTCGTGAATACAAGGACCCCATCTTCTGATATAAAGGAATACACAGACACAATGACTTGGCTATAAATCAAAATACTTATTTAACTACCAGGGAATAGAGATGAATGGGAAAACTAAACAAAAACATATTTACAACTAAAATTGATGAATGAATCAATGCATGGAACACTGGGTAAATTAAAATTGTAAGTTATTGCCAATAGAATGAATTAATGAATGAATGTCAAAAACGAGTTAAAAAAAATGCAAGACTCTAAGACTTTAACTACAGCCAATAAAAATTGGCAGCAGCATGGTAGATGGTGTTCCTACTGTTTCTGTGGTGATGAAGGCTTGATGATGAGGGGAAATTCCCGGAATGTGCCAAGCGAGGCAAAGCAGACTCAGTGTGATCCTCGGGTTGCCAAGGGTGACAACCAGATGAGAAGCACTGCAGTTTCAGTGAAGTGCTCTGGTTCAGCACTTCTTCAGGAGCATGAATCCAGTGCTGGGGGAGGGTGGGGGCTCAGACTTACAGAGGTCACATAGTCGGCTAAACACACCGTAGGGTTGTGTGTTTTATACATGATGCATTCAGAGGCAGACTGGAGAGTTGAAGCTGAGCTGTAACTACCAAAAGGGTCTTTAGAAAAGTCTTAAATAAGTTTAAATACGCAATAAAAATAGGAGATTGCAACAATAATAGATACTCAGATGTCAGGCTTGGCTTGTGGCTTAGACATCTTTGCAGTCTTTTGCTTCTTAATTGAGTTTCTTTCTGGAGATTGTATCTCTCAGGGAAAAATGAATGAGACAATGCTCGAAATGCAACACGGGCAATCACAGCTGATAAGGCCAAGAGAAAACAGAAGAAGGAACAGCTGCCTGACAAAGACTTGTAAAAGGTTTTATAGTCTAGGAGGCGTTTTTGAAAGGAAAAAGGATCTTTTTGAGGGACCCCATTGATTATCAATAAATTCCTTTGTGTGACACTCACACATTTCTATCATCAATGTTAATGTCATCAACACGTCATGAACCAGTGGGAAACACTTACAATATTACGATATAAAATATAGAATAAAATCCAATAAACCTTCATTTTCTAATCTGTAATTAAATCTATTAAGAAAGCATTAACCTAATGATCGAACATAGCTAATAATACACTTGCAATATCAATTAATTAAAATGTGATAATAAGTGTGACTTATAATTAACAAATTTTGAAGCAGAGTTTGAATTTCCATAATATCAAACTAATTAATAGTTCTAAAACACAGTAAAAGTTAACATGGGTTAGACAAGTCAAGGGTTCACACATTTAGTAACATTTTCTGACCAATTCAGATATTTGTGACTTAAAGGAATGTGGCTTCTGCTAAAATGTACGACTTAAGAGATAGTTAGCAAGCAGAAGAAGGGAGGACAGTTCATTCAGGTTGGTGCAGCCTGTTTGTATCTGAAAAGAAAAACAAAGTCGTTAATTCCAACTGTCCGTTTTCCTCTCGTGACTGGTGGGAAGAGGCACAGGTTTTTTAATCCTGTTCATGTCTCCTTGAAATCCTTATTGAGGCCAGAGGTCACTGGATCTGTGTGTGTGTGTCTGTGTGTGTGTGTGTGTGTGTGTGCACCTACACAGACAGACTGTTAGGCCAAAAGGAATCATAATGTTTTTGGAACATTTCTTTTGTTCCTGGGTTCATTTCCCTACAATTGTGCTCACTAAACTAATGTCTTTGGCAAACTACATCAGTAATTGTGCTGGGATTTCATGCGACAGTTCATAAGGAACCTACTGTCTGCCAAAGTAAAGTCACACAAAATGGTGTCTGCATTTTCTCTTATGTTGTCACTCTATAGCTTTTACTACTTTTGTCTTTCCTGTAATTTCAAGAAATGTCAATACACAGTTCACAAGAATAACCTTTTGAAAAAATCATCAACAACCCTTTGAGTATCTTTTTAGTGCAGAAAGTTGGATTTTATGAACAGTGCTGCTTGTATTACATTTAGTTGTTTAATACAGTGCATTTCACTTGCAATATACAGCATAGATGGTAAGTTACATGCATTTGAAGGTGGCTTGTCCATCATCCAGCTGTTGTGTAATTTCTATGATGCACCTTTTGCCTAAATGAATTCAAATGCCTGCATGGGTACAAAGCATTCAACAAGAGGAAATAACATCCCACAGAGCTTGTGTGGAAAGAGAAATGTACATTTGTGAGACATTATTCATCAAACAGTTACAGTAGATGATTGTCATTCATTGCTTTTCGCAGCAGCCTCTCTGAAATGCAGTAACTTTGCATTTAAAATGTCGCTCACAGCTACAGTTTTCAGACATTTCTTTAGTAGAGAGAATAATAAGTAATCTAAATGAACATAATGACTCAGCTTCTGGTGAACATTTGGCAAAATTAATATTATAATATGAATATTTTATATATTACAGCTTTTTAGATATGTAATAATCGTTTTTTAGATCATGAGTGAAAAGAATCATGCTAGAATTATGCCACCTTTGAGTCAAATAAACTCCTCGCTTTGTGTTTCTTCCAGGTGGATGTTTTGCTTCGGCAGACCGTCAACCCCATCAGCCTTCCCGCTCTGTCGGCCATCGTGATCTTAAATGACACAGTTTTGTGGACCGGAAACTTCGGAAAAAGGAACGGCAGTGACCCATTATCAGGAACCCCCAATGAATACACGATCTACAGGTGACTGCTGCACTGAAACAGTTTCAGCTTGGTTGAATTGGTGAACTGCAAGACTCTTGTTAGTTTTGTTATATGTTTTGGTGACATCTTTAGCTATAAGTAATGTTCTTCTCTATTGTCACTCATCAAACACTGTGATGCCTTCTTTGTTGGATTTTTTGTTTTCAGTAAAGTCTCTTTAGTCATATTTTCATGGTCTGCCACACTAGTAGTCAACGCTGCTTATTCTCAACAGTTTTTTTATTGATGCTGTTGCTGCAGTCAGAAACATAAAACACATTGTTTCCTCTACAGCAGAGGAAGCAATTTTCATTATGGGAGGAATGTTGTTACTTCACCTTGATTCATGGTAATGGTTGCATACACTTGAGATATAAATATCATTCACCCAGTACACATCTGCACAGCAGCTCCTGGCGATGATGTGTAATTGATGTTGATCCTGTTACTCCCGGATCACAGAAAAGGCAAAAGTAACTGATCACTGTGCACTACAGGCCAGATCTCAAGAGCAAAAGGAAGCTACATAAACCCAGTTTGAATTGGCAATTAATTATTTTGCTAAAATTAGATTTAAGTACATAAAATAATGAATAATATCATAAACAAATAGAAATGGAAAAGAAAACCTCAGCTGACAAATGAAAAAAATGAGTGAAAAATAGTGATGGCACTAGATGAAAAGTTAAGGGATCACCAAATTTATTACAATTAATCCCAAAGGGGACATGAATGTGTGTACCAAATTTCATGACAATTCATTTAACAGTTGTCGAGACATTTCACCCAGAATGACAAACATGAACCTCATAGTGGCGCTCGAGGAATAGTCAGGGGATCACCAAAGTCAGTAGGATTCATCATCTGAGTACCATGAATGTTTGGACCAAATGTCATGTCAAATCATTCCATAGTCGTTGAGATATTTCAGTCGTATCGTATCGTATCGTATCGTATCGTACCGTATTGTACCGTATCGTATCGTATCGTATCGTATCATATCGTATCGTACCGTATCGTATCGCATCGTACCGTATTCTAAAAAACAGACTCACAGAGGTATTACACCAGAAAAGGCCGTACCTGTCACTGTGCAAAAGTCCAACTAAGAAACATGCTTTTTTTTATATTTTTCTTCTTATCCAGGTCACTTAAAGAGCAGTTATTTGGTGTTCCATGAAATTGATGGTTTTGCGTAAGAGAGATTAGTCAATATTGATGCAGCAGAAGTTGAATTATCCTTATTTTTAGTCCCCAAGCAGAGTGAAGCCTTAAAAACACAGGATCCATTACATGAATTTGCATAAGTAATGGAAACTTGATAGTATCTTTATAGCCACAGAAGACGTTATATAACTGTGTTCACAGGCTGAGTGGTACTCTCCTGCCTATGTCCTTTGGGTGTAAATTGGTGGAATGCACCTTTAAAAGAGAGCATATGATTATTAGTAATTAGACCTGTGGTTATCAACCAGTCCCACATAAGTAAATGTAAAATCATCTAATTAAATGTCCTAATTAAATTGTCCTGTATGTCAAACTTGTCACAAAAATGGAGTTAGTTATATAACAATATTTGACCAGAACACATACATGTACAGTGACATATATGTAGAGTAATATACACACCTCAGTCAGTCTGCAGCCTATTACTCATAACAAGCATCTCAACAACAAGTGTCTCCAGCACTTAGAGGATATGACATTTAAAAATAGGTACATGAAGATTTATTGAGTTCTTTCAGATGTGCCATAAGTGCTCTGACACATTTACAGCTGCTCCTGAAAGGACTGACTCTCCATTTAAGTAATTTTTCCACAATTAGATAATTTGTACTCAGCTGGCAATTTTGCTTAGTACAGGTTGACACAGTCTATGTCACATCTATAGGCTTTCAACATGAGTACCCACCTTTGAAATCAAGATGCACGCTGTTAATAAAGCTTTTTGCCTTCCAACCACACAGGAGAAATGGGAATTTGTATTTTCTGTATTTGTAATTAATATCAAGTCTGTACCCATCCATGCGCTTTGTGTGTGAAAAGTTGCCTTTTCAATATCATCCACTTAAAAAGAGATAGAATAGCTTTTACTCAAGGCCTTGTAATGGGGATCTTGTTTTGGATGTATAAGTTTTGGATATATAAGTAGTAAGTTTTGTTGCACTTTTTACAGATAGTCTAGGTTCAGAGGAGCAGTATTTTACTGGAAACAGAGACTACACACCAAGGAGCATGTTTGAACCAGGCACATCCAAGTTTGATCAAAATACATTTTGTAAAAGGAAATAAATATTAACTTGATTTATTGTTGACTCTGGTTCCTGAGCTGCCTTCAGCCAACTAGCTAGTGGGCTTTTAGGGAATGTAACATTAATACTACAACAATGGCTAAACAAAGTTTTTTAATGAGGAAGAGGAAAAGCCATTGCCTCCATCGACTGAGTCCACCAGACTCATTAACCCACAGCGTCGTTAACCCGGCTGCTCCCTGGCAGTATAGTGCTTTCTGCCAGTCAGCCTGACACAGGTTTACCTGATTTATATGCAATTCATGAACCACCTTCACAGTCAAATTTGTTGGTATTTCCCTCCATAGTCAAGAATGGAAAATGAAGGTGCTTCTCACCAAAGTGGTATAGACAGTTTCCTTGGTTGGAATAGATTGGTTTTCTGTAAAATGTGCGGACTTGGTCATTCGTGAGCTGACTGGTACTGAGGCAATAATGGCTGGTAGGCTATAATGACTGCACAAGGGATATGTTACATGTGCAATTTCTATCTAAGTTAACACCTTCTCTGCTGTCTGGCTTTATGTTTGGTCGGCACTTTGACAGATTAACAGAGCCATGTGTTGTAGAGTCGATGCACAGCCGGTGCAAATATACTGTATTTTAAGCTGGATGGGCTATAAAAGAGGTTTTTTGTCTATACTGTTTTGTACCACCTTTATATACTGATGCTCTGTTGATTGAGCATGTTGTTGATGCAGAACATTGCAAAGTAAACTGGTTGCTGGTTTTGCAATTTATCTGTTTGTTTGCTTTTTCTTTCTCTAACTTTTCATAAGAAAAGATGGCCCACCCACTTTTGTATTGGCCCACTCAAAATATAATTTCTGCCGACGCCACTGGTTTGAACTGCCGACTTATTTATACAGAATAATTAGTAGTAGACATGTACATAAATTAGTATAAAACTTCACACATAAAACATTTGAGTATTTAAACCCTTTCTGCCTTTCTGTCTTTGTTTGGTTTGTTATAAACTGATGTGAGTTATATTTTTTGATGAAATTCTCATTTTATCCTTGATAGACTTATTTAAGAATAAGTTCAATCTTTTCATTAGTTCACCATTGACAGTAACATACATAAAATATTGTTTTGTAGAACTGCACCCTGTTTGTATGACCAGTTTACCTCAGGAAAATATAAAATAACATGTCATACAATACAAAAAAAGTACAAAAACTCAAAAATCACAAACCAATGTATAATCAGTCCTTTTTTAAAGTACCTTTAACAGTATGAGTTCCACTGTGTATAGAGGCAAAATACTGAAGAACAACGCTTAAGGTTCTAACAGGATTCAGATATAAATCATGCTAGCATGTTACAATTGTGTATACTGTTACTGGATAAAATCTATAATGACCATAATAACACATTTATTTTAATTTGTCTTTACATATTTAGTTGGTTTTCATTTATATTCAACCAGGCAAGTTCATTACAATCAATCACTTTGAAATGATGGCCTGGCAAAAGATAGATGAAATGTTTATGAAGTGATGGACAGGGAAGCAAAAAAAGAGAAACAAAGCAGGAAGGCAAGATGAGAAGAGTAAGAGTTTGCAGTAAACATGAACCCTGTGCCAACATAAAGACACTCATGAAGTATTTTCTGTTTTTTAGTTTTAGTTTATTTGCACAGTCATGAGAATACAAATACACTCAAAAGAAAAGACTAACTACAGTGCAGGAAAGGAGTGAAGCCTAAAAGGCTGATTCAGAGCCCTCTCCTTATTAAACAAATTGTTACTAAATATGTGTCAGACATAAAAAGACAATTGCATTGCTTTGTTATCTGTCTTCCAGAATTGCCAGCCTATCCAAAATTTTCCCGACACTGATGCTGTACAAACTGTGGGAGGAAGGGAAGATCGGCTCTTTAGATGACCCTCTGGAGAAATATGTGGAGAACTTCACAATCAAAAACCCTTTGGGGAAGACACGAGACTCTGAGCTGAAATATGTGACAGATGGTCTAATATTTCTGGACAGCGGGGAAGTTCAGATCCGCTCTTCCTCAGTCACGCTGCGCAGGATGGCCAGCCAGCTATCAGGTAGATTCAATCGGTTATAAAGAGCAATTTCACTGAATTCCAGAGAGCCCAGCAACTTACTTCTAACTGCAGTTAATACTGTATGATACGAAGGTTTGAAAACTTATTAGGAGACTTATCTGTCTCCTAGACCACTGTTTCCCAATCTTTTCAACCCATTGCATATTTATCTATTGGTTTGTAGTTTTATTTGTTTTATTCGATTGATTTTTTTAGAAGCTTGACAAGGTAAAGCTATCCAATAATTCAAGAGAGAAAAAGTTACAATATAGGAAAGTCTGAAAAAATAAAAACAATTCTGTGTTTTGCGGAGATATGTTTTTTGCTGATCATGCTTAATCAGTCTGTGAAAATGAGTTTAAAGTCTTCTGCGGCTCTGAAGGAGTTTTGTCAAGGCTGAGAAAATAACCCTGATGATGTCACAGTGATGTCATCAGGGTTACCTCAGCGTACCTAAATTTATAGGCGTGACCTATAAATTTTTGATAGAAAACCTGCGTTACACACTGGAGGTGAGGGGTTAGAAAGATTAAGGTATTTAACAGGAAGCAAGGGTCTAAAGAAGGATGAAAGCTATCCAGTTGCATTATGGGAAATGTAGGATCCAGTGTTTTTGGAGTACTTTAGGGGCTAAAAGTGAGAATATATCTTGATATCTGTCTCTCACAAATCCAACAACTTTACTGAAGTAACAGACAAATGATGTTTGTCATCAGAACTGACTGCTATGGACAGCCACTGCAAGAATGATAACAAAAAGAAATGTTTATTAGAAAATAATACATCCTCTAGTTTGCATTTCAGTACCAGCAAGTCAAGTGAAAAATGAGAGCTGTTCAGAAACATCCTGGATTCTTTCCAGCAGTTACATCCACACAGCAGATGAGTTGCTGTGGTCATACATAAACAGGCATCTGTTTATCTGAAGAAGCTTTTCAATTTGTAATACTTCACTCTGTGTAATAATTTAAAATAAAAAATGAGAAAAACACCTGAGGCAAAAAGAGTCATGAATCTTTGAATAGCATACGCTGTCTCAGTTTATCATCAAACTACATAGTAATCATGTAAGTGAACCAACAGGCTGAAATAAAAAGTAAGGGGCAATTTTTTGAGCAGGACATTGAGATGGAGAAATGCCTAATGCATACAAATACAAATTACATGTTATGTTTGCTATTTGTAATTGCTAATTTTAGTTTGTTTATTCAACTGTGGGCCAATTCAGGTCTTCCCAGGAGACTCCGGGCCACAAATCTGCTCTGGAAAGGAAAAACACAATCTGCAATCGATCTGCTACAAGATGATGTCCTTGTCGCAGACCCAGGCACCAAGTAAGCTTTGTTATGCTGTGTTGATTTCAGGATTTCACTCTGTGCCAGCTATTGTGCAAATAGACGTGATTGTGAGAATCAGCTGTGACCACAGAGCCTAGTTTACATTATTTGGGGTTTTTTTGTTTGTTTGCTTGGTTTTTTTGTTGTTGCTTTATTTTTGCTTTGTACTGTTTGTTGTTGTGCTGTTGTATGTTTTGATTGTAATGGACTACAGATGCAAATTAGTTTCAAGCTAACTCTGGTGCAGTGCATCATTTATGCTTAATACTGCACACTGTCCTGTTCAATAAATCAAATCAAATCAAACTGGAATAGTGCAAAAAAATGTGGTTTGAAGGTGTCTTGGTCAGTTTTAGGTGAAATCATAGCTTGGATGAAAAACACAGTGTTGCACATAAACAATCCACTATTTAGAATATTACAGTAACTTTAACCGAGAGTCATATGAGGTGTGTTACTGCCTACACCGAGTCTGATTGACATTAACACACTATACGTTCCGCTATGTTTAAATATGACTTTCATTCCCCTGAGGAGTGTCGTATAATTAAATGCCAAGTCTAACTGTTACAAATCTTACAATATATATTGTAACTGTCTGTTCATATTGCACTAATTGGCATAATATTTGACCTTTAAGTAAATAAAAGATTTCAAATAAAATTTTGATATCTTAGACACCACAGCTGTTTATGAAAACATGAGGAGAAACTGGCTTCTGGCACTGTGTTCTGGTGTTTAAGGATTTATGCATTTTAGACTCAGTTATATGCAGTGATGAAAGATCAAAGTTAAAAACCTCATAAGATCATAGCTGTCACACCACAAGGACAACACTGATAAAACTTCTTGATGCTGATTTGATCGGGGAGTTCCTTCATCATTTTTGGTAAACTCTGACTGTTTAAGGCAACAGTTCAACATTTTGGAAAATGCACTTACTCATTTTCAGAGTTTCAGAGTTTGCAGAGTTAGATGAGGTCACGTAGCATAAAGACTGAAATAGTCCTGCACACAACCCCAATAATACCAGATCCTTTTGTTTTTACACTTTGTACAGATTCAGTGAACAAGATGAGCTTTGGAGGAGGTGCTGGTAGACTTTTTTTCCACCTTTGGACAAAGCCAGGCCCCTCCTGTTTCCAGTCTTAATGCTAAGCTAACCAGCTATTTAACCAACAGACATGAAAGTGGTATCAACCTTCATATCTAACTCTAAGCGAATAGTGAATAAGTGTACTTCCCAATGTGTCAAACTATTGCTTTAAAATCAGTGACGATTTTGAAAAATTCTGTTATTTTCTACATGAACAAACTTATTTTTTAAGATACTCCTCAACTCTTTAACGTCCTTCCTTCCAGATGTCACTACAGCAACCTCGCCTTCTCGCTGCTGGCTCATGTGATGGCCGAGCGAGTGGCCAGCGTCGACTACCAGCGGTGGATCACAGATAACATCCTGGACCGACTGGGGATGGAGGACACCGGTTTCGACATCACCCCAGGGCTCCAGAGCCAGATGGCTGTGGGAGTTTACTCCAATGGAAAACCAGCCCCGCTCTATGACCTGGGCTGGTACCGGCCTTCAGGTCAGATGTTCTCCACGGCGGCAGACTTGGCCAAGCTCGCCATGATGCTGTTGGGTGCTTATCACCGCAAGCTGCTGGAGCCAGACTCCTTGAAGATCATGCTGACCCCACTCTTCAGGTGTGACAAAGACTACTTTGCCAACCGTACCGGGACGCCGTGGGAGGTTAACGAGCTGATGGGCTACGAGGTGGTGCGAAAAGATGGCGATCTGGACGGCTACTCGGCTACCTTCTCCTTAGTGCCAAGACTGAAGCTTGGCATGGTGGTGCTCATGGCTGGAAGTAGGTCTCAGAACCAGGATGTGGTAACCAAGGCCTACAACCACATCATCCCAGCCGTAGAAAAAGCCTTCAGGGAAGCCAAGAAAATCCTCTTCCCGCCCCCAAACCCAGATCCTTACATCGGCTTTTTCACCTACAGCAACATCACCTTCTATGAGATCAAAGCCGGGGCGGACGGAGTTCTGATCATGCAGCAATTTGGGCCCCAGATTGAAGAGCTGATCCCAGAGAAATACAGGACAATAAAGCTCAACTACCTGGTTGAACGCGTATTCAGAGTGGTGTTTGAAAAAGAGTACCCTTGTGTTTTGCAAGTTGGCACAGCCTCAGTGTCCCTGGAAGCCCAAGACGGCCAATTATTTAACTTCTACATGTTTGATAAGCGGGGTTTGTCCCCTGGATTTGATGCACCAGGACTGAACACATATAATGTGGTCAGAATAGCTCGCAGGCCAACCTTCTCGAGCTGAACTGCAGCAATGCTTAAGCCTAAAGACAAATGGTGTGTCCTTGGGATATGTGATGGAGTGTAAACAAAAAGGAGGCTGTAAGAGACCAAATGGAAAAGTTGGGGTCATTTTGGCTGTCACAAATGAAATTGTGCTCCTGATTTACACAGACCACAGAGAAGGCTGGCGTACCGTTCACCCAGCTGTATAAAGAATTAATGAATTACTCTCTGTTGAATGATATATATGGCTGTCCTTCTTACTCTGGTCCTTCCTGAACATTCACAATGTGGTGATACAGTGCTTGTGTTTTCCCTGCCTGCATCCACACCACTCTTAGATTGTTTCTTCTGTCCTTGAGTTTTTATGAGAGGAAACAGCAGAGGGCCAGCTCACAGCAATTAAAATGAACATTTACACACACAATGTTTCATTTTCAGTTCTTGAACCATGATCGCAATTCCACAAACTTATCGGCTCATACATATTTATCCCCCATTGGTGAAGGCAAAAAAATATTTCTTTGTGTTATGAACTACTGTATTCTTTGCAGCAGGTACAATGAGGACATGTCCATGGCAAACATGAATATATATGCACCACTTTTATTTAAATCTTGATGTTGCCGTGGGTATTGAATTGCTGATTTTATGTCAAAAATCATGCACTTAGACGTGACTAAGAAGCAAAGAGGCGATTAAGGACAGAAAGGTTTTTGGTTGCTAGTGTGACTCTTTGCTGTGTAATCCCTAAAAATGGACTCAATTCAGATTCAAGTGGACGGAAATAACTCTCATAAGGCAACGGCTGATATTTTACCTTTTTATATTAGATTGCCTGTCTGAAGATGGGATGGAAATGGAATAGATATTGAAAATGTTGCTTAGTCTTGAAGCATCGGGCGCAACAAGTGGAGTAGAAATATTGAAATATTGAAACTGGCATTCAGTTATGCAACGCAGCGTTGTCACAGCCCACAGACTGAAGCTCATTCTGATGGATGGTGGGAAGAAAATGAATCACTGGTGTCATGCATTTACAAGCCATTACACTGAGCAATTGTATCAACATGCAAATTATACCATGTGTTGACTCTCTGCTATTGTTGAGGCTTGTTATTTTGTGTAAGATGTCAGATGAGGCCTAGACAGCCTTCAGACAAGCAGCAATTACACGAAAGTAATCATTTTTGTTTGGTTGGTTTTTTTTGTTTATTTTGAACATGTAACAAATAAAAAAAATAAGAATAACAAATAAAATGAACAGTAAACATATACAGCAAACTCTCAATATACAAATTCTCATAAACATAAATAAACATAAATAGATATTACATGTCCAAAAAGGAGTATACACTTATATGGTCCTACCCCTTCTCTATAACTCAATTAACTCAATATTTATCATATATACAACTCACAAACAACTACCCCAATGTTATTATGTACAACCCAAATATCCACCCTGCGTCAATCAGGTAAAACGATTACCCCGACGTTCATCCTAGCAACCCTTCCTCATCTCTATACCTCTTAAAAATGATTTTTTTGTACATCTATTTTTTGAATTGATTTATATTTGGACTTTTCTTGCGTTCTATATCCAATCCATCCCACAGATTTACCCCACAAATTGAAATACACATACTCTTCAGAGTGGTACGAACACACTGTTTTTTTTGTATGTTATGTGGAAGTAAATTGTTTCTTGCTTCATACATTATTTCTGCCGTCTTATATTTTACCAGATCCATGAATTTCAAAGCATGTGACTTTAAAAATAGCACATCAGTGTGTTCACGATATCTTACATTGTTAACTATTCTTATGACTCTTTTTTTATAGTATGCATAATGAGTGTAAGGTGCTTTTATACATGTTACATCATACCACCACACAGTAATTCAGATTTGGTATACAGGTGAACAATACAGAGTGTACGATGCTTTATGATCCAGAATGTGCCTTGTTTTTCCCAGAACTACAACACTCCTTGCTAACTTTGCTCACACATTATCTTATTTGAGGTTTCCAGCAGATTTTGTGGACTAATTTCACACCCAGAAATGTATTTTCATAAACTCCTTCTATGTTAACATTGTCTATCATCACTTGTACGTGAGTGTTTGTTTTACAATTTCCAAACAGCATAATCTTTGTTTTGTTCAAATTTAATGAGAGTTTGTTTATGTCAAACCACCATTTTCATTTACTCATTTCCGTTGTGATCACCTCAAAAAGCTGCTGTAAATTCTCCCCAGAACAAAAAATATTAGCGTCATCTGCAAATAAAACAAATTTCAGTATTTCTGATACTCTGCATATATCATTTATGTACAAAGTGAACAATATCTGGCTTAATACTGACCCTTGAGGGACTCCACAAGTAATATCCATGCATGTTGATTTATGCTCACTGATCCTTACAAATTGTTGCCTGTTTCTTAAATAGCTTCTCCACCAATTCAGCACAATCCCTCTGACACAGATTCCTAACTGGACGCGATGCAAACAGGTGAACATCAGATGGTTTTAGTGTTTTGCAATTAAGATGTCTTAACCTGCTCCGTGCATCAGCGAACAGGCTGAGCAACATGTTGCTTGTTTGAAAAACCGTTTGCCCTGGCTCTATTTTTGCGAAGTTTCGTGCACCTAACTCTATTTTCATTGGTCAAAATTGATGCTGACATCCTTGCCGTTTCCATTTCCCCTCCAGTCAGCAGTCAACATGGAAGAAGAGAGAGTGGGAGTGAAGATAAATCCACTTTTTAATCCCAGAAGTTTAAAAAATAAACTCTGAGCTCTCCTCCTGCTGGTAAACGAGTTCGGCTCTGCCTCTGGCTCTCTCCTCCAGAGCTCCTCGGCACTCTGTCGGCGAGCAGCAGCTCTGTTCCACATCGCTCGTAGTATATCCGGACAATTTTTCGCATTCTATTCGCTAGAGTTCACTCACTCGCAGTATGTTAGGAAGAGGTGTGATACTATACCTTTCCAATTTATTATCTTCATCAATGGTATAAAAAGCCTTTTTAGATCTATAAATACTCCCAATGCATACTTATTACAAGTAGTAATTTCTTCTATTAATTCAATAAGTACCAAAGATGTTGAGCTGTTTGTTCTGAATCCATACTGACTGTCAGCCAGCAAATTGTGCTCCTCAATAAAATTGTCTAACCTTTCAATAGAGAGTTTTTCCATTATCTTAGAGAATTGGGAAATAAAGAAACAGGTCTGTTATTAGTAAAGTGGTGTCTATCCCCAGCTTTATATAATGGGATAACTTTGCAATTTTCATTTTACTTGGAAATTTACCAGTTTGGAAGGACAAGTTACAAATGTGAGTTAGTGGTTTTGCAATACTATCAATGACATTGTTGACTATTGTCATATCAATTTCATTCCAGTCAGTAGACGTTTTATTCTTACACTTGCTAACAATATTGATGATTTCATTTTCTTCCAAAGGTCTCAGAAAAATTGAACTTGGATTTCTATCCCCATAATCATTAACAGACCCCCCTTCTGTTGTTTCTGGGTCGCAAAAACTTTATTGAAACCATTAACCACATTGTCCATATTATTTATGGTCTTATCATTATCAATAAAATACTGATAGTAACTTAACTTTCTAGATCAGTTCTACATTTACATTTAATACACTCCATAGGCCTTTAATGCGTTTTTTGTTATCCTCTAATATTCTATTATAGTATTCCTTCTTACATATCCTCATAACATTAGTTAGCTTATTTTTATATTTTTTATATTTATTTTCTGCCTCTATAGTTCTATACCTTATGAATTGTCTATAGTATTTTCCACTAACTATCTCTATATTTTTGTTTTCTGCTGTATCATTTTATTGGACAGTTTTTGTCAATGTCAATACAATGATTTGAATATTTTTAACAATGTTACATATGCTTTGTCTATATCTTCTTCTTCATATATTATTATCCAGTTTTGTGTTAGTAAGTCACTTCTAAATGCAGTCATGGATTCATTCTCACTCATTCGTATTTAAAGTTATTGGCATCCTTTTCCTTCTTATCGTTACTGTCATAGACTACAAAAACTGGTAAATGGTCACTGATTTAATTTATTAATAGCACTCTCATTGTACTGCCTCCATAACATTAGTGAATATGTCATCTATTAGAGTGGCACAGTGTGATGTTATTCTACTGGGTCTAGTGATCACCGTATAGCAGGTCTACATGGAAGTCACCGCACATTAACATAACCCTCTGATTTGTTTTAGCAAACATTCCCTCTATACTATCCTTAAATATTTCAATGTTAGATCCAGGTGCTCTATATACACAACTACCAATTACATTTTTCTACATTTTATATGGTAATATATTCAAGCACATCAATATTTGTTGTCATACTTTCCACTATAATTGAAGATTTTGTCCACATAAAGAGCTACACCTCCTCCTTATTTGTTCTTCCTATTCATGTAAGTCAATTCATATCCATTCAATTCAAAGTCCACAACCTTCCCAGAGCTTAGACAAGTCTCAGATATAGCTATAACATTGATTGACTTTAATATTCTTTGATGTTTTGAAAGTTTGCATATAGACTTCTGCTGTTTAAGTGAATAATTGACATTTTATGATGTGACTTGACCTTCATGTTGAACTGAGATACTCTGTGTATCAACAGAAATTGTCTGTGAGATAGTCAATCCCAGTTTTTCATATTTCGTAATGTTGTTTGCTGTTCATTATCTCCAGATGGAGATGAAGTACATCTGTCAAAACCTGACATGTTATATTTAGTGTCAGTTACGTTCTGCGCTCTTTGCGAGCTGACCTGAGTTCAAGTTCAAGAGACAGTTTCATTACCTTGGCTGCTGTTCTCCCAGGAGTTGCCATCACTGATACTTTTCCAGATCAGCGATCTCCTTGATGACAAGCACTTTAACCTCCTCTGGTGATCCGTTCGGTTTCATGAACACTTTACAGTTTGTTGTCCATGTGGATTGGATTTTGTTTTGTTTCCTCAGGAAGTGCGCCTGTCTGGCAATGTCAGCATTTTTCTTTGTCAGGTGCTCACTGACACGTTGCTTCCTTTTAGTTTCTTCCCCTGGCTGAGCAGTGCTTGTTTTAGTTTCCTGCTCACAATGTGAATTATTTCTCGCTTTTGTTTTTTTCGCGGAAGAGGATGAAGCCTCAATATTGTTGCAATCCACTGATATTCCCTTGCAGTTGAAGAAAGTGATCACTTGTTTCTCAAAAGAGTCCACATCAGGCTCGGTGGGTTCTCCTTCTGCTGGCACTGCAGCCCTTGCATATGACCAGGTCTTGGTATCCAGACCCCTGATGCAACCATGATGATGAATAATACTCTTCAGCACTATGCTACATCCATATTTCAATCATCAAAGTAGCAAAACATCAGAAATAACAAGGCATTAACATAAGTCATAGACATAACAGCCATATTTGGACAACTTCAAATTAGATGTGTAGCTTTTAAATTGGGCATAGCACAATAGCCATCATCACTTTTCAACTTTGCAATCACAGTGAACAAGAGCTCACCAATCAGTCAAGTCATGTACTGTACATGACAGCTGGCTGTGTGACAAGAGATAAAGCAAGATTAGGAGAAGCTCACAGTAAAGCATTTGATTCTTTGTTTACAACTTTCACCGCAACACTGAGACATATTTGATGACATTCTTTTTGCTTCACAGCAACACAACAATTTTCCAAATGAGAACAAAAAGAATTAAGGACACAACACGTTATCATTCAGATCAGATCCAATTGTTTTTCCCTCTGGATTTATCTTCTAAGGCATACAGCAGTTACAGTATAAGACAGCAGGTGGAAGATGGAGGCACTGTTGAACAATCAAATCAATTAAATCAAAGTTTATGTACAAGCTCTTTAAAAACATGTAGTGAGATCGAACAAATTGGATCTGCTCCTCCTGTGCAGGATGGCCAGCAGCTCTCAGGTAGATTCATTTGATTACAAAGAGCAATTTCCCTACAACTTACTTCCAACTGCAGTCAATACTATATGACACAAGGCTTTGAAAACGTATTAATCAGATATAGAACTTAAATCTGCTTGCTAGGCAGTTAATTTTGTGTGAAATTGCTTCTTTTCTATCAGCTAGAATCAAAAGATAGGGCTGCATTTGAGAGACTTTTTTTATTCTGGTGGTGACAATGGACACGACTATGTACACACACAGCAGCTGGGTTACTGAAACTATGAAAAGAGTGAACTAAAATCTGTCTCCTAGACCACAGTTTCTTTTTCTTCTCTTAAGTTGAATGAAAGACACAGTGTTGCACATAAATAATCCACTATTTAAAATATTACAGTAACTTTAACTGAGAGTCATATGAGGTGCATTACTGCCTACACCAAGTCTGATTGACATTAACACACTATACGTTCCGCTATGTTTAAATATGACTTTCATTCCCCTGAGGAGTGTCGTATAATTAAATGTCAAGTCTAACTGTCACAAATCTTACAATATATATTGTAACTGTCTGTTCATATTGCACTAATTGGCATAATATTTGACCTTCAAGTAAATAAAAGATTTCAAATGAAATTTTGATATCTTAGACACCACAGCTGTTTATGAAAACATGAGGAGAAACTGGCTTCTGGCACTGTGCTCTGGTGTTTAAGGATTTATGCATTTTAGATGCGGTTATATGCAGTGATGAAAGATCAAAGTTAAAAACCTTGTAAGACCACAGCTGTCACACCACAAGGACAACACTGATAAAACTTCTTGATGCTAATTTGATCGGGGAGTTCCTTCATCATTTTTTGTAAACTCTGACTGTTTAAAGCAGTTCAACATTTTGGAAAATGCACTTACTCATTTTCAGAGTTTCAGAGTTTGCAGAGTTAGATGAGGTCACGTAGCATAAAGACTGAAATAGTCCAGCACACAACCCCAATAATACCAGATCTTTTTGTTTTTACACCTCGTACAGATTCAGTGAACAAGATGAACTTTGGAGGAGGTGCTGGTAGACTTTTTTTCCACCTTTGGACAAAGCCAGGCTCCTCCTGTTTCCAGTCTTAATGCTAAGCTAACCAGCTGCTTGCTGCAGCTTTATATTTAACCAACATAGATGAAAGTAGTATCAACCTTCATATCCAATTCTTACCAACAAAGCGAATGAGCGTACTTTCCAATGTGTCACACTATTTCTTTAAAATAGGTGACTAATTTCTCTTATTTTCTACATGAACAAACTTAATTTTCAAAATACTCTTCAACTCTTTGACGTCCTTTCTTCCAGATGTCACTACAGCAACCTCGCCTTCTCACTGCTGGCTCATGTGATGGCAGAGCAAGTAGCCAGCGTCGACTACCAGTCCGGTAGATCACAGACAACATCCTGGACCTGCTGGGGATGGAGGACACCATCTTCTTCCTCTATGCTTATTTGCTTTCTTGAAGATCGATGGAGATAGTACCAGTAGCCAGTAGCATACTGACTGGAAACGGGGAAACAGCTAACCTGGATCTGTCCAAAGGTTAAAAAAATCTGCCTACCAGCACTAATCTCACTAATTAACACATTACAACTTGTTTGCTTAATCCCTACAAAAGTGTAGAGCATGAGAAGTTACTGCTCATGAAAATAAAATAATCCTGCACATAACCCCCCCGGGAAACCCCAACTTGTCTAAACTTTTCATCATTTTTTTAAAAAGATAAAAAAACGAGGTACAACATGTAATTTGTGATCTTTAGAGGTGCTGGTGGGCGGATGCTGTTGCCGTAAAACAGATGCAGGCTTGCTGTTTCCCCCTGTTTTAACCATAATCATATTTACCAAACGGACATGAGAGTGCTATAGCCTGTTCAAATCAAATCAGAGGTCTTGCAGGGTGTCTCTTTGCACGCACATGTGAGGATTGCAGTGTCCATGCTCAGTGTCATGTTAGGAGACAGCAAAGGGATGAAAGCATTAGAGTCCTTACCCTCAGCCTGAGCACTTGTGCTTGAAACAGAGGGATCTAGTAAAATAGGGAAGGGTGGTGAGTCTCTGACAGAGCTGTTGTCCTCCGTCTGGGAGCACACCAGTTCTCGGAAACACTCCCTGAACCGTGTGGAGAGCAGACTGTAGATGATAGGGTTGACCGCGGAGCTGAGGTAGAACAGGACACCCGACAGGATGTGGACATACTGATAAACATTGTGCATCAAGTCGGTCCACTGGCTGATGGAACTCCACAGGAGCCGCTCGATGTGGAAGGGCGCCCAGCAGACTCCAAACACTGCCACCACAATTGCTAGAGGATTAGACCAGAGAGAGAGAGAGAGCAAGAAAAGGGTTTTTTTCTTATTTGTGACTGGTTCACCTGCTGCATGTTGATTATTATTTCTATGAATTTTTATGCCTCTTTACCTTTACTAGGAAAATCAAATTAGACAGAGATAGAAAAGATGCTGAGCTGGTCAGACAAGGGGACTACATAATAAAAAGCCTCATTGGACATGGGGATCTGTTAGGGTGGGAAATTAACTTTTTAAAATGTGAATATCTACCAGCCGCTGACAGATAAATGTTCAAATTCACCAGCCACTTGAGTAAATTATTATTTTGTGTCTGAAATCTAGCAGCCACTTTTATTTTTCCAGCATTTGGCTGGTGGCTGGCGCTAAGTAATTTCCCAAACGACTAACTAGAACATCCTGTTATTGCAAGTTTATCCATGCAGTCAAAGCTGGGCTGTGTGATTTCAGAAAGAAGCAATAACAAAATCCTTCTCTTACAAATGATAAGTTGAATTAATAAGGAATAAAACACACCAATATTCACTTCAATGCATTTAGAGATTTTACCACTACAGCCTCACTTGGTCTGACCAGTAGGTTGTGTTGGTGAATGAGAAACGTCAGAGTCAATTCGCTGATTTCCACTCACTCTCAGTCAGGGTGCTTAATAATAATGTCTCTTGGAAAATCACTCTTGGGAAATACAAGGAAATTCAATGTCCTATTATCCTGTAATTTCCACTCTTGTCCAAAGGGGCCACTGCAACAAAAGTTGCAATATGTCACTTTAACGGCTACAATCCAAAAATGACAAACTGACCATAAATATCCCCTAAAATTCCATCATCATCATTTAAAGGCTTATTTCAGATCATGAAATGTGAAGATTTAGCAAGCACATTTAACTTAAATGTGGATAAAACTTTGAAAATAATGAATATATTTCTGTTCATTTGGCCTAACACATAAAACTGCACACCAAGTCGCCCCAGTGTATAATATCTTAAAAACATTTTAGAAGATTTAGTGGTTATTTCACTCATGTTCATTTGTAAATGTGTCACTGTGAGCAGTAGAGGGTGCTTAATGTCATTTGATGACAGAGTATTCATTCCTCCAGGAGGCGCAGAGGCAGCAGGATGTTTGGCTGTTTGCGATGGTGAACATATGGCATCAAGCTAACTGACATACACACACAGATATATATAAATGTGAGAGTCCCAGAACACTTTTTATCTTTTCCCAACAACAGTTTGTGAGATTTGTCCCATAACATTCAGTTTTCTCAGTTTTCCCACTTAAGTAAATCTTCAAAGGTTGGAAAAATCCTCTTTCTCCACACTTTTAACTATTCTGTATCATCTCGATCCAGCTATATCTTTGAAGCTATATGATGTTTACTCTGAGTGAAATGTTCAAACCCAAGACTCCATGTTTTACATCGATGCATGATTGCATCAAATGCAAATACTCCACATGATTTTTTTAAAAAACATTCCCAGAAAATTCCAGCCTGACATGTTTGGTATGTCTGTGACCTTTGGGATCATCTTCACTTGAAACAGTTCTGTTTGTTTGAACAAAGTTTGGCTGCACAACATTAGTTCGTACCGGAGCTATACCAGTAAATCAGTATGTGCCAGTATGATACTAGGTTACTGAAGATACAGTATTTCAATAATGATAAATATGTCAGCATATACAATAAGTAACAGGAACTTATAGTACAGAAAGCCAAAGATAAGTTTGTCATTTAGGAACTGTCTTCATTATGTGCTTTGTTACCAAACAGCACTGACAAGTATTTTCAACAGTAAAATGTCCAGCTCAGTGCATATTATGGTCACAAAACACAAATTTAAGGGATCTTTATAAAAAATAAAAAAGTAGCCTTTGTTATGTGTTTATGTAAAAATTGAAGTTTATTAATTGAAGACAAAATGCACCTAAAAACTTGGTCTCAAATCTTTAGTATTTCTTGATAACAATATTTTATTACATGCAAAAATCAGCTTCATCACAACCGTGTATGTTTTGATCCAATTTGATGGACAGTTGCATCACCTTAGCAACGTAAGCAACAAACTAACAGCTGTCATCAGATTCTGATTCTGATTTTTATCTTGCTAAATTCTGATTGGTTGTAAAAAAAAAAACCCACCTGACTCACCTTTTCCCAGCAGAGCCCTGCCTGCTTCAAATAAGTGAGAAGAGCAACAACAAAAACAAACATAGAAATCTCTCATTTCATCAGACACAACAGTGAGAAGCTGATTCGTGAAATCGCTTTTCAGAGCCTTTAAGGTGACTTACTGGAATTTAATACCAAAAAATCTTTTGTTATAAGTGGTGGAGGTGGTTTTAGATGGTGGATATATCCGTTTAGAATGAGCTGACTGATAAGGAAGAGAGGAATAAATCAATTATCTATAAATCTAGGATGGAGGGGATGTCATGCCCCAAAACTTAAATGTGAAGCAAAAAGGTGCCTTCCAGAATACAAATGATCTATACAAGAAATTGATAATACCATGTCATTATTTTCTCTGTGTTTTCCTCACGATTTGTCTTTGGAACATTGTTTTGGCATTGATAAGACACAGATTAAAGGGGATCTGCTGTCAAATCATAGCAATCTGCCAGTGCAATGCATGTTTTCTGGGAGATGGAGAGGGGGAAAAAAAAAACAACAACTCACAAAGCATCTTGATGACCTGTCTCCTGCGCCCGCTCTCCACACTGATCTTCATTCGAGTGTTGCTGCTGCGGTTCTTTCCCATGTTCCCACTGCGCTGCTGCCTCTCTCTGCCCAAATGAAGTCCCATCACCAGGTACAGCATGCTAATCACCATCATGGGTACAAAATAGAAGCACACAGTAGTGATCTGCATGACCATGTTATAGATCCACAGAGGTTTCAGCACCGTGCATATGGCCGACTCCTCCATCCTCTCTGGCAGGTAGAAGATGCCGTGCAGTGAGGTGTTGGGGATGGCACAGAGCATCGACACCACCCACACGATGGTGATGACCCGTTTGGCGTGCTTGTTAGTCGACAGGTACCGTGTTTTGAGGGGGTGCACCACAGCTATGTACCTCTCCACACTCAAAGCTGTGACGTTGAGGATTGAGGCAAAGCAGACCGTCTCAAAGAGGAAGGTCTTGAAGTAGCAGCCGCCTTCGCCGAAGGGGAATGGGTAGTTCTGCCACAGGTCGTAAATCTCCAGGGGCATCCCGAACAAAAGTACGAGGAGGTCCGACATAGCCAGGCTCACTAGGTAGAGGTTGGTGGGGTTGCGCATCTTCTTGTGTTTGGCTATAACTGCACATGTGAGCAGATTCCCACACAAGCCAGTGAGGAAGATGAGAAGGTAAACACTGGTTACGGGGAGGGAGAAGGGAGAACGTTTTGGACCCAGGATATCAAAGAGGTTGACTTCAGTGAATTGGTTGTTGGAGTAGTTCCCAGTGGTATTTAGTGGAAGGCTGGCGTTGTGAAACAATTTTGACAAGTTTGAAGAGGAGCCCTGCAAGATGAGCTCCATTTTAGAGAAGAAAGCTGGAGGAATGAATGAAGACGTCAACACATTCTGGTGCTGCTCTTTGGGTTTGTTCAACACTGGGTGCCGGCTATAAAAAGACGAAACAGAAAGATGAAACAAAACTGCTATCATAAGAAGATGTTTACTTTTTTACTTGAAAGAGTAATTTAATGTGATTCTATTTGATTAACGGCTCTGTGATAATGTCTACTGGGGTCACACTAAAATTTCTTTTTTAAAGTTTTTCTTCTTCGTGTTTTTATAAATCACACTTTTCAACTGAAACTTAGTGATTCACATATTCCCAAAACATAAGAACTAATTATATTTTAACTAAAGGCTTTCAAATATCTAAATTTAATAGCAGCATGCTTACAATGGAGGATATGTTTAATAAAATAAAACTAGAAATGTATCAATCGTCTATAAAATGTCAGAAAGAAGGGAAAAAATGCCCATTATAATATCACACAGACCAAAGATCAGCCCAAAACCCAAAGACATTCAGTTAACAGTCATATATAACTAAAAAAAAAGCCAGGAAATACCTCATACAGTATTTGAGAAGTTGAAACAAGAGATTTGTTTGCTTAAAAAATGACTGAAGCAATTAATCGATTATCTGAACAGCTGCAGTCAAACTACTAATCGATTAATTGACTCATTGTTTCAGCTCTACATATTACCAGTTAGAGGACAGATGAATTTGGCATCCTAAAGGTCTTAAATAACAACAGATGCTTCATGTTTAGAGGGATAAACATCAGCAGGCAATATGGGAGCCAAGCATTTTCAGGGCATAAACATGTTAACCTGATAGTGCCAGGAGCACCTGGTGCAGAAATGCATTATTCTGAATGCATGTGTAGGATTCATGAATGTTATCCACAGATTGATTCAATACCGTTTTATGAGAAAATGATTCTTCACTTTCACTTGAAAAGGAGAAACTATTTTCTGTGAATGCATACCAATGAACATGCATACCTCAGTACATCAAGAAATACTTGGCACCATAACCTGCAGCAACAAAGAAAACTATTTTTGCTACTGAACATCACAAAGATATTTATGGTCATGAGTGATGAGAGGAAACAATGTAGTGGGAAAGATAAATTATTCTCACATTAAGATGATTTGAGGAATATTGCTTCACTGCTCCACTAATATGGTTCAAATTATTCTCATCAACTGGTGACCGTTGGAGGAAAATTGAAATTACACCCACTGTTCTCATAGATGCTAATGACTTCCTCTAGAAGGTTAATTATGTTGCGAATTAGTTTTATGTGATGAAAACCGGTGGTGTGTGCTGCATTGTTGGAATAAATTTCTTATTCTTAGAAACACTTCAACACACAGTTCTCTAATATTTCTATTGGGAAATAGACCTGTCTGTGTGATTTAAATCTTACATAATGCCATTTTGGTTATTTTTTTTCAAATTTTTATGTAAAATGTTAAATATCATTATTATTTTTGTTAAGGAATTAAGGATTGTGCTTATAAGCATCAGTCAAGAAAAAACTGTAAATACAATCTTTATATTCAGAATATATTGTTTTAAATCAGAAGTAGCCTATAACTTTTGTTAAAATGTTTCCATTAGAAATAAACCTCACCTTGACACTGCTCCTCTGCAAGCCTCTTCTTATAACACGCTCTCTGTGTCTTCATGACTGGAAATGAGGAAGCATGAACAGCACGAATGAGGCCCATTAAAACAACATTACAGCGAATGCAAAAGTTGTTGGACACGCTTCTACAAAGAGGAGAATACAGAGGGTCCACTGTGGATGATGGTAACAGCACTGCAGCTACGTCCCCTTCAGACGGAGATTAAACTGGTGAGATGTAAAGAAGAGGAGAGAGAGCAGGAGGAGAGAGATGGAGAGGCAGAGAGACAGAGGGAGAGAGAGAGAGAGAGAGAGAGATCACAAGATCATGCATTTGTCTAATTCATTTAGTCTATATGGTCTGAATGGTTTGAATTAGGGAGTGCATGCATAAGCTTCAACCCACAAAGACAAATGACAAGAAGAAGAAGCAAACATAAACTACATCAGTTACATTATAATTGTAAGATATTAAGGCAAATCTAACTATAATTTCATTTGTCCATGAATATTATTGCACTAAAGGGTGTTCTGTACCACAGAAAACGTTAGTCTTGCAAGTGCCCTCATGACCTAGAAATATTAATGATTCTATTTGATCACAGTGTAGGTTTTTTGTTTGTGTTAGTGGCCATGTATTCCCCTTCGTGTGTGGATGAGTATTTTTGAGCAGAAATGTCAAGAGATCTGCTTTTGCTATATCCGTCTGAATGAACTCCAGATGTGCAAAGTGACACCTTCATTAAATAATTAAAATCAATGTCCAAATATAGAACATCCAGAATGTTTTATGAAGTCTGTTTTACTGTAGGTGACTGTTGCTAACACACCCTTGACAGTACATTTTACAGAGTTGCAGTCAAAAATGTAGTGAGTAGTTTAAAATGGACGCTGCAAAACCCGCCTTATATGGCATCTAGTTTGCCAGAAAGTCATTAGAAGATGAGGACAGGGAAATATATAATTAATACATTATTGATAAAGCCATCTGTTTGTGGAGTAAATAAGATGGTAAAAGACTGTCTTCAAACTATGGTATTGAGAGATGTTGATTAATTTGTCAAAAGTAGTGTAAAATCCTAAAAAATAGAAATATCACTCAAAGCTTTATACAAAGATCAAGAAGATTATGGTAGCTACGTTAGTCAACATAGCTGTAGCTTTTGTAGCTGCAACTTACCTGCAGCGTGTAAAGAATACCCAGCTGGATAACTTGCTATACACCAGTTGAGCCAATGAAGTGCTGTCAGCCATCTTGGATCACCAACAGTTTTGGGTTGTAATGCATCATTTTGTAACATACTACAGTTACGTGCTGACTTTTTTCCAGTAACAGGTAGTGTAAAGGATTACAGTTTGAAAATCTGATTTGCATGTTGTGTTAGCTGGCTTACTAACGTTATCCACTAGAAAAGCTACATTCAGGAATCACTTGGTTTCGTTAAGAGCTCCACAGCTTCACTGAGAAGACTCGACTTCATGCACCCACTATAGCTAACGTTAGCTAGCTGGTGATTAGGGCTGCAACTAACAATAATTTTCGTTTTTGATTAATCTGCTGATTATTTTCTCAATTAATTGATTAATCTTTTAGTCAATGAAATGCTAAATGTCTGACCAACAACCTTCATATATTCAATTTTCTGTCATATATGACAAAGAAAAACAGCGAATCATCATATTTGATAAGCTTGAGTCAAAGAACATTTGGCATTTTTGCTTGAAAATGAATGAAACAATTACTCTATTACTATGTCAATACAGTTGCTGATTAATTTTCTTTAGATCAACCAATCACAGGCTGACTAATCATTAAATGACAACATCTTCTTTGAAGTTCTTCAAAAGGCTCCTTTGATGGAGATGAGTGACGGAAGTAATGAGTAATGTAACCGAGTACTTTTGCTGTCCATAATTAGTAATGTAATTACTTTGTAAATGAGATATACGTAATATAAAAGTGATTACATTTTTCAGGTAGCTTGCCCAACAATGGCAATACTACACTTACTAGTGCAGTGACCATTCAAATGTCAGAACAGGCTGATTACTTGACCTCTAGCTGCTACTTCAACACATAGAAAAATGAATACAGATGATGTGAGGTGTGAATGAGTATATACACCAACAACATGACAGGAACTAACATTCTATTATACACAGATGTTATAAATGATAAGTACTTGAATAGTAAATAAGTGTTCTTTTCTCATTTCAAGTTGCCTAAAATAAGAGATTCATTTAAAAAGTAAAAGAGCCTCATGTGCATCCTAAAATAAAGTGGATTGATCATATTGGCCTTCAGTTCGGATTTGAGTGGGTATGTTCGCGGGTGACCGATGCTCAACCATGTACCTGAATGCCTCCTGTGTGGACACAACGGTTCATTGGCTGCTGGTGCTGCTGATCTGCTAAACGTGCTGCTCACGCTGTTTGCTCAAAAGATTTGTGCTTTGTCTGTAGTGGCGCTAGACAATAACCACGGTCTCGGAGCATATGAGACAAACTGGTTTTGAACTGCCCATGGAAGAATTTCCTTCGTTTTATGCGTGTAATTACAGTCATTGTGTATTGGGCTCTGAGCGCTTCCAAAACGCGGGTGACCTATACTCAACAATGTACCTGAATGCCTCATGTGTAGTCACTCACTGCTGCTGCTGCTGATCTGCTACACGTGTTGCTAACGCTACGCTTTCTGTCTTGACATGGGGTAAGAGTGTCCATTTTTGATTAAAGCTCTGTTTTCACTGTCTACTCTTCTCTTTTTAGAGCACTTTTCTCAGACTTGTGTCACGCCTCGTCTCTGGTCTTTCCCTGACATGCTGGAGTGAGTCGGCAAAGCCCTGAAGCTCTGCCCTGCCCCTGCACAGAGAGGAGCAGCACGCTGATCGCTTGTTTATTCAATTTTTATTAATATTAAACGTATCACGTGTCCAAATTGCACCAAATTCGACACTGTACTCCCTCGAGTCCCCAGCCATACACCCGCCAAGCGCGGAGTCAGTCGGATGAACGGTTCAAGAGATACGCGAAGGACATACAGACAGATTCCTTCCTTTAGTAGATAGATGTATGTATTATATCTGTTAATAATCTCATACGTTTTTAGTGCAACTCGGTGTTCAATACCAATGATAGATAGATAGATAGATAGATAGATAGATAGATAGATAGATAGATGTAAAATCTTTGTCTGTGTTGAACAAAGAAGTTCAGCTGTCAGTTATATTTGAAGTGAAGAACTGAGAGTCACTCAAATCACTTGAACAATCATAGCTCCAAAAAAAAGCCCTCTTGACATTGTTGACAGTTAGTTGGGGCATCCCAGTGGCTCACTGTAGACATTAAGATGCAACTCATCATCGACAATATCCCTGGTTCAGATCCAATAGGGGACCTTTGTTGTGTTTCCCTTGTTTCTTGTCCTCTCTCCACTCTCTTAACATATTAATCACTCAAAAATGTGTTATATGTTAAGGGATTTGAAATCATGGCCATTACAGTTACAACAGTCAAAATTGTTTTGTTTTGGTTTGTTTTGGTTTGGTTTGGTTTTGCCACAACTGAAAAGGTAGATAACATGACATGACCTAATGCTTTCTGCAGTATTCTCAGACAGATACGTGCCCAATACAATTTTCATATATGTCAATAAAAAACAAGCTTTAAATGTGGAAAACATGTGGAAATATACATTTAAAACCATATCAAATGTCCAGCAGTTTTGAAATAGAAGCAGATTTCAGTCTGATCTTTTGGGAAATTCAAACCAAAGCAGTACACTTTGTCTGTGCTGTACGTGCAGTACTACCCAAACCTCCTGCTCTCAGCAGGCTGATGTGACATTTTCTGCTGACCACAGAGATGTTTGATTGTAGCTGCTGTTCAGAAAACCTTTTCTTTTTCTTTGGGAAATTCGATTTGAAGTATAACTTTCCTGAAGTTGTTCATCTCCAATGCAAGCACTGCAGCTTCCCTGTAGTCCTCACCTTTAGTTTCATTAGTTTTAACAAGGATGAAATGCAGTTTTACAATCTGTATGGAGCTGAAGACTATATATATATATATATATATATATATATTGAAAGGAAGGATGTGTGATGATATCGTTCAAAGGAAGAGCTGGCGAAGTTCTTATTTTGTAGACGTTTATTAGACGATGGCCATCGGGTCCATTCCATATACAAAGATGGTCTGGGCAATGTACCACTGTCGGTGCACAGCTTATATAGGGTTACACATCTGTATCTTATCATATGAATAACATGCTTTCCAGGGGCACTACCTCCGTTGGGAGCCATCCATCAAGTGATTGACAGCTATCTCACAACATATTATGTGTCACCACATGCCCACATCTGGAACCGTTCCAGACTTAACCATGGATCCATTGTTTGTATCTAAAAGGCCACCCAGAAGGGCTATGCCATTTTACCCAAGGTGTCATACAGACCAGGGAATGTTTCTGTCACACGTCCAACATCCAAAATCAGTAAAATACATAGGGTCATATAAAATCATACTAACATATATATATATATATATATATATATATATATATATATAAGATGCTCCTGAGACAGTTAGACATAATAGCAGGGTGTAAGATGCAGGCAGGAACAGCGTACATGGAACGCCATAACCAAGTGGCTGGCATAGTGTACAGGAACATCTGCACTGAGTATGGGTTGGAGGTCCCAAGGTCACAATGGAAGACAAGCCAAGATCCTGTGGGACTTGCAGATCCAGACTGACAAGCTGGTGATGGCTAACCAACCGGACATCGTGTTGATTGACAAACGACAGAAGAAGGCATTGGTGATAGACGTAGCAATCCCAAGTGACAGCAACATCAAGAAGAAGAAACACGAGAAGATTGAAAAATACCAAAGGCTGAAAGAGGAGCTAAAAAGGATGTGGGGAGTAAAGGCAACAGTGGTGCGAGTGGTAATTGGAGCACTGGGGGCTGTGACCCACAAATTGGAAGAGTGGCTCCAGCAGATTCTGGGTACAACATCTGAGGTCTCTGTCCAGAAGAGCGCAGTCCTAGGAACAGCTAAGATACTGCGCAGAACCCTCAAACTCCCAGGCCTCTGATAGAGGACCCGAGCTTGAGGAAGACACATTACCACCACCCCATGGGAGGGGGGTGAGAGGGAGAGATTTATATATATATATATATATATATATATATATATATATATATATATATATATCACTGAACAACCTCCACAATCCATGATCATATATGCCACTCTGTCTCATTGAAATTCACTGACACTGAGCCATCAACTAATGCAGTCTTGGATCTTTTGCCCTCTTTTTGACAGCAAAGGTTACGTCCACAAGTGCTCTCAATTCAGAAGTATCCATTTATACATAATACATTGGACTGTTTTATTCTCTGGGTGGAATAAAATTTGACCATCATCACCCCAAAACAAACTGTGCGCTTATCTACTCTGTCCATTTTGAACAGACTAACTGCATTTCTGTGTGTATAATTATTCAGGCTGCGTCGTTATCCTGTGAAGAGCAAATGACCTACTTCCTTCAAATCCATTATCTCCTCAAAGACTATTACTTTTTTAAGTGATATGCATGATGTTTTGATTCTTATTAGTATTCAGTGCTGGTATGGCAATCCCAATTTTGTGTAATGAATACATAATGCCTTTCTTATTCACAGTTTGTTCACCATAAAAGTGCTACTTCTCTCTTTTTTATACACAACATTGTCTGCTGTGCTTATTAATTAATTTAGTCATTGTCAGAAACTACTATATATATACACCCTATAAGAAATTTGTCTTATAATATATTTGTGGCCCTAAATTGTTAAATGAAAGGACAATTAGGAGTATTAGAAACAACATTTTTTAATGCGGAATATAAGCCATTTGTTGTGTAATCCTTACATACTTTTGTATTTGAAAGAAATACTATACCTGTACATGTATATTTATGGTATTTGGCAGAGATGTTCTTTGCCGCATTGATTTATAACCCTGCTCAGAATTCATGAGGAAGATAACGTCATCAAACACTATCAAATCAAACAATAATTGAAATTTGGTCAGATCACCCCAGCAGTTATTACCTATATGAGCTAGAGGTGCTGCAGGGACTAAACTTGTTTGCTGATTGAAAAGTTTCAACTTTTCAGTCTCTCAAACATCTACTTAATTACACAGGGGCTGATTATGCTTTCATTTCATTTCATTTCATTTCACTTGACTGGGTAATAGAATAAGTTTCTTGCTATAAGAATGCAGGAGAGGGTGCCAAGTGCTAGTTAATGTAGAATAGGGACTCAGCATACAGCAGCACACAGCAATAGGAAATAAATAGGACAAAAATATGTAGAGCTAAGCTGTGTATGAATAATAACGGCTACAATAACTATTCAATGAATCAGTGTTATTGTTTTATTTACCTGATAAATTGTGTTCCTATAGCAAACACCAATATAACAGTTGAATTTACTTTCGAAAGTGTGGTTTAATGCTTTTCAATGTCATGAAAAATAATGCAAAATAAACTCTTTTGCTTACATCCTCCTTTATCCTGCATTATTACATTTCAAGAAAGTTGATGTTTCAGTTGAAAATCCAGCTCTCATACAAGGCTGCAGCATATTTAAATATAGAAATGTGTCTGTCACATTGATTCACTCACTTCTCAGTTTACAAAGTCAGTTACTGCCCTTAACACCTCAGGTTGCCAACAGAGGGCACAGTAAGTTCAGGTTGTGACACTGTACACACCTCCACACAGTGAAGACAATGTTATGTTTATGTGAGCGTAACATAGCATGACTGCTGTGTCTGATTTCATTACAGGAAGTTTTAGTTTGACAATCAGAACATCCATCAGTCATGGTGCAGTGAGACAGTGAGATGTTTCGAAAAGATTTACATCTAACAGTGCAAGACTGGCAAATGGAGGTGAAATGTTGCCTGACATATTTCCATTTGAGAAATACACAATCTCTCTCTATTTCACAGTATGTGGAGTTTTTAAATCTGGTGTTGGTGGTGACATTCCCGCGGCCGGATGAATGCATACTGCTTGGAAGTCGTCCAAGCAGCTAACTTCCAGTTAGCCCTCTGCTAACTTGAACAGGGATAAAATAATTTAATCGTGCAGCCCTTCTAGACTTTCCAAATGTTATTGGACCAAATGGACCAAATTCTAATAGTGAAACGAGTCATTTTGCGGGGGTTGTGTTACACTCAAAAGCATTTATCCACTGTTTTACAGCTGCAACAGTAGCAACGGAGTACGCTATGGTGGAGTCTATGACATAAACATGTGTCGACAGTGTTTTTGTAATTACTCTGACAATTACTGAACAATTACTCTGACAAAAGTTGCACACTCCAGCTTTAATGTTCCAGCATGTAATGATTTCCTGGGGAACAGTTTGTCCCTATTCCATCATAACAACGCCCCCATGCACAAAATCAGGTCCATAATGAAATTATTTTCTCAAATTGGTGTGGAAATAAATTGACTGGCCTGTCAATCCCATCTAACACCTTTGGGATAAATTGGACAGCCAACTGCCTCATCTCCCACCATGACCTTTCAGGGGCTCTGAACTCATTACTGAACTTCAGTGATCAAACTTACGCTGTATTCTTGCAGCTGAATGCAGGCAAATCCCTGCAGCCAGAGGAGTGGAGGCTGCTATAGTAGCGTGTTCTCCTTTCCTGATGGAAGAAGTTTTGGATTGTGCAGAGTAATCATATTGTATGCACCTTTATAGAATTTATGGTCCACAATAAATATTTTTCATCAAACTGAAAACACATACAAACATGTTTTACATTCTAACTTCTGCAAGAAGAATGGTAGAATTTCCTCCCCTCACAAGCAGAACTACAAAAATCAATACGACGTGAAACACAATTTAGTTCAAGAAAGTGTAATAAACGTAAAAGACCTCATTCAACTTGATGCCTGGAACAGACAGCAGGGCTGTTCATCTTGCATAATGTGTCCTGTAATACGTCTTATCTTTATCATACTGTATAGACATGTTTGGCCTTTCACTACACAACAGTGTTCAAAGGTGTCCTTGAAAAGAGCCTGAAATTTACACCAGAGACATAAATCAAAAGGGCTGTGCTCTTTGCTTTGAGGTGATGATTTACAGAAAAACAATCATTGTCTGCCTGAAAATAAAATAAGGTGTATGCACAGATCAACGTTGTATAAAGTATGTTTTATTCCCTCAATAAAACACTGCTGATGATTGTATCGTATGAGAATGGTGCATGGTTTATGCATAGAGGTACATCCATCAGCTCACATAATACCTCGACCTCGATATCAAAGGCTTTAACAGCTTTAGTGTCTTTTCGTTTTTAAAATAACTACAAGGAATTTTTAACCGGTTATGAAACAGTCTCAATTTAATACTGATGCCTCTATATGACCTACATAAGCCAATGAAACCATCAGCAAGAACATTGGCTATTTCTATATAGTTATTCTAAATGTCTGGAGACGTTACAACAACGAGGGAGAACATTTCTCTTCGTTTGAATAATGATAAAAGTAAAATTAGACTTGTTGTCGGCTTCCCGACTCATTTTAAAAAAGACAAGAGAAAACGAGCGAGAGCGCGTGAGCGAGCTGAGAGCGCGTGAGAGAGGTGGTCGAGCGAGCTATAGAGTGAATCAAGACGGGGGGCGGTGGTATCGAGAGCAAAGCAGTGAATCAGAGAAGTAAAAACGTTATTTTCTGATTGTTTCACGTTACGTTCTAAAGCACAAATAAACATGCCCACACCTCTGCACAACCATGCAGGAAGGTGTCACATTGCTGGATTTGGTGGTGAATGCAGCCTTACATGTAAACTAGGCATATGAACAGACTAAAACAAAGTTTACTTTGTTTCACCATCGTCATATTACAGTTATTAATCTTACATAGCCACAAACAGACACATTACCTGTGTCTGTGCATGCTGCAAACAGCTGTGTGTAAAAAAGAAAAATAGTATTAAAAACAAGTGGCGTCTTTTTTTCACTTGCTTCCAAAACTAATTTTAGTGCTATCCTAATCAAGATCTTTACGACTCGAGGCAGTGGTGCTCATGGGAAATGCAGTCTTCATTCTGGGAAACACTGATGCTTTTGTCGACAGGGGCTGCTAAAATCAACACAAAATGAAAATTCACTGTAGTAACTTTACAGGCCAACAATCTGAATCTTTCCTCTGTGAAAGCTGTTATTTTATTGTGTGTGTGGTCGGTAACCATCGCTACGCAGGACAAACTGCACCATAACTGAATGAAAGCACTGATAGGGGTTTTAATGGGTTGACATAATAACCAAAGATATGAAGCTCATATTGTTCACATTTTAACCCAGTTTTGAAATGACTGGTTGAACTGAATTAATTTGACAAATTTAAACCAGAACCACAGTTACAGAAGAGTTATTCATACATAGATGAATAAAATTAGAATAACACATTAGAGCTGATAAAGTTAGTCTTGGATAACTTTGTTGGAAAGGTAGGAGGAATAGTACAGAGGAGCACATTTACAAGAATAATAAATATATATCACTGTAGAGACTCCCATAATGCAATAATATTCACTAACTGACAACAAGAAGCAAAACAATAACTGATTTTATAATGTACTATAAATGATTTGCAGTTATTCATACAATATTATCATATGAAGCCTTGAAGACACAACGCAGTCGGACACACTTTGTTAATTAAAAAAACAAAAAGCTGCTTGTGAAACTATCTAATTAGAGAGTAATACAACTTTAATTGCATGGCTGAAAACAGCTTGAAAGAGATAATGGTTATAAAGGCTTTTACGTCTTACCTCACTTTTCATGGCTTTTCATGATTTGTTTATACTCTGTTCAAGTCATCTAATGTTTTAAATCTACTACTATATACACTGCAAATAAAGCATTTGTTGGCCTTTACAACTAAACTCATATTTAGACCTGAAAACCTCTACGTCCTCCTTCTCCTTCTTTTTCTTCTTCTTCTTCTTCTTCACCACCTTGTTCCCACAAACAATCTGTCCTTGAGAGCATAGTTAAACACATTTTCACATTAACACATTTCAAATCTCTTTCACTTAATGCATAAACAACTCTCAAAAGCCATGCTAGCCATGAGGCTCCGTGTCAATGACAACATTAACATCTGGATAATTAGCAGCTGTAATGTTTATGTTCACCAACTTTGTATGTTAACATGCTAACATTTGCTAATTAGCACTTACCACAAACTACAGCTGAGGCTGATGGGAATATCATTAGTTTTGCAGATGTTATACAAAGTGAATTTTGTTGGCTGTTGGTGGCGCCAGAAGAAAAGTTAAAGAGTCACTAAATTTATTACAAGTCATCTCGTTGGGAACATGAACGTGAATATAACAATGACAATATCATTCGTTTCAGCAAGTGCCCCCAAACAACATATGTTTAAGTTCAAGTGACAAAGCAGTGGTTGTAGTAATGATGGAGGCAAAGAAGGAAGGTTATGTTATAATAGAGCAACAAAGTCCACATATAGGAGGAGGTCGAGGTGGATGAATGGGTCAAAAAAACATTGGGCTTCAACACAGGAGATCGCCGTTAGCTTCCCGTTTCAATAAAGTTGACTCACCATGACCACGACTGTCCCCTACCTTTAAGGATACGGTGGTTGTTACTGTAACCATGATGACAAAGGGGCCCTAACTACGGTGGCTGCAAATTAGGAAAACACCTTCACTGATTTTTGCAACACGTGCACAGCATTTAGAAAATGCGCCGCTAAGTTGCAACATGTTGAGCAACAACTGACCTGCAGTTGAAGGACTGTTATTGAAATGTCCTGTCTTTGAGATGCTGATTGATCAATTAATTAAGCTGATTAATCTGACCGTGTTGTCCTATACTGCATTATCATGTTATTGCTCAGTATAATATTTTTCATTACATTACAACTTGTTCAGGTCACACAAATTAATCAGCTGTGGATCCACATGTTTGACTTTTGTCCCGACTGATAATCAAGGGCAATGAATTCTTGAAAATAGTCGAGATGTAAATGAAATGACATTTAGCCAAGACTCTTTACAGCTACAAGACATCTCCTGCTCCTTCATCTTGTGAGTGTTTCCCTCATTCTAGCTACTTGACATCAAAACAAAGGATCACATAACCTCTTGTTATTGCCCTTAACAAGTGGTTATGGCTGGCAATGTGTATTTTATTTAAAATAAATAAATAAAACAGTTTAAAAGCTGTATCCATTGTGTATTTGTGATATCAGTGATTTTATAAAGATGAAAAAATGGATGGGTGAGATGAGGAGGGAGGCTTCTAAAGCAAAATTTGTGTTTAATACCTCATTTCAAACACTAGTCATGCCTGCACATAGTTCATCTCAGCATCCACAAACATAAAAACAAGCATAGAGTCCTTGTATCAGACCCACTGTGATGAATGTGCAGCTGCACTTCAGCTGGACACCTCTAATCAATGCAGCTAGATAATCAGTTACTTCACTTGATCAGATAAACGCTGCTCTGATTGTTTTGTGCTAGGCGTTTACTGGCACAACTCTTTTTTAATTCCCAAAACAGATAAGATAACACTGATCGTTCACTTGCAAATGCAACCGGATCTCTAAGTTGTCAGATTTGTCACTTCCAAGCTTCTCTGGAAATCATGTTCCCATGACGACAAAGAGCAACAAACAACAAAGAGACAAGGAAAAACAAACAGCTCTCTCAAAAAATGCACTCATTAGTCTGCTGTTAGCAGCTCTGTGAATATAGTTTCTTTATTTTTAGTATTTCTGTGGTTTTTAATTGGAATTCATAGTTCCCAAACTTTTTTGTTTTTTTAGTCCCTTGTTTTATTTGAATACTTTTACAATGATCTGTCTCTTACGAGGTTTGAAAGAAATAAACCTAAATATATTTAACAGAATTATGTTTTGCTGCCTTTCTATACCATTAATAATTACACAAAGCATCAGATTTATCTCACAACCTACAGTGTAATTGTAACTTTTATTGGATTTCAATTTCACAATAATGATGATATCAAGTGATATGACCGGTTTACATTTTCTGGTGTATTTTTGTGTGTGCGCATGTCTGTGTTTATGTTTTTAGTAAAGGAAAAGTACACTCTAGTTTGACAACAAAAAGTGACATTAAAGGATAGGTTCATAATTTTTCAAGTCTGTCTTAAAACAATAGTCAGGTCCCCATATGAACATGCAAGCAGGTTTTCTTTCTCTAATCGTTCCTCCTGTTCATACTGGCCTTTAGAAAATCCCTTTCTAGTGTTCTTTCAATGTAAGTGATTGGGGGACAAAATCCACAGTCTTTGTTTTGTGTAAAAATGTATTTAAAACTTTATCTTAAGCTAATATATGGCTTCAGTCACCAAGATTTGTCAAATCAAGTGTCTTTTTCGTACAAAATTCCCTCTTTTTGTTACCGTATCCTTCCTCTGATGCTCAAAAAGGGAATCACTGTCCAAGGAAACACAAAAAGGGAATTTTGACTAAAACAACTGTAAATTTCGAAGACACCCACTTGATATGACTAACCTGAACTGCTGAAGCCTCATATTAGCTTCAGATGATGTTTTAAATAAATTTTTGCAAAGGACAATGGCTGTGGATTTTGTTCCCCGTCACCTACAATGAAAGCGCATTTGGATGGGATCTTTTAATGGTAAGTATGATCAGGAGGAATGATTAGGAATGAGCAAAACCTGTTTCAGTATTCATTTGGGTACCAGACTGTTGTTTTAAGACACACTTGAAAAATTATGAACTTATCCTTTAAGTTGGATATACTTTCAGGAATAAAGTAAAATATTGTTGTTCATCTCTGCTGAGTCTCTTGATCTACTGATACTCTTTTATGTATTTTTGAAAGTCCATAAGGAGATGTGAGTAGACGACAGTGTGATGGGAACAGTGGCAGTGGATGCAACACTAAACAGTATGACGTTCCGTCTGCAAGTGAAATAAACAACTCTGATTTAGTGAGAATTAAATCAGCCAAGCATAAATCTGACACTACTGATAAATCTCCACAAGTTTAGTGCGCAGGAACTAAACCAGCTGTCTATGTCAATTTATAGCTTTGTAATAAAGCTCCCACCGTTGGCCCTCATCTAATAAAAGGTATAAAGCACTCCAAGCGTGAGACTCATGATTAGCAATGAGATTCCCCATAACAAAACGATTTTTCATGCTGTTTACAAACTTTAAACTATTGGAAATACAGACGAAGCGTTGCAAGCAAACATTCACATGTGTTGTTACTTTATGCAGTAACAACACTGTTTTTGTACTTTTCATATGATACATCCTTTTATACTTCTTAAAGAAAACTATTCCCTGTATCCCAAAGTTTATGCTCTATATTCACCTCCTATTGTGTTATATTTTGTTACCTCTGAGTTATATTCCCTGTTTTGCAAGTGTATTTTGCCAATAAAATATAATCTGATAAACAACATTTATATTGCACTTCTATCTATAACAGTTATAAATAGTAGCAAACGTCAGGTTCATTTACAACATGATGATACGATAATAGACAACAACACACACAAAATAAGAGACATTCATTAACATTTCACATCTCAGTTGGCTGTATTCAGTTGACATTTCTATGCACGCTTTCTAATGTGCTTCATTGGTTTTCTAAGTGTTTTGGCATTTCTGTGTGTAGTATCTCTTAATTGGCTGTGCAATGACAGCACATGTTTGATACGGATGATTTGTCCAGTGCACAGCTTTAGATGTGACAGTAAAAAGTCTGCTTCACAAACCTAAAGGCTCAGATAAGAAGAGATCACGTACGTCAAAATCGTGACATCAGGTTAATTTGATATATCTCACTTTTATGTGCCTGACATTCAGTGAGTTTATACATCACACTACAGATTCAAGGATCATACAACAACTCATACATGAAAATCTTTTATCTCTAAAATGCCAGTTTTCCTAAGACAAAATGTTTTGTTTTGAGTTTAAAGGAATAGCTCAACATTTTAGGAAATATTTACTTTCTTGCCGAGTGTTAGATGAGAAGACTGATGTACTCTCATGTGTGTTAAATATGAATCTAAAGACAAACAGCTGTCTGGCTCTTCCCAAAGGTAACAAAATCCATCTGCCAGGACCTCTAAAGCTCACTAATGAACTTGTTATGTCTCGTTTATTTAATCCATACAAATCTAAAGTGTAAAGATGACAATCTGTTGTTTTCACACTTTCCAGTGGTAATTCTAAGCTGCACTAATTGGCTGCTGGCTGTGGCTTCATATTTATCCTACAAATATGAAAGTGATATTGATCTTCTCATCTAACTTTTGGCAAGAGAGCATATTCCCCAAAATGTCCTTTAATCATGATTCATTTTTGACTTTATCTAATGGTTTAACCACAGTTTGTAACTGTAAAGAACTGGAGTTACAGTATAATGCTCTCGCATGTCCACAGTGATGGAAATAAACTATGTATTAAATGCATTTAAACTGTGAGATAATTACCATCAAACATACAGTAAGACACACCGCACATCAGAGAAGTCTGAGCCTGAAAGTAAAAACAAATTAGTTTACTGTCCTGCAGTCAATATTTTATCAGCTTAATTGCTGTGTGCAGATAATTTTTGTGCAGCTTCGTGTGTAACAATACAAGCCTTGTAATAAACTTCAGAAATTAGTTTGTGACTTCTTTGAAAGAAAGTATAAGAAAAGTCTGGCAAGAACAAAAAGGCATTTTCAAGAACTGGCAGTGTTTTATATCAAGTTTGGCTGTCTTTGATTTGATTGATCTAAAAACTTGTTTTTTAATATATGAAACAGTCAAATATTTCTCTGAAAAAATATCATATTCCCAGAGAACATCTATAATAGAGGACACACACATCTCTCTCTGTCTTTTTAAATATAAAGTTAGATAAAACTGAGATTTGTCTTGCTTTTTCCCATTTACTGTAGGATTGGATTCAGCTATTTGTCTTTTCACAGGAGATATTTTACCTTGTCATAGCAGGAAAAGAACAGGTGCTTTATTTGTTGGTGTGACAGTGATTAATGTTATTATTTATACCTGTACTTTCCCACTGTGACATGTAAAATTGACTTCTGTGAAAAGAGCATAAGCATAAGGCTACTCAGTAAGGTCACACACATTTGCTTGACTTAAAGGACCAGTGTGTAGGATTTAGTGGCATCCAGTGGTGAGGCTGCAGATTACAACCAACTCCCAAGTGTAAGATAACCTATAGTGCCTGCGATACTTGTGAAAAATGCGAAAGGCCCTCTCTAGAGCCAGTGTTTTGTTTGTCCGTTTGTGGTGCAACATACCAGTCCAAACAGCAAACAAAGTTAGCGACTAGCTGGCTAATATTTACAGTTGGAGGAGACCAAACCAAAGTTAGAGTGAATATTAGACTTAAATTCACTATCTGACCAGAGACATCACATTAATGAATGCTAATATTGCTACCTGTCTGCTGGTTGTGAGGATAAGCAACTGTTTGCTAACACGTTCACCATAACAGCCATAAAAACTGATCATGTTGTGTTTATGTTATGCTTGTTTTTGCTGCCCCCAAGTGGCCAAAATGATTAATGCAGGTTTAAGGATCAGATTATATATGGAAGGTCACCAGTTCAGCTTCTGCAAAGAACATGCAGATGGCCTGAGAGTCCTTAGTAACAAAACAATGTTTACTGACCTACTTGACTGTAAGATGTCTGTGGAGAGAGATCTTCGAGATAAATACTCAAGGATTTTCTATTCACACTCAGGCTGATGATTTACTTGCCCACAGCCTAAATGGTCGTCATTAGTCTCACTGGTCTGAACAATTGCCCTTTCCAATAACTTGGAGACTATTTTTCACTTCTTGGCTCAGCAGAGAAACTTTTGGTCAAACATTAAATTTTGACAAGTGTAAAGTGACAAGGAAACTGTTTTAGTTGAAGTGAACAGAGGTTACTAAGTGCAGTGAAACGTCACAATGAGTCAAATCCCTTATCTGTTATATTCGTCCGAACAATTCTTAACATTACATCACATCAGAGCATGACTGTTTCAATATTTCAATATACTTAAATTATTAACACATGTCACCTCATCTTAAATTTTCTCTACCTGCTCTATCACCCACACATTTCCGCCAGACAGCCTCTGCTGCTTTCGCGGCAGCCTGATTTCAACATACCTGACTGGATGAAGCCTTACCTGTCTGGAGCTTATTGAAGGATATTGATTTACAATCTGAGTGACATATACTACTCCCACCTGTGATGCATACAGTGTAATGAATGATGACTAATAAAGACTACAAACACAAAAGGATAGCACTATTTTATTCTTTCATCATTTATCAATCCATTATCTACACCTGCTTATCTTGTACTGGGTCACACAGCGGTGGAGCATATCCCGGATATCACATTTGGCGAGAGGTGGGTTGCACCCTGCACAGGTTGCCAATCTATCACAGGGGAGAGGCACATACAGACAGACAGCCATTCACGCTAGAGTCACCAATTCACTCAGTCTGTTTGTCTTTGGACTGTGGGAGTAAACCAGAGCACCTCACGTAAAACTCACGTAGGCAGGGCAGGATTAACCCACATGGGGGCCCAGGGACTGTCTGTTTATTGTGTATGTATCAGTTAGTGATCAGTAAGTTTGTGGTAACTTTATGAAGCTCATGTATTAAGATGTACTATGGAAGCAAATATATATTGATACAATAAATGTATTTATCTTGCTAGTAAGTATTGCTTATGTAGCCAAAGCCAGTCATCCAAAAATTAATTTTTAAATATAAATGAACCACATGGATGACATATTCTTTCACTGCAGCCCTCACTATGTGTGAGCTAAACACACTTCCAATAAAAAGACAGCAACTGGCTTTTGAAGTTCTTACTGAAAACAGTTTTGGCCTAACATGTTCATTGATAGTGATTAGAAATCAGAAAAAGATGAGAGACCATAAACAAGAGATAAACCAAAGGTATTGTAAAAAATGATTAAGTGCTGTTGGAAGAAAACTGCATTCAACAAATAGCGGCAGGCCCGCATGCCAGGTGGAAACAGTATCACCAGTTAAAGATAAACACTGAATTATATACTGAGAGGTGTTTTACCACACATTGATATGAAGGGTGTAGATGTAATAAAGGAAACATCTGTCAGTATAAAGGAAAACTATTTCACAGCACCATACACTCCAAGATTGCCCTAATGTTGAATTAGCTTAGCCAACACCTTTACAAAACAATTTTAACAAAAGCTGAACATTATAGCCAGCGTTACCTTCTATGACATTATTGTAGGGCTGTTTCATTAATGCTAGTTTTATCAGCTGTTGGTGACAGAATTATTTACTTATGATGGACATGGCTAGTATAGTTCATTCTGAAACACCTGCTACTCTTGCACAGACACATTACCTTAATCAGACTGTCGCAGCACAGATGTTAGGCCACTTTTTCAGCAAGTTAGTTTGGGTTTCTTCAAGGTTGATAATTAAAAACAGATAAAAATGATGCCAGCTTTATCCTTCATTTTCTAAAATCACCTCATGTATCGCAGCTTCAGTCATTACTAATTAAATAATAAGCACAAAGTGTCTTACAATTACATTTTTCCGCTTCAATCGCCATCTCTATCTGACAGAAATTAAAGTTAGAAGACCACAACACTGTTGAGATGCAATGTGCCGTCTCGGGTCTCTTGGTCGGATAGAATGATCCCTCTTGCTCTGCGTAAAGAATTGTGTTTAATGAGCTCATTAAAATCCTCACAGATGTGTCGCTGGCCTGCCACACCCTTTGCACTGCTGTGTATGTGGGGTGCACGCTTGGTGCCACTCATAAGCGAAGTCAATTGATTTTTTTCGCAGCCTCCTGCTGTCCTTGAGAGGCGTAGCGATTAGATAGTGCCATTACTGGAAGGTCACAGGTTTGATTCCTGCAGCAGCCAATATGTCTGTCTGTGCTGATGTGTTGTTTGCCATGTCACTGAAGATCTCTGTCTACTAAAAGGACAACTTAGCCTGAAATGTTGCAGTAACTGAGCAATAAACAAGCTACTTCAGTGTTTCAACCTGCACCCAGTTCCTGCAGATTTTACAACTGCTGTACACACCCAGCATCTAGTTGGCCTAAAAAAAAACTCTATTCAACCTTCTTTGTACAGGAAATGTACCTACTGCATATTTTACAATTGTGATGGCTTATTAATTCAGATCTGGCGGGCTCAAGAGCTAAATGAATAAGCTGAACTGTATATTTTTATATTATAGCAAACATAGAAACAGCTATTAATTCATGCATCGTAGTCTGTAAATATCATCTGATTATTAAACACCTCAGGCTAAAATGAGAATCTTCACAGGTGTCTCACATAGGATAAAATAATATTTGCATATAGATTTTATGGTTGTTTTTAGCCGTGTTAGGTGCAGTTAGATGTGTTTTCCCGCATTAGATAATAAGGAAGGCAAGGCAATAACAGAAATGCCCTTGGCATATTTTTCTGTAATCAGCAATATACTGTCGAGTGTGGTGAAGCCCATTTGAAAAAATACATTTATATTATAAAAATGTAGGACTTTTTAATAAATATGATTTGATCCCGGGCTGGGAGACAGTGTGTCAACATGAAAAACAATTTGTGTGAGTAACAGGACTTTCTAACAATGGGCTGGTGTGACTTCATCATCAATTAAGCACATGGTAACTGTTTAACCCACCAGAGGTGTGATCAGTTCTGCAAGACAGCAAAGGCAAGTGAGTAAAGGATCCATAAATATAATCAGACAGGTGATGAGGACAAAGTAGGTTTTATGAATTCCCCTTAACAGCCCTGTAAAGGCCCATCACTACTCATTAACCCATGAGAAAACTTTGCTCCCATTTGTAGCACATCTGGTCACATGACCACTGGGCCACAGGAGAGAACTGTTTAAAAGGAGGCTTAGTGACGGAGGGAAAGTAGACACTGAGCTGAGCACCTGCTGAGCACATCAACAACAGGAGCCAAAGACGCTACAAGACAAACTGCTGTCAACTGTCACCATGAAGGCCACAGTCGCAACCATCGCTCTCGTCATCCTGGCTCTCGGCTGGACCTCTGAGGCTGTGCAGGTCCAAGTAAGTGCATCACTTAAAATTTCTGTTTGACTAATGTCTCCTGTGAGACTTCCTGGCCTGGACAATGACATTGTCTGCTCATTAGAAGAGGCAGTGGCTGTATTTATCTTTAATTCATGTAGGTTACACTGCAGAAATGCCACAGCTACAAACCTGCACCTGTACTCTTGTGGAGTACAAACCATATTAAAACTGTACATCTCTGCTATATTTGTATCATCACTTACTTTGAACTTATTATGCTCAGCACAGCTCCAATATCTCCATCATTCATCATTTTGCTGCAGTAGTAAACTGGGCCTTTGGTTAAGCTTAGATCTTTACCGACATCTGTCTTTTCTCCTAGGAGAATGGATTGTCTTTCTCTCTGGAGGCAGTGAAGAGGCTCCAGGCGCTGGCAGAAAGCAGCGGTTGGACAGGACAACAAAACCCACGCCTCAGGATGAGCACAGTGTCCTTTTGTGCCAACCCTTTGCTCCCACAGGAGTTCATGCCGCTCTGTAAGCAGAGAGGTGCATCCGCATCTCTGGCCAGACTAGGTGAGGCCATTATATATTGAACAGGCAGTCTTAGTGATGGACTTTTAAGTGAACATGTCATGAATATTGAAGTACAGTTGAATCAGCAGCGTAGCTAATCTGTCATCTCTGTTTCTTTTCTTCATGTCAGCTATGGTTCCCATGGACATCTGTGACATCTGCGCCTTTGCTGCCTGCACTGGTTGCTAAACAAACCCAGCAAGCCAGAAACATCTTGTCCAGTTTAAGATTTGTGATTTATTCTCCTCCCTTTCAAAACTGTTTCAGGGAAATTCTGAAATTTTTTGCCCGTAATGATGCAACGATGACTTTTTGATCCCTGAATACAGAGCTTCTGACTCTTGTAAAAGTGTAAAATTTTAAGTCACTATTGGACAAAAATGGCTCAAACAGAAAAACATCAGACAAACTGAGATATGTTTGTTGCAAACTGTTACTTTGTAGCATATTTACCATTTATTTTTCTGCATAGAGTCCTTTATCATACATTTTATATTTGGAATTTACATTATTTGTTACATTTCTATCTTACCAAGCTTTGTATACATATTTTTTAAAAGATTTTTCTTTTTTTTTTCTTTTTTCTCCATTTTTCTTGACCTTATTTTGAATAAAAAGCCTTTACTGACAGATCATGTGTACACTGTGTATACTTTCCTACAAATGCAATTCCAATATATACTTAAAGCTGCAGAATAACATCAAAACAAACTGGCAAGTATAAAGTCTTCACCGTAACACTGGCTTATAAATTTTATATAGCGAAAGTGTTGGCAAACACTTGCCTATTTACATATCCAGCAGACACAAAGCAACATTAGCATACATTTGATAGTGTTTATGGGACTTCATGAATAAAATTCCACTTATCATTCTCCTTTAAGCTCTCCTCATTTGAAATTCACTGGGTCTTCAGCTGCTGGACTCTTAACTTTCTTCACCAGGTAGTCGCTAACTTTGTCTGCTGTTTGGTGCTGGGCAGTGTGCAGTACTGTGTGACTGCCTACAGTCACATTTACATGCAGTAAATGTTTGTACATAAAACCAAAACAATGAGCTAAAAGTGAATAAAATCTTCAAAGAGCTGCACATTGGGGTGTTAATTACCTGTAATTCCAGAATTACAAGTCACATGCATCATTGTCACTGTCTTTTTTGAAACTACGGCTATTTACAAATTGTGGCTTTTAACAAAGTTCTAATTTTTAGCTTTTGTTCAAGTTTGAATAAAAACAGCAAGGAGAAATTTGTATGGATATTCAAAAGTTTCACAAAACAGATTTTTTAAAAAAACTAAATCAGTTATGGATTCATCAAACTTGTTCTTGTATACTGTGGAAATGTCAGTGGTGGAAGAAGTACTAATACAGCAACATGAAAATACTCGATTACAAGTAAAAGTCATAAATACTTAATACAAGTAAAAGTATTAGCAGCAAAATGTACTTAAAGTTTTAAAGTAAAAGTAGTCATTTTGTCCCTCTGACTGATATATTATTATATATGACATCATTAGATTATTGATACTGAAGCACCAGTGTGTAGGCAACATGTTACTGTTGTAGCTGCTGGAGGTGGAGCTAGTTTGAATTACTTTATATACAGTTAGAGTCCAGTGGCTCTCAACCTAGGGTTTGGGCCCCTCTAAAGGGTCACCAGATAAATCTGAGGGGTCATGAGATGATTAATAAGAGAGGAAGGAAGAAAAACGAAGCTCTGATACACAAATCTGTTTTCAGTTTTTGTACTTTTTCTCTAATCTTTGATTTTTGGTGAAACATTGGATCATTTTAACATTTATTGAAATTAAAGTGGATGACTGTGAGAAGTTTAGAGGGAAAAATCATTATTGGGTGGAGCTGTTAACAACTAATAAACATCTGAAATGTGACCCTGACTACACACTGCTTTTTGTAAGACGTCAAAAGTCAAAAAGGTTGGAAACCACTGGTTTCATCTTTAACAATTTGTTGTATTTTAAAAGCTTGTTATATTATTCATTGTATCAAATCTTCATCTGAAAAGTACCTAAAGCTGTCAAATAAATGTAGTGAAGTAGAAAGTACAATATTCCACTCTGAAATGTAGTGGATTGGAAGTATAAAGTGACATAAAATGGAAATACTCAAGTAAAGTACAAGTATCTCAAAATTGTACTTAAGTACCATACTTACTTTCCTACTACTTGGAAGTAGTGGTAAACGTGCATCACCGTCACTGTCACTTTCATTGTCTTTTACCCTTCACTCACCACCATTGGCTGTATTTTCAGGAATAGTCAGAGCTGAAACACCTGTACATTCAGTTTTTAATACACATGTTTATTTTAAAATGACTCAACACATTAACATCATTAACACAACTTACAACATCTGTACCAGCCTTGGCCTCTTGCCTAGGTTTCAATACATCCATGTTCAATATTGTGAATAATTTACTTTTATGCATCTTATCTGAGTCAGCTTTAACTACCTCATTATACAGATATAGGGCCAGAGCCAGAGCACCACTGGACCCTCTGCATACCCCAACACCTGCCACATATGCACTGCCTTAATGCCTGAAGCCATATCATTAATGTTATGATGAGCATGCACATTTCAGCATGTACTTTACATACTACACTGTAATTCCACCCCCACACCATCCCCAACAGCAAGGACATGGAGGTCATATGCTCTGTGTTGTTTCTGAGAAAAAATTTTCTCTTTTCCACACAGTTTCTGGACTGAAGTGGGTTTGAAACTAATTAATGGCTCTAAGAGGATTCATTCACCATTCACCATGTTGTGTGCCAGAAGCCATATTGAACACAGAATAATTGAGAATTTGATTTATGTCATGCACATCCTCTAATTGACTAGTTTGGGACCTGCAATGGACCAAATCATTCTCCTTATTAACACCTCCCATTTTAATATTTATCCCTCCATTTTTGAAATATCTCACCAGCTTATAGTTCAATTCTATATTCTATCACTCAGTGTGTGGAAGACCTAGAAGACACTATTTATTTTGGGCCATGGATCTTTTTCATGCTGATTTTTGGTCTTTTTTCCTAAACACAGGAATCCTTTTATTATAGTGTGGCATTGATAACAATTTAGGGATGGAAAGTTTATTGGAAGCATCCTGGAAACATAGTTAAACCTAGGAATGCAATGCTAAATCGGTGGAAACTGAGAATGCGATTGGAGAATGTTACCGTAAGTATAGGAATATATTTTTCACATTTTTCCACTCTATTCAGTTTAGAGTTTCTTCGTGAGCTTAAATCTTTATGGCGATTGCGTTTAAATGTGCACCAGCTCCTCCATACTCAAAGAGTTGAGAGTTATATAATACTCACTGAAAACCAATGAAAATCTTCCACAGTCATTATTGATTTTCCGAACAATACACATCTAGTTACTTCATAGTCTTTCATTAACAGCTATTTTGTTGTGTGTGTGTGTCTGTGTTGTGCTGACACACTATTCACCCTTTGTCTGAAATAGTTCACTTTAGTGTCTCTTTAACCAGTTAGACAGTCTGTCCCAGAATATGAAAAATGTCTGTCTCACAGTTATGAACAAGAAATCCAAAAGTTGAAGCCTCAATTTTCCTCTTTTAAACTCAGCAAGAGTAAAATCTACCAAAACAGGTCGACTTTGTGAATTTGATGTGACTTCTTAAACGTCTGAGTTCACACACTACAAGTCATTGACAATGGAGGAGCTCCAGGCTATGGCATCATAGATTTGACCCTTGGTTATCTGTTGCCTAACTTTGTGAGAGAGCTCGTCCTTCTCACCAAAGTCGACTACAGTGTCTTATCTCCAACTTGTGTGATTTGGCTTTTAAAGTGAGGAAGTAAACATTGTTTTGAATTGAAATGACATCTAACTGCTTTTCAGCATATCACAAGTATGGGAACTTAAAGATTAGGTGTAAGGTGTTTTTTTTTTCACTGTGTAATTAAACAAAGAAAGTGCCATTTGCATCTGGACAATGTCATCATTCACAAATACCCTATCACAGCTATGTAAACAAGTGACCTGTGTGGATCAGCTCTGTACGTATGGCTATCTTCCTTATCAGACAGCTCTGTGACGAATACCTGTGGGAGAAAAACAAGGGATGAGATTTATTGGGTGACACTGAGGCATCGGGTGCGTTAGTCTTACACCTAAAGTCAATAGTGAAATATCATGCTGACGGAGGAAACAACAGTGATACAGGTTATAAAAAAATTTAGAGGATAGTGGTTATAAACTAAAAAAGAGGATCTAAAACAGTTATAGCAGCCTTTGGTTATCTGTGGCTCTCCTCACCCTGCCAGTTGCCTTTGTTAATAAATCACTCACTAATCTGTCCAGACCCCTTATAAAAAGGCAGAGCAGATATGCAGAAACCACAGAAGAAACACTCATCTAAACTGAGAGGTATCTTGCATCATCATCTGAAAATGAGAGTGCTCAGTGTTGTCCTTGTTTTGGTGCTGTCTGTGTGCAGTGGAACCCTTGGTGTGCAGGTTCAAGTGAGTATTACTTGTTCTTGGAAATACTGTTGATGTTTTTGTCTTATCGATGGGGCTGTTTGAGTTGTTTCTTTCTTTTAACTCTGTCTTTACTTAGTTTTTCTTTTTCTGCATGTCAGTGTACCTTAGAAATAGTAGTAGTTGACACCAACGGGTCATAATGACAATTTTTTGTGTGAATTTGTGATGTTTTCAGGCTTCTTTAGGGTAGAAGACTCATCTAAGGACAACAGCAATGATTCAGTCAAGTCATGTTCGCTCAATTCTGTAGAGCCTCAACTAAAGTGGCTATTTAGTCAGCTTTAATTTCACATCCATCTCTAAAAAAGGCATCCCATCTGATTTAAGATGCTTTCAGCCCTCTAACAGCTGCAATTAGAAGACCTGTACAGTATGCACTTTTCTGCAGTTCAAAGCACCTGCAATTGGAAGATTTGAATTATACCAATTTTTCTTGTTCCTCAGTGTTCTTCTTGTTCCTTCACTTTCAGGTTGGAGACAGCAGCTTCCCACTGGAGGCAGTGAAGCAGCTGAAGGAGCTGATGGATTTAGACAACTACGTCAGCCCTCACCTCGCTGAGACTAGCGTTGCAGCTGTCTGCGCCAACCCTCTCCTGCCACAGGTCTTTCAGCCTGTGTGCCGTGCCAAGGGGACAGGCATTGTTTTCTCCAGACTAGGTAAGGATGAGCCAAAGGGAAACAAAATACAATATATAGAAATGCTGGACATGGAATTTTTAGTACAAACATATTATGGTATAGTGGGCTCCACACAAGTGTCTTCTTAATGTGTCTTCTGATCTATACATATAAATATGAGGACATTATTCATCTCTGAACAGCATGTTTGGTGTACATTTTTTATGTAAGCTCTCAACATTAAATTATGACTCTGGTGATATTCTCTATTTTAGTTACTGTCAGCAAATCCCATGAACAGACCAAAACCAACAACAACCATCTTACAATCTTTTCCAAATGGGCTCCCAGCCTCAAGGCCTTTGATTCCTAATGAAGACATAAATCTTTATAAACAAGTTACAAATGTAATACAAATATACTTTCATTTAAAAAATGGGCACAATAATTTCCTAAAACAGCTGGGCACTGTAGGTTTTAGCAAAGGAGTAAATAGTGCATTTATTGGGGACTATTTTCAGCTGCGGATTAATACACATTTAGTGCATTACTGAGTATTAACGGCACCAAGACAGTGTCTGATTAATTTAAATAAAAACTACAGAGGCCACGTTCCTCTTAACGAAGGAACATGTCACCCAATGCAAGAGTGCACTCATTTATATGTTTTTAATAGTTTTTGGATAAAACTATATCAGGCACTACTTGTTAGTAATGTCTATTCATTGTTAGTTTTGGTCTTTTAATGGGATTTGTTGAAAATAAGAAAAATGTACAACATCACCAAAACTTTCCTTTAGCTAAGAGGCTGCATCAAGTGCAGTAAATCAGATACCACAATCAACCAGTTAGCTTAGCTTAGCATAAATACTGGAAGCAGGGGGAAACAGTTCCATCCAAAGGCAACAAAATCTGGCCACCAGCCCTGCTAAATTCACTAATTTACACATTATAATTAATTAATCTGTACAAAAACTAAAGTGTAAAAGCAACATGTTGTAGTTTTATGTTATATGAGTCTTCTCCCTTCTCCCTCTCATGCTCTACTATCTGAGGTACCACTACTGAGCTGCCTGTTCCGTGAGCATTGATGTCCAAAATTGGCTTTTGTAAGATTCATACAGGAAGCAATCATATGCAGGCTTTTAGAGATGCTGGTTAATCCACAGTTTTATTACTCAGGCACACTCTCTCTCTCGAACTTGAGATTAAAGACACTTATGACAGGTGCAGGCTTCAGATAGTTCACTCAAGTGGATCCCACTGTTTACACATCATATTATGCACATCCTGCAATTGCTGCACCATAAAGTGGCTCAGGAATGATAATGCCAGACAAGAGGCCTATGAAAGGCTGAGCAAATAGTCTTTGGGGAACATTAGGTTCATTTGACACAGGCAGCACCCTTGTTGCTGTATTGAAACGGATACGGATACGGATCCCATTATCAATATTAGCAGTGTTTTATAAAACTGAAAAGCTGGCCCTTGACTGGTGCAAAACATATTTTAGGTTGGATTCACATTTATGTTTCTTTTTTTTTCTTGTACTTTCCAGTGTATATCATCACACCTTCAGATCCCTGTGAAATATGTGCCAACCCTTCCTGCTTTGGGTGTCTGTAATGAGGCTGCCATCTGCTAGACACCCGAGCATGTCGCCCAAGAGCCTCTGAGGGCGTCATCCTCCATAGTTCCTCCACATCTCTATGTATAATGTAACCATGGACATCAGCAAAACATGTCCTGTCACCCAGCAACCAAGCCCAACTGGATCAAGGCTCAGTGACCAAATCGTCAACCTACTAAAAATCACTGTAATATCACTCTTCAACTCACTTTCATGCTGAAGTTTTAATTTATTGAGTCTGCAGTCTTGATAATAAAAAATATGTCTTCTTGCATCCTTGAAAGCAGTTTTTACTTGTAGTTTCAAGAACACAGTAATGCTTACACAATCATGCAGATAAACACAGGGAGTCAATGGTTTCAAAGCTACTGAATGGAAAGAAAGAAGTATTAAAGAAGGACATTAAGTTAATTGAAATGAAAGCAAATAGCAACACGAAAATAAATGAGAAGAGAGAAGATGAATCATTGGTCCACGTTCTTAGTTGCAAAACTTAAATTTTGTGCAGTGTCAGAGGGCTAGATCTTTTTTTTGCCTTTTTTTCCCCCTCAAAACTGTCATTGCAAAATTCAGAGTTATTTATCCGGACATTTACTGGTCTGGTCTGTTGTAATGGTCCAGATAAACCAGATAACTATTTTACAACCTATCATATCATACGGCTCTGATATGACATGTAAGAGATCTCTTCAAACATGTGGGCAGGCATCTAAAATTGCACTACATTTTCATCTGACAAAATTGGCAACTAGAACAGCTAATTTATGTAAAAGCTATCAGGAATATGCATTACTGACATTGGGCATCAATATACACAATGTCTGTGACCTGCTTTCCCTACCCCTGAGCTTCACAATCAACAGCTGTCACACGTGGTTCTTCAGTCATCAAGAGAGCTCCTATTTACAGCCATTTAAAGCTGCTCTATTGCCTGCGTGGTGTTTAATTTCCCTCCATTGATCTATAAACTCCACAATAATGTGAGTTTAATGGATCAGTAAATGGGCTTATCTAATGAAAGTGATCAACCTCAACAATATAGTGTTTAATCCATCGTGACTGGTGTGTATATTTCCCTTCAGAGTGTGCATTAAAATAATTAGAAATGAAGCATTTATCAGATTAATGTAGTGTTACAGTTAATAAAATAAAGTGGTATGTAAGCCATTTTCATCACCTTTATAAATAGTGAGATCCAAGAAAATGATTTTTTTCTTTAGAATACTCAATGCTTAGTTTTATATTTTCATTGGTTGAATTTAAATAATCATGAAAGGATCGTAGTTCAGTCTCATTACCTGAAAAATGTAGATAAATATCATCAATAAATCAATAATAGAATTTGATCTTGTCAAGGAAAATATTCTTTAGAGGGTTATAAATGAATTCTTCCTCCCTAAAACCCAAGAATAGACATGCATACTCAGGAGCAAAGCTCACTCCCCTACAAGTGCCTTTATATATTTTATCTTGAAACAAAAATACATTATCATTGATAACCCACTCTATGAGTTCCAAAAGAAAATCAGTGGGATGCATATATATTGATGATTATGGTTCAGGTGTTTTACTACCTTATTTTCTTTATCAGAACAATAATTTTAGTAATACTAACTTTACATGGTTCAAATGCTTTTCGTGTACAGGAAATATAACATAATATAATCAGACAACCATAGACAGAGAAAAGACAACGATATTGAAGGTATACAAAAACAGCACAACACAAAAAAGCAGTGAACCACCTCTATTAGTCGAAAAATGTTTATGCGGTTTATTCTAAACAAAACAGGGACAGACAGACACTACTGGATTTAAACGAAGGCGGAAGTAGCGGGGAGTGAGACCTCTTGCGTCGTTTGGATCCTCCGCCTCGTCGCTCAGCAGCTTCTTTGACAACGTAGCGCGACCTCTGGCGGTTGTTCAGTGACGTAACAATCTGTCAATAAAAACAACTGACTTTAAAAACGAGCTTTTCACGTGTCAGTTAACCACAACGCACATCCGTCGAGATAAGTCTAGTGGGTTGGTATTTTCGGTAAGTACATAGTCCGATGCTTCTTAAATGTTACGCCTGGAGACATTTTGTGTATTTGTGCACTTTTCACTCTGTTTAGTGATTTCGGACGAAAACAAGCCAATACAAACAGTGATAACAGCCAAGATATGACTCAACCTAAGTAAGTGGACAGACAGTCAACCTAAAAGTTGTGAAAAGTGTCATGGTAATAGCTTTGTGGCTGCATAAACCATTTTTTAACTGTAGTTTTTTAACGGTTTGCTGTCGCCATTCAGTCTGTCAGTCTAGACGAATTATGGATGGCCATGATTAAGGGCTGGTTGCTCGTTGGACAACTTTTCTAATCAACCCATGTGCTCAAACACGAATAGAAGTTGTTGATGGTTTCTACTGGTCTATAAGACTGTCACGTGGCTCGTTGGTCTAGGGGTATGATTCTCGCTTAGGGTGCGAGAGGTCCCGGGTTCAAATCCCGGACGAGCCCTCGTTTTTTAATTTACTTTTCAAGTATCTTCCCATATTCACATAATTCAATGGCTATTGGCGGTATCTTACAAATGCATTGTCTGAACATGCAAACACAAAGAAAGAATAAAAAGTAAATAAAGTAAGTACATGGAGAATGTAATAAAAAAGTCATTTATATGGCACCATTCGTTCACAAAAAGCAGCTAGGAGTACTTCACATAAACAGTAATGACTGAAATCAAAGGAAAAGGACAAGCAAGCAATTCAAAAAGCAGTTAAAACTTGAAAATACATCCAAAAAGATACCTAAAATAGGCTGTTAAGTACAGAAATACAAACAATGAACAGATGACACCAGTGCTGAAAAGATTTTCGCCAGAAAATCAATAAACTTTTCTGACAATAAATAAATCATGTTAGTTTATCAAACAAAAATGCTAAACATTCACTGATTCCAGATAGTTGAATTTCTCTGTTTTATACCATTTTGAATTGAAAGTTTTGGGACTTTTGGACAAAATCAGACATATAGTCTATGAGTGAAACAAACAATTTGAAGACTTGAGAATGTGATGGGCATTTATTAACTATTAACTATTTTCTGACATTTTATACAATAAATGATTCATTGATTAATCAAAAACAATACTTCTTAGAGTAATGAAAATGAAAATGATTATTAGTTGCTGCCCTAAATGTAGTGGTGGAAAGTACAGAAATACATATGCTCAATAGGGTACTTAAGTACAGTTCTGAAGTACTTTAGTGTTTTCATTTTATGCTATCTTATATAAATCAATGAATATTTCATAAGTGTCATACATGAGGGTAACCAGCCCACATGGACTTACACTGAATTTACATTATACACGTACGCTGTAATTATACTTCCACTTCACCACATTTCAGTGGGAAAGTTTCTTCTTTTTACACATTCATTTTGACATTTATTTGACTTTACTGATCTGCCTTTAAAATATGATGGATCATTATAGACTGTATTAACCAGCACTATATCAAGTAGGCTAGTTGAAGTTAGCCCCACCTTTACTAGTTACAATATTAAAATCCTGCTTATAACCTTACAACAATAAGTAATAAACCCTAGTAATAATAACATATACAATAATAACAATACTATTCTATAACAATAATAACAATTGAATAAACATCGTATGAGTTTATTATTTTTGTGCTGAAATCATCTGCTATGTCCGTGTCATTTGTGCAATGGACATCACTCGTCTGCCAGTCAAATCTCTCCATTTGTCATATCTAGTGTCAAGTGTGCTCATTCCTCTTAATACCCACCAGAGGGCACAATTCACTAAACTATTTTCACTACATACTGCAGACTTTATGGCATGTTGGTTGCATAAAGACATAGCCTCCGCATATATTTGGTGTTTTCAACCAATATTGGCAAATTTTCAGTAATGCATTAATTTTTCTTGTTTTGTTTGCTTTTTACCTCAAAGTGGTAATCAACTACTTTATTGCACGCTGCCATGAGAATATAATTAGGGTTAGAAAAAGCACATTGGTTGACAGTGACAGAGAGGCACCACAGCAACAAGTTTCTCACAACACAACACAATATATATGGCGAGGTACTGTTCTCAACACATAAGAGACGGTAAACAATAAATCCGGTTGCAAATGTGTACTACATTATGTCTGTTCATGTGTCATTTTGCTCTTTGTACCCATGCCATGTCCTGGCTCAGTTGTATTGGAAAAATTTCAAAGAGAACTTGAAAAGCACGCAATGTGCACAAGAGTACAGCTTGATATCACATGCCTGCAAAGTTCAGGATAACCTCCTGTTCCTTGTGGCTATGAGAGAGAGTGAGATTCTCTAGTGTACTTTTCTAACGTTACTTAATCTCTTCTTCTCTGAAAGGAATATTGTATTTTCACAGCTTGTATTATATGGATAAGGGAAAACATCCATCCATGCTTCTTGCGGCTACTGCCTATCCTGTTCAGGGTCAAAGTGTTGGATCCTGTTTCAGCACAGTCTTGAGGAGAGACATGCTGGCAGTCTATATCAGTGCCAACAAATATAGTGCCATATTTAGAGTCTCCATTTCATCTAAAGTGCGTGTCTTTGAAGGATGGGAGGACATGCAAAGTCCACACAGAAGGCCCCCGCCGGCAGATTCCCACAGACTTCTTGTAAGATAATAAGGGAAACCAAGTGGAAACATGTGTTTTGACTTTTGGGTTTACACAACCCTGAAACCACCACCACTCAGCCAGCTCATCCCCTTTGAAAGGCTTACATATGAGTTTACTTGGTATACATGTTTTTCGCAGGTTTTAGTCATAAACTGATGTCACACATTTGTATCATCCCCAGCATTACAAACTGAAGTCAGTCCTGGTGAATTTCAACATGGAGTCAACCTCTGGTCAACCTCTTACACTTCTCCAAATCTCTCTACTTTAAGCCCATCCTATTAAATTTCAACAGAGGGCATGTGTCAGTTGGCCATTTTCTAACCCCTTCCTCCTTAGTCACTGTTTCAACACTTCCTCGTCCCATAGGGCAAGGTACTGATGCAGTTTGCAATCAAAATGCTGACACATTTACCATTCAAAACTTATAGGTATTTTTAAAGAAGTCTTTTACTCCAGATAGAGTGGATAAAAGCAGACTTCACATTTCTAGACGGCAACTGTCGATTTTGCTCACTGGTAGATTTTATCAGCTGTATCTAGCTAGTCAATCAAGCTAACTTAAGCTGCATGAGTTGATTGAAAACATTGTCCCTTGCTGACGATTTATGGTTTCTATCTGACTCGTTTTAAAACAATAATTGGTAATGCAACAGGGGACTATATTAGCCTCATAGTATATAATGCCCCCGTTAAGTTTCCTTTATATCGCTGATAATAGTGACAGCCTACAGTCTCTGCGTTGTGTTGTGATGATGATGGTGAACGGCTGACCTTGACCAGGATCAAAAACTCACTATATTACAGCTTACACAAACACACTATTGATACAGATGAATTAGTTCACACAGATAATCACCCTGAATGTCAATATAATTATAATTAGTAATAAAGTCTATCTCAGGTCAGCTATACATTATTATTTACAGGTTTCCATTTACTTTAATATTTAAGTTTTATTTAAACTCAAACAACAAAACTAATCTATCTATGTTAACTAATATATCACAATGTAGTTATAAAATGATTAGTTTTAGTTAAAAAAAAAAAAAAAACAAGAACAAAACAGGAAACTATGTTTAAATTGTAAATGTAACAGACCAACAACAACAAAAAAACAATTTTCAGGTACTTTGTTCTTATGTTCTACATCGCCACTTTAGTGGGAGGAGTTCATCATTTCTTTGGGTTGTCTCTTCAGTTTAGGTGGAGACACCAAAGTTTTCCCCTTCTGAAGCTATATCCACCTGTAATCACAATTATGGAAGTGTATTACAGTATTGTGAAGTATAAAACACACATGCACACAATTGTTACATATCAGCACTCATTACATTACCCACACCCCCCCCATCCACACACCCACAATTAAAAATGATAGTTACAAGTTATTCTGATGTTACGTAATTTGTAGTAGTGAATAACAAGCTTGCCATCATGCTTGTTTTTTAAACAAGCATGATGCCACCACAAATACAGGTAGAACATTTTCACATGTAGAGCACTGTACCTTGGCAATGATGCTTGTCAGAGCCATTGTTGTTTTGTCCACATGGTCCATGGTATCAAGGCCTGGGACACACAGATATTGATTTTGTTTTTAGATTTGATTCTGTATGTTTTTCAGGACATACCCATACCTGTGTACCATACCAGGTGTAGTCAAGTGTTATATTTCTTTCTCATACTTGTTAGGTGTTAGGTAATGAACAGTAGGGGAGAACGGGGTAAATGGAGCCAGTGGGTAAAATGAGCCACCCCCTTTATCTTGGTAACCATAAACAAAAGTAATCATGTGATCACAAATTAAGAAAGTATAGTTCACATTACTCAATCCATCTTGGACTCAAGCACATGGAGAGAGTGGTCAGCAAAACAGAGCAAAAAAAATTATTTTTGTCATGCCAAGTGAATTCATCATGTTACTAAATTCATCAGTCTTGTATCTTAATTAAAAAAGATAAGTTTTGGACATTATTACATGTTATTTTAAGTCAGTGTAAGCTACAAAACAAGGTCATAAACTTAGCATAACTGTGGATCTGAGCCACTGTGTGAAACAGTTTTGTCAAAATGGAGATAGTGGGGTAAAACATGCCAATGATGTTGGGGCAAGTTGAGTCAATGGCTCAATGTACCCCCAAAAATATTTTCTGATATTCTAGAGACTAGAGACCTTGTTCATGTTAATGTTTTATCACTGTTACAAGTATTACAATGTTGATGAATAAATACCTAATTGTTGATTGATGTTAAGTTTAAACCACACACAAACATGCTGTACAGACAGATGGGTGGCAAATTAAAGGAAAAGCCAACATAAAGTGTCTTACTAAGGTGTTGGGCCACCAGAACAGCATCAGTACACCTTGGCATTGATTCTACAAGTCTCTGAACTCTACTGGAGGGTATGAACACCATTTATCCAAAAGATATTCCCTCATTTGGTGTTTTGATGGTGGTGATGGAGAACGCTTTCCAACACATCAGTTCAAAATCTCCCATAGGTGTTCACATAGGTTGAGATCTGGTGACTGTGAAGGCCATAGCATATGATTCACCTCATTTTCATACTCATCAAAGCATTCAGTGACCCCTCGTGCCCTTTGAATGCGGGCATTGTCATTGAAATTGAAACATATACATAGACTTTATGATCTGCTTCCTGTATGAAAATGTTCCTAACAGGTACTGTCAAAGGTGAAGTACGGGACTCAGTCACTGTAACTTTAGAGGGAATGTCCAGGGAGGAAAGGCAGATAAGGATTTATCCTTCAACTCTTAATTCTAAGTGGAGACCGAAAGAAACTCCCTAGAGATATGGTGAATTAATTAAAAATAACTGTTAGTGTGATGACTATGGGATGATTGTGATGCATGTGGCTATATATGCAAGTACTAACACTGAACTTCATTCAATATCTCTTCAGCCTAGCAAACTGGGAGATCTGGACTTGCAAATGTGTATTCTGGATGTTGCAATAAAACTCTGAAAGACAACTTGCTCTCTGTGAATTCATCTTAAATTTCCACTACAGTCATCCTGGAAGAAACAACTCACATAAAGGTAGAAATGTTTCATCATAGGATAAAGGTGATCACTCAGAACAACTTTGTATTGATTCACAGTGACCCTTCCCTCTAAGGGGACAAGTGGACCCAAACCATGCCAGCAAAATGCCCCCCACAGCATAACAGAGCCACCAGATCCCTTCACTGTAGAGGTCAAGCATTCAGACCAGACCAGTTTTTCCTTTAATTTGTCACCTGTCTGTATACACAAAAGCACATTTATACACATATTATTTCTGTGGCTAACACACAAAGCTCACAGTTTAATCTTTACTGAAAGTGTTTGGGTAACATGTTGAACATCAGGACATAATTTTACTTTAAAGTATGAGTTTTTGCCTTTGTTAAATTGATGACATTAATAAAGTTCAAAATTATCTCAAATTTGTTTGATTTTGTGTACTTTTTATATCAGTATTAAATGGTAACACTATTTACCCATTGAGTGCTCAATTTACCCCATCCCCATGCTCATTTTACCCCTACCTTGGGGTAAGTTGTGCCATAGGACTAACTTTTTTCGATGGGTCATTGTTCTAAAATCATAATAAGTAGATAACTTGTTTTAATTTCCATGAGTACACAACAACCTGAGGTATATATAGTTACTATTATTTGAAACAAATACACTTTCATTTTGCAGTAAAATCATCAAATGTAAAAAGTGGCTCATGTTACCCTGTTCTCCCCTACTGTACACTAGGTTTAATACACAGTACAAACTTATTATATATTAAATACAAAACAGACATTGCTCCCTAAAGTAGAGTAAACTATACCATCTAAGGAAACATATTCCTTTAGCACTTAATTTAAAACAGCATGAACCATATGAGTTTACATTCTGGACACAGAGGTAACTTGTACAACTTTGCCAAATTCCGCCTACCATGGCTCTGACAAGCATCATTGCCAAGGTACAGTGCTCTACATGTGAAAATGTTCTACCTGTATTTGTGGTGCCATCAAGCTTGTTATTCACTACTACAAATTATGTAATATCAGAATAACTTGTAAGTATCATTTTTGATTGTGGGTGTGTGGATGGGGGTGTGGGGGTAATGTAATGAATGCTGATATGTAACAATTGTGTGCATGTGTGTTTTAGACTTCACTATACTGTAATACACTTCCATAATTGTGATTACAGGTGGATATAGCTTCAGAAGGGGAAAACTTTGGTGTCCCCACCTAAACTGAAGGGACAACCCTAAAAGATTTCGCATTGCAGTTTAAAGGATTTGTGGACTCCTGCCCTGAGCTGAAGAACAAAATAAAAAAGACTACAAAGAAATGATGAACTCCTCCCACTAAAGTGGCGATGTAGAACATAAGAACAAAGTACCTGAAAATTGTTTTTTTTTTGTTGTTGTTGTTGGTCTGTTACATTTACAATTTAAACATAGTTTCCTGTTTTGTTCTTGTTTTTTTGTTTTTTTTTTACTAAAATTAATCATTTTATAACTACATTTTGATAGATTAGTTAAGATAGATAGATTAGTTAAGAGTTATTTTGTTGTTTAAGTTTTATATATAGTTATTGCTAAGTTTTATATAGTACAATTTATATAGAATATTTATATTGTATCATAGTAGTTTATATAGTTAAGAAGTTATAAATGAAACATATTTAATCATGTTCAATAATGTTTTCTCATTGTCTGTTCAAAATGTTGGTGCGGTGTGTTGTTAATGACATGTTGTATGCTGTTAGATTGTGACATGAAAGGTAACGGAACTAAACAGCTAAGTAAGGACGAGAGAACATAATCCACAGGCACCCTGCTGTAATTACGTACTTACAGGGTAAGTAGTCTGTACTTACAGAGTAAGACTGGGAGAACAGCACATACATTGTGGTTTCTGTGTAATTAAAGAATACAATCATTTTTCATAACTTCCTGCATACCTTGTTATTGTGTAATTAAAGATGTACTATGTATATTATTACATTACTGTATTGTTATTTTTTCATCCTCGGATGACAATACAAGCCTTCCATAGCTGTGCACTTGAGAGAGGTAAGTTTGCTTGTTATGAGCTGCTGCAGTGCTGGACCAACATGCCTGCTAGGAGCTAATTTTCAAAAGTATAGACCCATTTCTCGACTTGTTCTATTCAAATTCATACAATGAAGCAAAAGACATAAGCATAATAAATCTCTGGAATGTGGATGAAGCTTGCCTGTCAAACACACATGCGTAAAAAAAAATCAGTCATAACTGCCATGAGCAAAAACATTTGATTTTAGTGCACATATACATATGTAACGTACTGATTCATATAAGGAAGTTACACCGTAAGTTCCGGGAAATTACACTGTAAAACGCGGGCTGTATTATAAAGTGTTACCGATTATTGTTTTAAAACGAGTCAGATAGAAACAATAAATCGTAAGCAGGGGACAATGTTATCAATTAACTCATGTAGCTTAAGTTAGCTTAATTGACTAGCTAGATACAGCTGATAAAATCTACCAGTGAGCAAAATCGACAGTCGCCGTCTCGAAATGAGAAGTCTGCTTTTATCCACTCTATCTGGAGTAAAAGACTTCTTTAAAAATACCTATAAGTTTTGAATGGTAAATGTGTCAGCATTTTGATTGCAAACTGTATCAGTACCTTGTCATGTGGGATGAGGAAGTGTAGAAATAGTGACAAAGGAGGAAGGGGTTAGAGAATGGCCAACTGACACATGCCCTCTGTTGAAATTTAATAGTATGGGCTTAAAGTAGAGAGATTTGGAGAAGTGTAAGAGGTTGACCACAGTTTGACTCCATGTTTGAATTCACCAGGACTGACTTCAGTTTGTACAGATACACTGTAAGTTCCAGGAAATTACATGGTAAGTGATGAGAAGTTACACTGTAGAACGCCGGCTGCATTATAATGTGCTACCAAATAATCTCATAGAAAGGGGTCTTAAACATGTGCTTGGTGGCTACATACATGATATTCTGCTAAAAGACAGAGGCTAAAGCTGCATATTCCAGCATTCTCACCAGTTGATGATCCATGTAGAGGACATAAAAAGAAACAGCATTGTTGTAAAATGGCAGTGTAGAGCTAGTTAGCTCTAGTAGTATAAGCATAAAATGGAAAAATGTAAGATCAAATTGATAGATCTAGCATAACCCTGTTTGGCTGCTTAGCTTGCATACTTGTATTTTCAAACAGTATGTCTTCACTTTTAATGTTAAAAAAAGAAATGGATTTTAGGATGAAGAAACCAATCTTGAGCAGTGTTGGCTGGGTTTTCTGAAGTGTAAAATGGCCTAAATCCATTCAAGAGCAAGACAGAGCTGATAATGGTACCCTAAGTGTAGATAGCATCCAGGATAATTACGGTTGCTATATGATTGGACAATAGCTTTTGGTGGGAGGGGTTAAGCAAACAGTCAGTTTCCTCCTCCCTCCCATTTCTGTCACCTGCTTTGGTGAATACTAGGCTGAACTTACCTTTGTGTTTGGCCAATTAAATTTGCAGTTGACTTGGCTGTCTGTCTCTCTGCCTCATTCCTTTATAGTCTTACTCATCCAAATCCAAATTAACCTAAACCTGACTGGGCAAATGCACCACTCTGGGATTACAAACTGGAAAAAAAGTGCTGGCTGTTCTTGAAATCTCAAATTCAGTCTGATTAAATTTGAGGTGTGAAATACGTAGGCCTGTAATTGCTAAATCATCCTTCACTTCATATCTCCAATTTAAAAGTCTTTATCAAGGTTTGGGAGTTTGAATCTCAACGTTCAACACATAGTTAACAATGGGCAGCATAAATCTGACTCATTACCCTTTTCTAGATTAAAATCTTTGTACCAAAAAACTGAGCTCATGAAGTATGTAGTCTGTCTGGCTGTGTTAGGCTGTAAGGTGGACGTGTCCTGGCTTGAATGCTGTCCAAAGTATCCAGAGTCTGATCCAGCCAGGCTACATACCTCCAAGTGTGATCTATACTTGACAGTCTGCAATGAGTAAATTAGGTAACAAATCAATTTCTGTGACTTCTGGTTATAGAAGCATATAGAACTTACTGTGCAGTACCAACCTCCGCTCAATAGCTCACTAAAATTAGCCTTCTGACAATTCTTAACTGAAACAAATGGATACCACCCTTACTTTCATAAGTGAAGATACTGAAAGCGGCATTATGCCACTGAAAAAGAACGAAGGTACAACAATAAAGGTAGGCTAGTACTCCCACTGAATGCTAGCTACAATGGCAGCGGACCAACTGACAGACCTCCAAAATGGTTCATATCTGAGACAGAGGAAGGAATACAGAAGATTGAGTCCATGGTTGAGGGACATTTAACTAAACTTTCTGAAATTATGGAGAAAATGATCAGTGACAATGAAGCCATCAGGTATCGAGTCAAATGCATCGAGGAGAAACAGCGTGAGTGTGATGACTCCTTAGCCGCCGTGCAGCTTGAGCTCAACTACAGAAAAGCAACAGATGGAGAACTGAGAGAGCTCTAAGGAAACAACTGGATGACCAAGAGAATAGAATCCGTAGACAAAATCTGAGGCTGGTTGGCTTTCCAGAAGGAGTGAAGCGGAAGAACACAGTGGCATTCATACAGGAATGGCTACCCAAAATACTCGGTTTAGAGGGGGAAACTTTTGAAGTAGGACATGCCCACAGGTCATTGCAACAGCACCCAGCAGACAGTGCCAGACCCCGTGCCATCGTGATCTGACTCCTCCGCCTTTCTGACTGTCAAAATCACTGATGCAGCCTGGAACAAAAACTCATTCATTACATTGTGGCAATTCGACTATCACAATCTTCAAAGATATATCTACAGCCCTGTACAATCAAAAGGAAAGCCTTTGCTCCACTGAAAAGGAAACTCAAAGAAAAAACATCATTTCCAGGTTGCTTCATCCAACCACCTTTATTATGGATCTAGAGGGCAGTCGGTGCAACTGGACAACACCACAAGCTGCTGAAAACTACCTTAGGAAATATCATCCAGACATGCTGCAACACGACCAACACCCTTGGCTAATTATCCATGTTTTGTTTCATGTTTCACTATTGTAACTTTTCTCTCAGGAGAGAGGAAATAAAGACTTTTGATGGCCAGGAAGCTCTTCTCCCTCCTCCCATTTTTTCCCCCCTGCATACCGGAGCCGATATTTACCGTTTCGTTGCGCCTGGTTAACATGGACCTGCATTGCCTGAGGACTATGGTGTTTGCCCAGACTTAACTTGATTCTTCAACATGGGATTGTTGCTTTCTTGGGATACTGAGCATTGGTTTCTCTCATATTGGTATGGACGAGATGCCTGGACGATCGCTATTCTTTCTTTGGACACTGTTCGGAGTCGTTCATTATTTACATCATGTGTCCCAAATGTAAGTAGTTTACTGGTGGGGTGCTTAACATTTACAAATATGTGTTAAGAGAAATTCTTAGAAAATGTTCAGAAAGAGCCACAACATACACATACACCCTCTAGCCTCTTAAAATATGCTGCTAACTAATCTTCCGATGGTAAAACAAAACTGATCACTCTCTTTTCTACCCTGCTTAGGCACCTGTTTACTTTTAGCTATATTTATTTTCCTTTCTCTGATCATCTCTATAGATCGACATGATTTTCAACCATGTTTTATTCATCCTTTTGACTGTAAGATTATTTTGTGTGTTTGATGTTCAAGGTTTCTCACACCAGGCAATTAGCCAAATAGTTTCCCCTGGTGTTATTTTAGGGAACTGTTCTACATTGTAAAACACTTAAAGTGTGTTTTCACTTAAAGTGAGTGTAATTTTTTTTTTTTTTTTTTTGTAAATTTGAGGTGATTGAAAATGCCATGGCTAGAACTAAACAACAGTACTACAAACACAGGGATAAAAGTGGTTCATTATTAGCCTGGCAGATCTTATACCCTTCTCAGGGTGTAAAATGAATAACTTCTTAGAGGGAAGTTCCAGGGGTGGCTGCAGAGACACGGGAAAATCTAGAGGCTGACATTACTAAATAGGAAGTTCTAGATGCAATAGGAAAGCTTTCGGGAGGAAAATTAGCAGGACCAGATGGGTTCCCTATGGACTTCTACAAAGCTTTTGCATTTAGTCTGATTACGCCACTAATGAATATGTTTAAGCATGCAATTGAGATCTACCAGTTACCCAAAACTTTAGAACAGGCTCTGTTTACAGTTCTGCTAAAACCAGGCAAAGACCCAAAACTCTGTGGATCCTATTGGCCCAGTGCCCTCCTCTCATCAGAATATAAAGTGATTACCAAGGTTATAGCCACTAGACTATGATACCTAGCCTTATAAATAGAGGTCAGACAGGCTTCATTCAAAATCACTTTTCCTCTGATAATATCCAAAGGTTCCTCAACATAATCCATTGTGCCAAATCTTCAGTACCTTGGTTATTTAGAATGATCCATTCTTTTCGCAGTTTTACAAAAAAATGAATTTTGGTCCATCCTTAGAGAATGTAAAATTCTTAATGCAAAGGTTAAATGGGAAGACTCATAGAATTGGAGTTACATCCAGGTAACTACTATTTATGCTAATTGTAACTTCACCCCCAGGTCTGAGCGTCATGGATGCATGAGACAGGAAGCGGGAGTTGCTCAGCGACATCCCCTGTCCAGAGGAAAATGATTATAATGATAATGAGAGGAAGACAAACAGTGTGACAACATTTAAACAAGCCAGAAATCATTTTTAAATAAACCTGTCTGTGTTTAACTTGGTTTATTTTCACATGAAGACAGTTTTAGCTTCAGGAGCTAACAGCAGCACGGACCTGCTGGGGGGAAATCTCTGTCTGTGACTGTCCACATGAAGAAGAGCTGCTGGCAGTCACAAAAGCAACAGAAATCCTTTTCGCATTTCATCCTTTAGCTCTTTAATTCTTCAGCTGTCTAATCCTGCAGTTAATCAGCTGGTAAAATCTTGTTTTAAAAATATAATACAATACACTCGACTCACAATAATAACAGAGGGTGTTGAATCCTTAAAGGAGTGAAAATGAATAAAGACGGGCTAGGACAGCACACCTAGTTTATATATTTTTAATGGCCACCCTAACCCTAACCCTTTTTTTAATTCAAAATCTTGTTCTAAAACATTAAATCACAGTGTAACTGGAGCTCCACCGTTACTGAACCTGTCCAATGCAGAGCAAACCAGCAGTCTGCTGCTGCTATATATACAGTATATGTCTAGTATACTTACTAAATCCCCTTTGTTTTGGAGACACTAAGATTATTTTCTTCCGAGCTTCATAGTTGAGATAGAAGCTGACTGCTCAGTCCAAAAAGTTAATTCAAATAATGTGTCGGAACAACTGACATGACAAAACCGCTGTCGTGATCAGCGTGGCCTTTCAACTTTTGTTTGTTTTGACAGACAGAGAAGTCCTGCCACAAAGGTTTCACAGCCATAACACAAGGAGAGGGAAACATCTGTGTGCACTGGAAGCTCCACCACCCAAATTCTCCCAATGGAAACAGTTGTACTCCTGTCATGCAGAGTTCACAGTACGCAAATATCTTTTTCCCAGAACACAAGATCACACACATCCAAAGAAGCGAGATAGAGAGAGCTCTAATGTGTTTAACCTGAGGTGAACCCACCTATCAGACAAATAAATTTTGAGACTGAAACTGAGGTAAAGAGGTCTCTCTCTCTCTCTCCATCTCTCTTTATACATTCTATCTCCTTTGGTTTTTGTCTTTCTTTTAACAATCACAAGTTGCAGGAATTAAATATCTTTCTTCACACACTGTACATGTTTTGTTTCTTTCTATTTTGAATATTTGCCCATTTGCAATTGTTTACTTCAATAATAAAATGCACAACTTTGGTGCCAGAACCTAACTTCAGCTCTGTCAGGTCTGTGAAAAAATAAAAACAACAACAACAAAAAAAACAATTAAAAAAATTTTAAAAAGAAAACAAGAGATCAGTTATTTCTAAGCTGTCTCTCTACTTCTTTCTCTCTCCCTATTTTTCACTGTAATCAATGGTTAATCCCATTTTGACCAGATGGACAGATAGGAGGTCTGGGCTTCCTTTCTAATCACCCATATATTTTTTTAATTCATATTTTATAATGGCTGTTGTGTTGTTTTCCAACACACTCATGTTAAGACAAGTTGGATTGGATAAAGACAAACTAGAATAATTTTTTGGAGACAGGGTTGATGATGGAGATTTGCAAAAAAAAATGAACACTCTACGCAGTTTTCTCTCCTCTGGATGTTACTCCCACACACACAGGAATGTGTGTAGGAAATTACTAAGTTACAACAGCAGGAACAATGTGCACGCAGTCCTTGATAATGCATTTTCTTTTTCTTTTTTTTTTTTTGAACTTATTTTATTTCCTTTTCTCAAGTGCAGTCATACAGTACAATCAGCTTTTCAAATATTTACATTAATACAGGTGTAAATGAAGCAATGTTAAGGGTCCATTCATGATTTTTGACCTTCCATCATGTATCAGTAATAAAAAGGTTAAAAAAATAAATTAATTAAATAAATAAATAAATGAACAAATTTTAAAAAACAAAGCAAAACAAAAAAAGTTACAAATACATACATATGTATATATACACACAAAAAAAAAGTAAAACTTCAAGTAAAACTTGTTCACACTTAAATAAGAAGACAAATGGGAACATCATTCTCCTCAGAGGGAAAGAAAAGAAATAATAGGTGACCATTTCGTCAAGAACACCTCTGTCTTTAGTTGTAACCTTGGTGTTATGTTTTCCATATAATAGACATCCTTTATCCTCTCTCTCCATTGTGTCACTGTGGGGGGCTGAGGTTTGATAATGCATTTTCTAGATAAACAGGATCGAGGAGGAAAACATTAACAGTCCCCCATGTAATAAGGTCCACGCTATTAGTTAATAATAGTTCATTTATACAAAGTTTGTAAAAGGGTGTTCCAAGAATGCTAAAATATATGATGTACTAGACCACTGTTCAAAGAGAGTGAAACCTGAAAATTTGTGATTGATGGGACTGAAGTTTTGCACAATATACAAAGTTAACTGGCTAGCATGTAGTGTAGCCGTGTTAGCTCACAGCAGAGTTGATCACTGCAGCAGGTCCCTTTTTTTATAGCTTACTATTGGATTGTTAGCACACCATTCAAAACCTCAAGCAAATAAGACATGTTCATTGTCAAATTGTAAACGCACTTTACTCCTGACACACAAAACTTGTCGCTAATTTAATTTTGATCTTTTCATAGTTATTATAACACCTGAAATGTAACATAAACTTATTAATTGGTGCTTGGGGGCATCAGATGCACACACAATGTCACCCCTCAGTAATTCATTAATAAAATATTTTGCAGTTAATTGTCTACTCTTCATTATCTACTATGTTACTGAAAATATTTGCTTTCAATTATGGATCCAGTCAGTTGAAGGAAAGAATGTATAATGATTAACCCTCGTGGTTTGAGGGGTAAGAGGATCCCAACAGTCACTCATTACCACACATCAAAGAGTCCTCTGTTTCAGCAGAATTCCAAGCAGCCATTCATATGCTGCCATCTTGAATAAGCAAATAGGAACAATCTGCTCTAACAAAGAGTAACTGGACCTTCTGTTAATTACCATATAACGAGCCAAAGGCCCAAATATTGTGTTTTAATTGGGGGCATTATCTGCAGTGGCAGGCTTTGGGAGAAGGGATTTGGGTTCACCAGTCAGGTTAATTGGATATTAACTGTACTTGGCAATTAATTCTCCTCTCTGATCATCAGATGAATACGGCAGTTTTGGGAGATCAGCCAAAGTATGACGTGTAGTTGAAGCTGAAACAAATCTAAAAGCTAGCGATCTGGATTGTGACATGTGATTACTCAAGAGGAAAAATGAGGTGTTCAGGGAGCACTGGATGATTGGTGTCCCGGCCCAGCCAGTCTCCTGGGAGTTGCTATGTTTTATCAGATCATAGAACAAATTGATGTTGAATCATGATGAAAAACACCCTGACGCATTCTATAGTATGATTTCATGTAATGATTTCATCATTGGTGAAACCACTTTGCTGCTGTCACTCTCTCTCTTGATGTAAGATCCAACACTCCCATCTGACCAACACCCGGACAATGTCATGTGCAAGATTAAAAAGATGTCCCATTTTAGTAAAGCTGGATGAGACCAAAAGGTCACTCTATCTACACCAGATAAAACCACTGAGCCACAACCTATGGTGTGTTCATTCAGTTTTTTTTTAGTAATTCAAGACTGGAAGGAGAAGCGTGAGAATGTTGTATTGCCAGCAGGCATTCACTTCACTGCTGCCTGTCCCATCATGTGGCATAGGTGTACTGGAAAAACATGTTAGTTCATCTGTACAATATGGACAGTGTTTTATGTCTTTTACTCACCATTTCCATTCTGATTCTCATGTTACAGTTTATAGTTGCACTGAATTTATTGTACTGACATGGCTTGCAGCAGAATTTGTGTTAATCTTTCTGAATTTTGTGAAAATCTCCAGTCTTCAGAGGGAGCTTTTGGTTACTTTGGCCCTGCTCTCTGGAACAAACCCCCAGATGACCTGAGATCAGTCGTCACTGTTTCCACTTTTAAAAGAAAAATTAAAGCCAGCTTTTTATCATTTTTATTTTTATTTATTATTTGTGTGTGTGTGCGTGTGTGTGTGTGTGTGTGTGTGTGTGTGTGTGTGTGTGTGTGTGTGTGTGCTTGATTTGGTGTTTATTTTCTAAATCTAAAAGCTAGCAATCTGGATTGACATGGTATTACTCAAGAGGAAAAAGGAGGTGTTGAGGGAGCACTGGATGATTGGTTTCCTGGTCCAGCCAGGAGTCGCTATATTTTATCAGTTCATAGAACAAATTAATGTTAAATCATGATGAAAAACACCCTAACACATTCTATAGTATGATTTCATGTCATGATTTCATCATTGGTGAAACCACCTTACTGCTATCACTCTCTCTCTTAATGTTAGATCCAACAGTCCCATCTGACAAACACCCGGAAAATGTCATGTGCAAGATTAAAAAGATGTCCCATTTTAGTTGATCCTCTCTAGAACTCCCCAAAGGATTGTTACAGTAAAGCTGGATGAGACTAAAAGGTCACTCAATCTACACCAGATAAAACCACTGAGCCACAATCTACGGTGTGTTCATTCAATTGTTTTTTAGTAATTAAAGGGTGAAAGAAGTCAAGCGTGAGAATGTTGCAATACAACATTGTCATGCATGACACAGGCATTGATTTAACTGCTGCCTGTCCCATCATGTAGCATAGGTTTTAGTGGAAAAAACACATTAGTTCATCTGAACCATATTGATGTGTGTGGCTGGAAAACTGTTTTTCAAGTTTTTATTTTAATTTATTATTATTTGTGTGTATATGTGTGTGTATGTGTGCTTGATTTTTTTATTAATATGTTGATCGGTTGCTTTTATGCTGATCTTAAGCACATTGAACTTCCACTGTGGATGAAAGGTGCTATACAAATAAAATTGACTTGACTTGCCTGGAAATCCTTCCTCCTGTGATTTGAGATTAGAGATTAGATTTCTATCTGTCCCGGTTAATCTTTTGCAGTGACTGCTTTCTGCCTTAAAAAGCTCATTAACGGTTAACTTGGCATCCTTTCCCCTACTGGGTTTTTAGAGCTACCCTTCATTGCTGTGTGGTTCAACTTATGCATGCAGCTGTGGAGGAGTCAAGACACTGGGCGGGGGAGGTGAGGAGGGCTAAAAGAAGAGGGCAGAGGGGATATGTGGGAGTCAAGAGACTACAAAAGAAATCAGCTCTCCTTCGCTTCAAAGCTCTGTTCTTAGGAAATGTCAGAGGAAAAAAAGCTGGCGCAGAGGTGAAGCATACAAACCAAACAGTTCCGTTTAAAAAAATGGTACAGCAGTTTTGGAAATAATCATTGTCTAAAATTGACTGTTTAATATCGTCAAGATAAACCTTTATATTGATTGTTGTCATCAATTAAACACTTTATAGACTACTAAAGAGAGTCAGTCAGTCCTTACCACTTTGGTCACATAGACTGTTCATTTCCTGTTATTTGCAAACTATCCGGATATGACAACCTTTCTGGGGAAATTTCTCTTCCTAAATTCACTGAACTGCATCAACTAATCAAGCCTGGTCTTGAAGGAAGATGACACATGGAAGACTTAAAAAAAAAAGTCATCATGGCACAACTGCTGACTAACAAAACTTATTTACTGTCATTTCGCATCCAATGTATAAGAGAGGTGGAGTAAAAGATTGCTTTTTATTAGACACCGTGCACTATGTTAAGACTGGTGGTCTTGTTACAGCTAACAAGACCCTATTTTTTACTGTGTCTTTCCCTGGTGTTGTTGTTTTTTTTTTTTTGTATTAATTTATTTTTCATTTAGTTTTTTATGTCTGCAGGAAAGTTAAGAGTTAAGTTTTTAAAGCAGAAAAAATAAACAAGATAACACAGCATATACAAACAGAAAATTGTCAAGGCCTGTTTTCTTTGGAATTGCTGCACTTTCATCAACTTGACTTGTGTGGTCCATAAGAACAACACCCAAATGTTTTGGCCCAATACAAGTTTCTCTTGAATCTTTATTCATTCAATTTTGTCCATGTGCGGTTGGCCACAAGGAAACTGTGGACAGTTTGTAAGTTTTGACACACTTTAAACAGTCTTAATCACCCAATACCAGTCATCCTGAGCTTGCAGTTCATAAGTTGAAGTTTGACCATCAAAAACACCCACCCACAAATTTACTGGATGGCCTTGAAAAAATCAGTTGTCATCAGGGATACTGCCTTAGACTGGTTTCAATCATATTTATCTAACAGGACCTTGGTCTTATTCTTATAGTTGTGTTTATTCTAACTGTAGTTCATGTCAGATTTGCACTTGGCACCTTTCTTGTAGACATCTAGCAATCACAACACAAGCGGAACTATATTGAGTCAAGGAGCATAATCAATATAAAGCTTTCCAAAACATGTCAAGTTTAAATAAACAATTCAAAACAGCAAAGGTATACATAAAACAGACCAACCAAAAGTAAACTCAGAAATTAGACCCTAGATGGTATTGTGGCAATGAACATAAGAATCTTCTTACAGGACAACTTGCCAGCTAACCAATTAGCTGCCTATTTATCTGTGCTTGCCAAGATAAGATGGTCTTAGCCTGCAAGGTTCTTAAAGGCAACCACAAGATACACACCATGCTCTTTTATGGCTGTTTTCTCTACAAATCGATCCATAATTCCAAAGGGGAGAGTGTATACGCATGTGTCAGCGTTGTCCGGCAGAAGCTCTGTCATAAATTGACTTTTCCTTCAGTTTTAAGCTACATTTTTGCAATACATTTTTTAGATCTTGGTTGTTTTTAAACCATATCTTTTAACCAGATAAAGGAATTTAGTCATCAGATGTCTTGATCTTAAGATATAAGAGAAAGTAGGCATGCTAACATGCCAAACTAATGTAATTTTTGGTATTTTTGAGGTTTCCTCACTGAGTATTGGAGATGAACTCTGGTCTTGACTTTTGGGTCTTTTTGACTGCCCTACAGTTTGGCTTTAGTCTCTGACTTGCTGGGCCAGCTAGCTGAGCTTACAGCTAACCTCCACTCTGTGTGAATGGGCTCCAGTATGCCACCGCTTACCTCTCCACCATCGTGTTACAGCTGTGTCCATCTAGGCAAGAAGATTGCCAAGCTGGAGGGTAGAATCTCTGTCCTTTATCAGATTAAGGATGACAAACAGCTCCTCGACTCTCTAGTAGCCCTGGGTCCCACTGCCAACGTTACAGCCTCCTCCTCCAGCTAAAGCTCCGTGGACTCGGTTGGGAGCCAAAGCAAAGATTTCTCCAGTTAATTCCACTCCATATCCCCCTATGGGTCAAGTTGGGATTGCTGCTACCACCAATGGAGGTGAGCTCCACTTGACCGTGCCATGCTTCACTTCTGCCACTTCTTTTCCTACTACCGGAGAGGAAGAAAGTGCACCCAACATACCCTGCCCAGTCCTTCCACCAGCACAGCCAAATGGGTACAAATGGGGGCAAAACCCAAGGTTCCAGCCTGCTCTACCCCAACACCATCGAAATCCTGGTCTTCGGTCTGCAGAGCCAAATCTTTGTCCACCTCATTCTCCTCCTCCCGCTCCAATGCCGGTTCTCCAGCTATCAAACAGATTTGAAGTCCTTGACATGTCTCTCATGTAATCACTATTTGTGAGCCTCTTGGACACCCGTCTCGGCGGAACTCAAGGAATAATATGTCCTATAATGGCAGGAATATTAATTTTAATAATATTATCTATGTTACCTCAGAGTCTCCTCCTACTGCTGTGAACCCTACATTGTTTAGTCTAAATGCACCGCACATTCTCAAATCCAGGAAAGGTTTGGGATTTCTACATTTAAATACCAGACGTTTGTGTGGTATTGAAATATAGCATCAGGATTTAGGTCATGAGAAGATATAAGTTATTGGTTCTTATTGAGTCAAGGTTAAAGAAGAGTAGTAGTGACTCTGATGTGGCAATAAATGATTATAGTTTATTCAGAATTGACAGAAGTGGGAGGGGGCATAGCCGTATATATCAAATGCTGTTTTTCTGTGTTGTTCTGCCTTGATACATGCTGTTTCTGCGTCAAATTGTTTGTTCATCGCTCTCTTATTTTGGTATCTAATGATTCTGTTGTCGTAGCTGGTATGTACAGTCCCCCTTCAGCTGTCACTAGCTCCATTAATGATCTGACGGATATACACTCTAGATATGTTCATAGTGAGGTAATTGTCATGGATGATTCTAACATTGATTAGCTTTCTGATGCCTCTGATTACTTTAAAGACATCTGTTGCAGTCTTAATCTGTCACAGCTAATCACTGAACCTACTAGACATAATCTACAAAAACCCTTTGAACTCAATGCTAATTGATTTTATCCTATCCAATGTAATTAATAAAAAATTTTCTGCTAGTGTATTTGATCTTGGGATTAATGATCACTTTCTGGTGGCCTTTAAGAGATCACAATCCCTAATTATTGATAAGCATCACTTAAAAAAATTATTAAACAACTCTTTTTAAATGATTTCTATCATAGTGATATTCATCTTACATCCGACATTCTGGATATTGAGCTGGTTTTGGACCGTTTCACCAAGACCTTCCTCTCAGTCATAAACAAACATGCCCCCTTTAAGAATTGCAAAGTAAAAAATAGATCAAACCGTTGGTTTACCAATGATCTATCAGACTTGTTAATCAAAAAAAACAAAGCTTGGTCCCTTCCCACTCTGGGTATAATTCCCATTGGACTGCTTTCAGAAAACTTAGAAACAGATGCACATCCATAGTGAGGAAAGCCAAATCGGAACAACTTCTGATTTAATCTCTCTTACTCAACCACTGCAAATTTTTGGAAGGCTGTAAATTCTAATGGAGCTTAGTGTAAATCCAAGCAGGAAGACTATTTATTAGTCGTCTCCCCCCACCTTTTCCTGCTCTCATATCAACTGAGTAGGGGCATTATTCTTAGTCAACAAATCAGATTCTGCCACCATATCTATCAGCCTATCATGTTAGCTGTTTGTTAGCTGCCAAACTTTAAATCTGTTCGTCTCTGTCACTGTCAGCTGCCATTTCAGCGCGAAACGTCGTGACCCTCCTCTACCCCATTCACCTTCATCACATCAGCTCCCAGGTCCGAAATCATGAGAAGCCTGCTCCTCTTCTCATCATCCAGATATATATATATATATATATATATATATATATATATATATTCCCTTATTCATCACCCCACCAGTGTCTGGACATCGGGGGATATTCTATTGACATCACAATGGGCTCTAATCACCAAAGACTTCACATTTTCATCTTATTATGCATGTTCAATAAAATTATTATCACTTATAAAATTGAAGTCTCTCCTGATTGAAATAAAAATAACTTTTCCTCAGTTCCTAGGTCCTTAACCAGGTCAAAGTCAATGATTGTTAATTTTCTGACCATAAAGAGATAAACTTTTAATAAACATTTTGTAGTAGCTGGTCTGCTCTGTTTACCCTAGATCCTGTCTCTTCAAGTGTAGTCAAAAATGCTCTCCTTGCCATCGATCCCAGGAAGTGAACTGGAGAGGACAATTGGGATCCCTTTTTTCTTAGGCTCTTAGCGCAAATTATGTTAGAGCAAATAACTCATAACTCAAATTTTCTATTTTTCTATTTCCTCCGGTTTGGTTCCCAGTTTTAAAAATGGTTCATGTTATACTACTACACTAGGGAGGTGACAAGACCAATCTTAACAACTATAGACCAATATCCAAACTGCCTTGCCTGGCAAAGGTCCTTGAATCCTTAGTAAATTATCAAATAAAGGTATTTCTGTCTAGAGCTTCCGGGGTGCAGTACTGTAACTGCTGTTACTATGGTCCTAAATGACGTTGTATCAGCTTTGGGTTAAAAAAAGCACCATGCGGTACTTTTTGTTGATTTATCCAAAGCATTTGATACTGTAGACCATTGCCAGCTCTTTCAGAGGCTACATAATGTTGGATTTGATATCAGTGCATGTAATTTGTTTCAGTAACTACCTATCAGAGAGACAACAAACTGTTAAATTGGGAAGCTACCACTCTGAGATTTTATTAGTAACAAAAGGTGTTCCACAGGGTTCAATTTTAGGTCCACTTCTTTTCACTATTTATCTCAACAATGTTGTTCATCCTTGGCAAACTGTGATGCCCATCTGAACACAGATGTCAGTTTTATGTTGCTGATTCTGTACATCTGGCAGTCAAAAATTTACAGCATTCCATTAACATTATGCAAGCTGCTCTTAACGACCTAAGATTTGTACTGAATGCGGGTAAAAACAAAGTTCATGCCATTTTCCAGAGTCAGAGCTATAGACTATAATGATCTTAATGTTTCTACTATGAATGGACTTATGATTGAGATAGTCAAAGAATATAAACATCTCAGCATCTGGATTAATGAAAAACTCACATTTATATTTCATATAGATAATCTTGTATGCCGACTCAGGCAAAAGGTTGGCTATTTCTACAAAAATAAAACCATTTTTCCCACGTTTTGTAGAAAAAGGTTTGTTTAAGCACTTTTCACGTCAGTCTTGGACTATGATGATGGGATTCACAGATATGCATCCTCTTCCATTCTTAAACTCTGTCTATCACTATGCTTTGATATTTATTACTGGTGATGTCTATGGTACACATCATTGTATTTAATATGATAGGGTTGGGTGGTCTTCTCTCCAAGAGAGACGTGTTACTCACTGGTATCTTTTTTTTATCTATAAAACCCTTATTGGAAAATTACCATATTACCTATCAGATTGCTTTGTTACTCAGATGGGCTCTATCAGACCCACTCCACCGACCGGTTCTTGCTTTATGTTCCACAAGTTAGGTCTGAACTTGAAAAGACTGCTTTTAATTTCAGTGCACCTGATTCCTGGAACAAAATACAGCACCTCCTCAAAATTCATACACTTATACCTTTTGGACATTTTAGAAAGTTGATCTTAAACCCAAGGTTAATTGACTGAAACACCAGTACGTGTCAATGAACTCCACCTGACACGCTATTATGTATGTAGTGAGGGTTTCAAAAGGGATGACTAGATACACCCAGCTTTTCTAGTGGGTCAAGGAAAATGTAAAAACAGACAATCTACTACTCTTTATTCCAAATGTCTATGTACATGCAGAAGCCTTTCCAAAAATTGAAAACACATGAAGCTGATCTCAGATAGTAATTTGTGATACTATCGATCGACTCTGCCTGAAGCTGCTCCAGTGACAGTAAATGGGAGACTGACTTTGCACACCCTGTTACAGTACATAAGAGACAGCAGAGCAGGGGGGAAAAAAGTGTCAATGGCAAACAGTTGGTGAACGTAGCTGATGAAATGAGGGGGAATTTTAGGCAGAAGTCGAAGTCACATTTGCAGAGTGGAAATTATTACAAACATTATTATATCATCATAGGTCAGCTTAGGTTGCTGGGGACAAAATAAATGAGCAAGCTGCTGTGTCAGTGATTGTGCAATGGATCAGTTACACCATTACTTTTAAAGGATTCAAACTGGGTTTTTTTGTTTCTTGTGCTGAGGTAATTGGATAATGTGGGATGTTTTGTTAGAAGTTAAAAGCCTGGTTTCATATGCTTCTAATTAGTATGTATATTTGCTGAGCACGTCCCTCCCTGCATTTGTTGCAAATTTTTCCGTCCATAAAATTGACCACTACCGCTGGTCTCACTCTCTAGTTCATTCATTTCCCCGCATTCTTCAGTCACTGCACTTTTTGGGGGCATTTTAGGCCATTATATTCACAACTGTGAGGCTGTACGGAGGAGGAATGGTGAGACCAAATGGAAATATTTGCAGAAGTCAGGACCCAGGCCTGATTCCTTCTACCCTCATTAGCTGCAGAGGGATTAGCCCTCATGCTGGCTGCGCTCAGAGGGGTGATGGGAGCTGGGGGAGTGTAGAGAGAAAGGCGATTAGGACATGTTCACCTCTTCCCAGTAGTAAGTGACAGAGACTATGAGATTAAATGAAGAGGGCTAGAAAAGTGCAGAGGGAATGACAAAAGTACCTAGCATGGCTTCTAAAGAATTGGCTAGTGAATAACTAGAGGTAGAATACAAAATATGAGGTATGAGGTTTATTTCCTTGTTAAAAAAAAAAGAAATAATAATAGACTTCCTTTCACATTTTCAACTAAATTTTTTGCCCTGTGAATTCCTTTGTGGATCATTGTTCATTGGTTTTATGAAATGCACTCAACTGAACTAGATCACCCAAGGGGGCGGGGGTGCAAACTCCATTTGTGCCCAGAGGATCTCTGCTTTGAAAAGGGGAGAATTTGCATCTTCTTGCAGCCTCACTGCTCCTTTTATACAGCAGCCCTGGAGCTGTCAGCCTTGTCTTGCTTTCTCAGTTTGATCTGTCTGAGGCTCTGAATCCCAACACTTCAACCCCGCTCTCCCTTTTTTTTTTCTTCAATCATTCAACCATGCCCACAGCAAATCAAAGGGCTGGAGATCATGACACAGATTGAAGAGAGGGTCCCTGATATAGAGGCGGAGAGATTGATTGATATAATATATCATCACTCAAAGTAAAAGTGGGCAAATCAAAGAGTGGGTGAGAAATAGAGAACAGAGTGGGTGAAATGGAAAGCATCGAGCTGTCACAGCGCACTGTTCTGAGAGATTGAGTTGATGTGTTTGATGAGTGACTTGATGTCAGTCGTGTCAGGGCGAGTGACGCTTTGATGACACAGTCAGAACTTTTCAGGGTCAATCAAGATCTATATCGACAGCAGAACAGCCACAATTTTTTCCATTACATCCTGACTTTTGGTGAAAGCTCTAACTGATGCTCTGATATATAACTGACAAGGAAGAACTTCAAGAACAGAGAAAACTGTACTGTATTTTATATGGAAGCGGTATTTACATCATGATTAAAAGGGGTCAAAGTTACAAAGAAGCTTTATATATAAACACTTCACACACATTTTCAGACTGACATATTTGTTATCTTCTTCACAGCATGAGTTTGTAATTACTGGCCCAGTGGTGGGTCGGTGAGATTTAAAAGACCATAACACTGAATTGTGTCAAATTTCAGCCCTTTAACTGCAGATTATACATACTTTACATTTTTGGCAACCATTTTCAAATACAGTCTATACAGTCAAATATTTCTGACCAACTTTCCAGAAAGCAATTGGTTATTTACTGCTTTACTGTATGATTTTGCTTGAGTTGTGTTACCATTCATCGTGAATAGCAAGTCTATATGACTTTTAGCCAATGTTTCATTACAGTAACATGTTACACATCATCTTAGATTTCAGATTAAATATTAGAAATTGATCGTCGGCATTCCTCTCCAGACCTCTACAATAAGAGGATCTCTCTCTAATCAGATTTTGATCTCCTTTCCACTGATGAATCGGCTAAGATACTGCAGACCAGACATAGATTGTATGAGTAACATGGGATGGCTGGGCACCTATTGGCTCATCAGATTCATCAAGCTGCCACATCAAGATTTCTAGAAGAAATTTGCAGAGAATCTGGTGAAATTCTTACTGACCAACAGGAAAATAACAATGAATTTAAGTGACTTTCACTTCTTCATTTATAAGTGACAACAAATTCCAATAATACAAGCAAGCCACAAGGCCAGTCTTGATGATACTCTCTTGCTTGAAGGCTTTACACACGCAATAAAAAAGTATGCAAAGCTCTAAAACCCCTGGCCCTGATGGGTTTACCTCTGAATTCTTTAAGGCTTTCTCTGAATTAATCTCCCCTGTATTACTTGATGCCTTTAACGAAGGCTTTGCTGCTAAAACTCTTCCTCCTACCTTTTATCAGGCATCCATGTACACTCAAAAAAAAAAAAAAAAAAAAAATATATATATATATATATATATATATATATTTATATAAATGGTAAAAATGTAAACAACTTTATAGAACAACCTGTAAATCTTACAGTCTAAAACTGTTGTAATTTACAAAGAAATTATATTTTAAACTAGTAAATCCAACAGCCTTTTCCCGCTGAATTAGCATGACCACGCTGCTATTAAACTAATTCTTTCAGTGAGATTTAAAAGTTGTAACTTATTGTACATTGAATCCCAGTCAATTTCACTGAAAAATAAATTTTACTCAAAAGTTCTTTATAATGTAGTGTCTTTTGCAGTATTGATGACAAGAGTTTTAATAATAATAAAACTTTACTTATATAGCACCTTTCACACAGGGGTGTAGCTCAAAGTGCTTTACAATAAACTGAAATCAACACTTAAATACTGCAGTTGAATTTTCTGTAAAATGTATTCATGAAACTTTAAAGGCATAAAATCCTGTTCTTTGACTCCTGTCATCCTATATCAATCTCAAATATAAACTGCAAAACTGCCTAAAAGTATTTTTCATTGCCTGTTAGGATTATTACTCAGTGAAAAATAGAAACTGTTTCTATACATTACAGGCAGATTCAACACTTCCATCTTAGACAATTTCATTTAAACTGCACTGCTTTCTTATAGATGTTTGGCTTTCACCAGAAATGTGAAAAATGTATCCAAGTGTACACAGGTTAAGCATTTAAATCTGATAAGCAAAGCTAGATATACCTTAAGAGCTACTGTACTGAAAGATTAAAAAAATCCAATAATAACTTGCCTTTCCAAGAATTTATTAACCTCAAAGCAGTGAACAAAAACATCTGTCATTTCTCAACATACATATCCGTAATATGCACTTTGCAAACATTAGAATAGGGAGCATGTGACAGATTAGTGATCATCCTAATGGAACTGAAAGAGGAAAGATGGACAGAAAGAAAGGGAAAGAAACAAAGATGAGAGAAAGAAAGTGAAAAAAAGAAAAATTGTGAAAGAAGGCAAGAAAGAGGAAAAAGACTTTCCTCTGAAAAATGTCTTAAGGACAATAAAGGGGTTATTTTTTATGAAAAATGTAAGAATTTTTAACATCCTTTAAGGATTACTGCATTTCCTTATTAGAATATATAGAACAAATGTACCAGTATCTTCAAACAAGCTCTTTGAGTTGAGGTACAGGCATGCAAATGAGGAAATACAAGAGCAGTAAAACTCAGTAACAATTACATACCACCTCTGAAACTTTTACTTGCTTCTTAAACTTGAAGAACTGAGCAGATAATGAGCTGGAACAAACCTTCAAACTGTGAGTGAGGCATATCATCACATGCCATAAATCTTGCTGAGTTTGGTTCATATTCAGACATCATGCCACTCATAATCCGAAAGTTCCTGAATCAAAGAAAAGACTCTAGAGTTTACATGAAGACGGATGTGTTTGTTTTCCCTTCTTGGTAAATAGAAGGAAAACAGACAACTGTATTAATAAGAAACAAGCTCCATTCAGCATTTTTGTTTTATTCAAGCAATTATTTTAAAGCCACTTATAATAGTAAAAAGGTAAAATAACAAGTCCCCTAACCCCCAAGTCACTGCAGCAGCTACTTTAGATTTGTTTCAGTTAAATAAAGAGAAAATGTTGGATAAAACCAATCCAAAAAAACAGGCCTGTGCAAAAACTCCAGGGTTGATGTCAGCTCTGATGACTAATGGATCACACACAAGGTGCAGGGTGTAAATGAAAACATTATACATGACATCTGAACCTCCCCTGGTTTTGCATCAGTTTGCTGAGACATCATCTTCAGTTCTTCTTTCTTGTCTCTGTGGTCTCTCTAAGGGGCAGGAATTTTAAATCCCAGTAAATGCACCCAGAAGTGTCCTGGATTGCTGCTCTCTCCGTTCTGGAGGGACTTCATCTGTGTCAGACAGATCACTTCACATTCTCTCCCATTTTGCAATTGCTTGACTAGAGTGATACCCTGGCCTAATCACGTCATTATGTCTTGCAGAGATTTGGGATTTTTTGGGGGGAATTTCAGTTGAGTTCTTTTTACTTATGCAAGAACTTTTTTCACATCATCTCACAAACCACAATCCAGACCATCTCCCTACTCATTCGTGGGCTTGGTAATATTCCTCTCACCAATGACTGCATCAGTTTCTCTGGGAGCTTATCATATGATATCCACCCAGTCTATCCACCCAGAGCTGTTGGCAGCTGTTGGAAAAGAGGGTGAACTTCTGAGTAAAAGAGACTGCAAGGGTGTGGGAGGTCCTGGTGAGTCACCAACAAGAGTTATCAAGAAAACAATGTGAGTGTTTCTTTATTACCGATTGATCTTTTATGCAGGGTACATTTGGCACTGGTTGCATCCTGTACTGTATTACTTGACTTACATCTCAGTATTCTTGCTAGTTAGCTAAGTGCCGGGGTCAGGAGGGAGAGTGGGGGGTGGAGGGGTTGGGTGACGTTAGCTAACAACTTGCCATTCAGTCAAAACTGTCATCAGGCTATTTGGAGCAAAACATAAAAAGCGCAAGTTCAGCTATACAGTAATTTGCATCGTCTTTGTTGTGCCATGAAATTTAAATTTGAGTAAACAACGTTAGACTAGTTTTGGTGTATTGTAGGGAGCTTTAGCCAGTGTTTGTGGTATAAGGTTAGCATTAGCTCAGCTCAACTGGTGGCACTTGGAACCTGGAGGAATCTGAAAAAGTAGGATTGCGGTAAATTAAATTTATTTCACAGTTGTTCAAGGGTAGAAATTTTTTATCTATAAAAGGGCCTTTATGTTGCTCATGCCATTCCATTTCCAAATACCAAAATCCCCCTCCTCATGGCACAACAAAGACGATGCAAATTACCGTATAGCTGAACTTGCGCTTTTTATGTTTTGCTCCAAATAGCCTGATGACAGTTTTGATTGAATGGCAAATTGTTAGCTAACATCACCCACCCCCTCCATCCCCCACTCCCTCTCCTGACCCCGGCACTGGCTAGCGTATGTTAGCTAACTAGCAAGAATGCAGAGATGTAAGTCAAGTATAACCCTTGCCCTTGGAATCTCTGCTTTCCTTTGAGCCTTCAAAAAGGGGTGCAATATTTTTTATTCATAATTTCTTGTCTAATTTACAAAACCCATCACCGGAGATTCTAAGGTCTGCATGGGAGGGGGATTTAGGGGTGGCTTTGATGGTGGAGTGCATACAGCCTCAATCAAGAGTGCCTGGCATGGCCTCATTTAAGCCAAGGTGCTGCCTTGTCCTTATTTCTCTAAAGTCAGACTCTCTAAAATGTTCCCAGATTCTACCTGTGACAGATACAAGCTTTCACCTGCCTCTCTAGCACACTCATTCTGGAAATGTCCTGATCTTTCCACTTATTAGAGCTCAATCTTCAAAACAATGTCAGAGACTTTCAAAATGGTAATTCAGCTGGATCATATGATTGCTATTTTTGGGATAGTAGGAGAGATAACAAAATTTATCACTTGAGATTCACAACACGTGGCTCCTCTAATAACTAACAATTTATGGATTACATCCCTTGCTGAATGTAACTCCAAATGGGATAAGTCACATTTATTTATTATCTTGCATCTATTTCTGTCTTTGTAGCCCATCACAATGAGCCTTGGGCCTTTACTTTGTGTAACTGTCTGTTTGTTAATATGTCCGTGTTCATCATTGTTTTCTTTTTATATTGTTGTGTGGCTGTTCCATATGCTCCAAAAACTCCAATAAAATATGTTAAAGAAAAGATTTCTTATTTATGTTAGCTGATTTACATCAATTTGCAGCTGCATCAATCTCATCCACACTTCTTGGATGTAACTATGTTGGAACATGACTTTCCATTTCTTAAATTCTTAAATAAGGTAAACAGACATCATTTGGCACAACATCAGAAATATCTGAGAAGAAGTGTGCAGTGATTCAGATGTCCTGAACCAGAGATGACTTCCTGGAATGGTAGATAAAGTACAAAAAACAGCTCAGGAATGATTACTTGTGTTGTAAAGCAGATATGATTTGTAGTAAATGGGCTAAAATGTAAACTACTGGTGTGGTCCTTTAAAGTGTTAACAGAGAAATGCTACAACTACAGTACACTAGCCAAGGACACAATGTACATACTGGCTGCAGAAAAGGATGGTCACACGGGGAGAGGCTTAAGACATAGAAAATTACAGTGTCTCTGGTATGCAGCATTACACATGGCTCCATAATATGAACTCACCAGAAACCATGGCTTGCTTGAGAAAATTGTACGTCTGGTGAAGCTGTCTCAAGCCTTTCTATAGACCTGACTCGCTTCCGGCTGAAAAAATGTGAGTGACAAGGGACAAAGACTTCAGCAGCTATAGTTCTTCACCTGAACTGCTTGCCTTTATGGATGATGGATTGAGTAGCAAAGCTTTGGCAAGGTGACCACTTACAATACATACAAGATACCACCAAGACCTTTTCCTGGTTTCATTTCATCAGCCATTTAATCATTTTAGAAAATAGTAGGTTTCATTATTCTGGAAAAAAAACTCCACTGTGAGTCATGTACAAATGTATTTGAGAGGAAGAGGATGTTGGAGGTTGAAACCTCACTTGATTATTCATGCCATAAAATCTGATACCCATTGCTATCTATCTCTAAATATAGAACACAAGAGATAAAACAGGATTTACAGGAAATTGATATTTGGCTGCCAAGAGGAATGGAAGAAAAATCCTTATCAGCAAAGGAAGTTTACATAAAAGCATAAAGTTGGTCCCCCAAGGCCCTTACCAGACTCCAAACAGCCATTATATATGCTGATACTGAGATTGTACAAATGACAGTGTGGGGATTTCATTTCATACCAGTTTAAGATAAACCTCCCCTTTTCGTGCTTCAGCCACCATGTGTCCTCCTCTGTTTTCCCAGTGACCACATGATGCCAAGGAATGCTTCATTCCATTCACATTCTTCACAAGCCACAACAGAACAGATGGAAAAGTACAACATATGTTGTATGGCATGCTATTTAGTGCCATACAATATCAGATATTTCTGGGGAGAGGTGGGAGAAATCATAAATGTGTTTTCACTTTGACCATGTGATGATGTGTTATCTGTACAGTAGGTCAGTAGCCTTTAATTGGTCTCATATGTCAAAGACTCCTCTTTTTCCCCTTAATATTCAGTTCTTCTAACGTTTTGCTTCACTTATTTGTTCAGTATTGTTCTGCAGAATAGTCAGAGCACTAACACAAGAAATGTTTAAGGATAAGGAGAAATTGAGAGCAACTATGTATGCAGGGAATCAAAATAAAATCTCATAAATGTGCATTTTGGGGAAGTTGAAATGTTGCAGCAAAAAAGACAAAAGATTATCAGAAAACGAAGACATTTCCTTTATTGGTTAAGAGATTGTACAACTTCTGTTATTGGACACAGATGATGGTAGGTGGGCTTTTTCAGTGCTATTTGTAAGTATGCACAAGGTGTTTGACGAATTATCCATGATATCTTTTACTTTTGTGTCAATTATACTGTACATTCAATTGCCTCTTGTTTCGGCACAAAATCTGTCCTTTGAAATATAATTTCTTTTTGAACACATCATAATTACATGAGAGATCTTTTGCAAGCTTATGAGGTAGATTTTGTTATCTGCACATTTTTAAAAATTGAAACATAATCAAACATTTGCAAAGCCAATGTATCTATTCAAACCTAAAGGGTTTACATTAACAAAGAGGTTTAACAGGTCAAGTGCCTAAACAGTGGTCCCATGATGAAAAAGGTGTAGAGTAAATTAGAAGAACAGCAAAATCTGGAAATGTATGACTGGTTTAAACAGGGTTATTAACAGGATGAGGGCTGTTGGGGGAGGTCAGCACAGAATTCGGGTGACTGTGAGAAGGGCAACAATGGTAGAGAGGACGGGGCGTAAACCGGCTGTCCCGTCCTGCAACATACAGTGTTCCCTGTTCTGGCCAATACAGGCTGCATATGCCATTACGTGGGGAATGTAGTTCTGCTCGTGGACCCCGTGTAGCAGGTGAGCCAGCGGACCTTTAGCAAACACGGCCACGTCCTCTCCTCCGTGAGTCTCCATGCTCAGAGGTACAGCTGACTGGGCCTGGTAGTTGTTTTCCTCTGAAAGGAAGGAACACAGGGAGATGATGTAAAGATATTATTGTTTTTAACTTCTGAGACATTAAAGCAGCCATATTATGCTTTTTGTGATTTTCTGTTATCTATATAGTTATGATGTCAGATATTGATGCTAAACAATGGTCAAAGTTCCAAAACGTGAGGTTAACATATGTAGAAATGCTCCCTGCAAGTTAAAAGCCAGGGCTTCAGCCTGCTCTGAACGCTTGTGACATTTTTTACTACCTTGTCGATAAGCTGACGTCAGATCACTGTACATGCCCATAAACGGCCGTCCATTCCGGAGCCTTGGTTGCTACAGTTGTTGCTAAGGTTTTTCCCATGCGTTGTTTGCATTGTCCATTTGCATATTTCAGATAGTAATCCTACTATTATATAGTTATTATAGTCCTACTATTCATAGTCTGTTGACGTCGAGCACACAGGAACAGTGCCGGGCTGTGAGGCCAATTTGACATAGTGGCCAAACCATGTAATTACAACTTCCAGGTCCATCATGTGATGCACACTGGCCCAAAAAGAATCCCCCCCCTTTAAGACAATCATTGGAAAAAGAGCAGCTAAATCAATGAATACATTTTTTGAGAGTCACAACCCCTGCATATGACTCGTTTTACTCAGAATCAGAATTTGATCCATTCGGTCCAATAACATTTGGAAAGTCTAGAAGAGCTGCATGACTAAATTATTTTATCCCCATTAAAAAGAGCAGAGAGCCAACCGGAAGTTAGCCGCGTCGGCCAGCGGAAGTCTCTAGTGCACATGCTCTATATGGACCCAACAATCAGGAAGCATGAGCAACATCTGGGTAATTTCTTTACCGCGGGAAGTCGATTTTTTGGCTTCATGTGCCACTGAGCAACTTTCATAGGAATGAACAGACGCCATCTTTGAGTCCAGTGTCTAGTTCTTCTTAATACATCCATGGTTGACATAGCCTCTGATGCAGGAAGCTAACCAATCAGAACAGAGTGGGCTTATCACGAGGGGGGCCTTAAAGAGACAGGAGCTAAAATGGCCTGTTTCACACCGAGGCCGAAATGAGGGGCTTCATAAAGGGTCAGTGTAAGATAAATAAGGAGGTTCTTTTTAACTGTAAATCCACCCTTATAATCTTAGTTATGTAGCATTAATCCAAGACAAACCTCTGAAACTTATACTACAGTATAACTAACTCGTGACTACACAGTATAACTCCTGTACATGTTATTCTGTGATCTACTCTAGTTTGCTGTTAGTGTTCTCAGTTGTTTCCAATGAAAGATGCTTGTTTTACATGTGAAGGTGGTGCAATGCCTCTTATAGTGTCATATTCTTTACTAAAACTGTAGTATTGTCTATTGTATGGAATCTTATATCGTTCATAAAGGTGTGCTTGAAAACAGGATTTTGTGTCTGTAATCTTAGTTTGAGAGCTTTTACACTGAAGGTTCTGCCTGCACACTCAGTTTTGCAAGTCAATCATGTGACAATCAACAGTTAGCTGCTAGCTAATACCCCTTTTCGACCAAGGCAGTTCGAGGACTGGTTCAGAGCCAGTGCCTAATCTCATACCAGTTCTTTGCGTTATGACAGCCAAAAGAACCGGCTCTTGGCCAGGAAAACTGGTTCCAGAGTGGCACCAACTCTTTGTTATTCCTGAAGAAAGAACCACTTACATCAGGGGCTGGGGGCGGGATTATCGTGACCAACCAAAAACAAATCTCAGCCATTGTGGTGGAGATATTGGGCCAGGCTAAAAATTATTAATATGTCACTTTATTAAGTTTTAATATTTTTTCAGGTAAGAAAGTAAGTATGTAGATTCCTAATATGTGGTCAGTTTATCCAAATAACACCTTTTGTGAAGGAGCCGCTGGCTGGTGTTACACCACATTGGTGACCCATCAGATTGTGTGACCTGCAGAGTTGGAAGAAGTACTCAGATCCTTTACTTAAGTAAACTTATCTGATGTATTAAATACATTTAACAAAGTACATCATTAATACTGATGAGTATGAATGCATAAGCAGTATTTTAATATATCAGTCACAGCCTGATCTGAGTACTTCTTCCAATACTTCAGGTCACACAGTCTGATGGGTCCCCAAATATGGTGTAACACAGGGCGAGACAGCCGTCAGTCATGTGATACAGTCCTTCTTGCTTGAGTATACTTCAGTGTGATCAGTCTGCTGGTAATGGCATACTTAATCATTCATTTAATAGGCATTATGCAGTATCTACCAGAGAAAATAAAGCTGTGATGTACATGGATGGTAATGTAGTCCGCCATTGCTGTTGTGCTTGAAGTTCTGCTTTTTTCCATTTTATGGCGGGTGGCAACCACTGTTATGGTGCATTACCACCACCTACTATCTTAGAGTGTGAAGTGCTTGAAGTTAGTGTTGCTAGGAAACTGGAGGCGTGTACAGTTACATAATGGCTTGGCTCTCTAGCCCGTGGAAAAACAAAGCAGTTCTTAGAGCGTTCGTTAGTTGAACCAACAGCCAACCAGCACCAACACCAGCCCAGCACCAGCACTAGGTTCCAGTTGGTGGAAAGGGGGTATGAGAGGTCCCATCTGGACCTCAGACTTCACACCGATGGCTGCACAGCTAAAATGAATACTTCAACATTTAACATACTGATCTATATAAACCCTAGAACGGATAACGTTAAAGGTGGACAGAATTAAGATTATAGATGTTTTTTTTATTTTTTTTTTTTATTTTAGATGCAACGACATAAAGGGTGAAAATCCACCATAAATGCCTTAACCCTGCTCCTGATAGAATATATCTAAATCTGGTGGTTAAATCATTTCACTTACGGTAGTCAATGGTGGAGACGTTCTCCCTTGCACTGTTGACAATTTTATAACCAGGTCCATTCCCATATAAAATGGAGGTGAAGGGCTTCTGGTCAACATCACTCAACATGGGGGCCAAACCTGTGGATGCAGACAGAGTATTTGGCTTTATTATCACAACTTAATGAAACTGAAAATGTACAAATATACAGTATGTGACCTCCTACCTCCTATTACATCATCATTACATACCAAAAATTGTGTTTCCTCTGGCTGTGTAACCTCCAAAGTTGAACATATGAGAATGGTCAGCAGTAACTATGGTCATCGTATCATGGATGCTGGTCATGAGATCTGCCCTGCCGATGGCCCGGTCCATTTCCACGGCTTCATGCAGAGCCTGCTTGGCTTTGCCCTCATGGTGTCCGTGGTCGATACGTCCTCCTGATAGAGAGGAAAACAATACCAGTCAGTGGTCTCATTCTCTCAGTCTGACTAAACAATCATTGACATACTTGCAGGTGTTTGTCAGTCCCTCCACAGCCATTGACTGTAACCGTGCTTCTTTCAACATACTCAAATACACATTGTTATCAATACCAAACTTCCTGCGCCTACTCTAACATTCTGTTGACATTGGTCATTCACAGATTTTTCAGTACTTTTTCCAATAACAATGACGTAGGACGACAACCGCTTGTTCTTTGATTGTGTTAACTAATCTTTGATTCTTACGGAAAATAAGAGACAGACTCCCTGGATTCCTAAATTTGTATGAGCGCACCCTCGGCCTGCAGAACTGATCTTTGTAACCTTTTGAGTGGGGGTTTGATCAGTGATGCTCAACAGACTGACAGGAAAGACCTCCTAATAAACCATTTCGATAAGTTGAATTATGACACAAACTAAAAGCATGAACTGACCCTAAAGGCCACTTGGACCGGGGGAAAACTACTCCCACCTTAGAGGGAAGACAGACTCTTATCAACAACGCCATAAACTAACCCAAATTCATGCGGACTTTGTGAAGCCCCCTCTCAAATCTAAGGCAAACCTGAAATCCATGTAAATTAAATGTCTGATCATTATGCGACTTATATCATGTTATTTGTCATGTAAATACAAGAAGAATGGTATAACTTTCATATATGTATGACTATCTACTAAAGAAATATAAGACTTAGATTTTATTAACCTTTTATACAACAGGTAACCATACTATCTTCTATTGACAAGAGTTAAATTCCCTTATGTGAAGAGTTAATGAATGTTTGATAACCATGTATTTGTATTTTAAGTGTTTAACTTGTGATCCATTAACCTCATAGACAATCATATTCTAGTAGTTAAATTAGACAAGTAGTTGTGTTGAAAGAATGAAGTTTCTAAAATAATGTAAAGATAATATTTGAAGGATGTGAGTTTAAAGTTTTCTCTCATTGTTAATAATAATAATAATCTTATCATATAAGTGTTGCCTAACTTTATTTCCTTTCGCCATAGTTTTAAACTTTATTTCAGTAGATGGTTTAAGATGTGTAGGTAGTTTGAGAAAGTTGAATCAATGACGGTTGTATGCTTAGACATCATGAAGTGTTAATATGAAGGTTAATGTTTGTTATTAGAAGAACTGATTTATTATGAATCATGTAAACTGCTTAACTGTTTCTTGAATGGTTTTACAAATATGATACAAGCTGACAGGACCATTATTAATCAGAAATATCATGAATGCTTGGACATTATGAAAAGAATGTGTTACAGCTTTAATGTGAAATAACAGGCAACAGTGACTTGAAGTGTGAGTTTTTGCATGTAAAAACTCAGAATAAGATTTCCCCAAATTCCTTTACTTCATGAGGCGCAGGCTGCAAAGCACCAACCACACCTAAAGCCCCTAGAACAAAGAAATTGAATATTCATCAATAATTCGGTGCGAAATCCGTTAGAACACACCCAAAGCTCCTCCCGTGTTATTCTAACTTATAAAAACAGCCTCAGAGAGATTCCTCTTTGAGCTGGCCTCTAAGAACTCAAGAAAGCTCTTAAGACGTCTCTTTTATTTGTTTTTCAACCAAATATATCCGTGTTAACCTTTTATTGCAACAAGTTAATTTGTTTTGTTTTATTAGTAACATTAAGTCTCGTATTTCCATTTAATTTAATAAGTAATTTAATTTGAAGTAAACGCGTTCAGTATTTTATTTTGAAGTAGATGCCGCTGAAGACTTGAGTGTAGTCAGACTAAACTTTATTCGACATTCAACTTAAGTTACTACAAGACAACCAAAAGCCTGAATCTGCAACTTCAATTCTTGAAGAAGAAGAAGCAGAAAAAGAAGAAGAACACTTGAAACTGCTCTCTGAGAGCAAGACTGCAACCCAGAAGTGAAGCCGGCCTGAAGGCTCTGCCAGAGCAGCCTGAAACGGCTCGATTCAATGCCTCTGCATCCACTGAGATGCGCCACAGCCCACAGCTGATCTGGGCTCTTTCACAGCAACATTGCTAGTGATGCTGCATCAAACAACGTTGGACCTGCCAAGATGACGCCCTTACCACGACAAGACACCTCAACAGTTAGGCATAAAATAATTTATTTAGAGAAGTTGAATTAGCTTTACCTTAGCATTCCCCGATGCAACACGTTAAGCCTCGAGTCGCGCACTTCGAGCCACTGAATAATTTTCTTTATTATTTTTATTATCATTCATAGACCTTATTTATTTATTTAATTTTATTTGTTATTTTATGTATATTATCTATGCTTTATCGCGTATCCTCAAGACTTTTAGCTATTAATAAATGTCTTCATTTATCCTAAAAGTGTTTGGTTGTTTCTTTGAGCTGCAGTAAACAGAGGTCACTGTTTGGGACAAGAACTTACGATTATGAGGCTGATTCATTAATTAAATCGAACAAGGATTAGTGCTCCCTCCTGGCACTAACAAATCCTAACCAAAAAGGAGGTGGTGCCCCCAATAATGAGGTAATTAAATAATAAAGTATGAATACTCCAACAATGATGATGATAAGACCAACACTCTCCTACAAAGGCTGCCTAGAATAATAAACAGCAACAGATAATAAAAATTCCTTCATAGCAAAAAGTATTTTGCATAGCTGATATGTGCAGTTTTATATTCTGTGCCTCCAACATAGTTGTCCACTTCTCTCCTGCCTCTGAGTCATTGGCTGCTTTGATGTTTTCTGGCTTTTATGTTTTTCCAATCTATTCTGCGTGAATGTTACCGAATGTTATATCTTTCTCATTGTATTTTATTAAGTGCTGCAAAATACATTTTCCCTTGAAGCGACAATTAAGTGAAGGGAAGTTGGCAGCATGGTAGAAGACTGGAGAAATACTTGCCTTTGAACTAACTCTAAATGCTACTCAGTGATATGTCGTAATATAGAGTTCCAGAGCTACGGAAATAATATTGAGTCATTCTATGATTCATTCATTCATTCATTCAGATTCATGCTGTTTGACTTCAGACAAAAACTTTCTCATCGTAGGAGTGCCCCAGTAACCGAAGGGTTACTGCGTCTGCAACATAACCACAATGACTGGAAACGTTCGATTCCAGTCAGGGACCTTTGATGCACGTCATACCCATCTCTTTCTCCCCTTGTTTCCTGTCTGACTCTTCACTGCCCATTGTCCAATAAAGTCAAAAAATGCCAAAAAATAATCTTAAAACTTGCACATTGTAAAAGAATTTAGAGGTCTGAAGGACAGTTTACTTGGAAACTGAATGATAAGTGTGCCGATGGATTCATGCTCAATAGCACTGTTAGTGAACCACAGCCTGTGTCATGTCTCCTTTGTCAGTCAGCAGTCATCCATGACCTTACTTTATTTTTGAGGAACTGTACAAGTCACATCAGACCTTTGTAACAGAACAACAGTAATCATGTCTTGTTGTGTTGGATCATGAATGCAGTCAGTTGAAAAGTGACACCAACATATTACAGTACTTAGCATCCTAGCCTGGCTCTGTCCAAAGTGGAAAAAAACACTATCACCTCTAAAGCTCACTAATTAACACACTGTATCTTGTTTGTTCACTCTATATACAACTCTGTGACTGTTACTGTACCTCTACAGAGACATACCAACCCCTGTGTTTGACAGAGCCAGGCTAGCTGTTTACCCCTGCTTCCAGTCTTTATGCTATGCTAAGCCAACTATATGTTCCAACTCCGGCTCTGTACACAAACTTGAGATTCGCCTAAATTTCATGTCACTTTCCGAAAGAAACTGTGTTTTTCCAAAAACAATTTAAATACTCCTTTAACAATCTAACCTAACACATAACAAGATTAGGTAGCAACTGTGTCAAAAGGCAAACAAGCCAAATCATTAAATACCACACACAGCTGTCAACACCAGCTGGCCTAGACTGTAACAGACGCCGTCAAACAAACCATATAAAGTAATAACTATAAGACAAGTCGGTCATTGCAGATATATCAGTATCAGTGTATATGTCTACCAATAAATAACTGGAAATTAAAGTATAGAAATGCCAAAGATATGTCGTGTCACCATTCTATATTTTGTCTAAAGCTTATTATTATATATTTTTCAGCTGCCTAGTACATTCAATTTTCAATTCAATTTAAAAAAAAAACAATTAAAGCGAACCTCATCCAAAAATGTTTCTTTTATGTTAGTGGTTGTGTAAAGAAAATTAATATCAGAAGATATACAGTATTATCAGGTTTTTTAAACTCTCAAATATCAATATCAGTATCAAAAATCCTGTACCAGTCAGGCTTTAATAACTATAATCAGCCCAACAATCTCAGTTTGTATTTGCACCTTAAGGGACATTCACTGTCCACATTGCGATGTCTAAGACACATACTAAGACTTAACTAACTCAGTAGACCTTACAGCTCTTTATTAAATCATCACGATAACAAAAGACGACTGTCCAACCATGACAGAGGTACCAACTCACCTTCTACCAGCAGATAAAATCCACTGGGGTTCTTCCTCAGGATCTTGATGGCAATGTCCACCATGTCTGTAAGTGCAGGGTCAGTCTCAGAGTTCCTCTCCAAGTCATACACCATATCCCCAGGTTCAAAGAGACCTGATGCAACACAAAGCACGGTTCAGGGAGAAATAGGATGTTACACACAGAAAATAAGCCTACAGCAGATGCATACACACATGGCTCTTCATTTACACTTCAATGAGAGTTTCATAATGCCACAAGACTCAAGACTCACCCAGTAAGTAATTCACGTTGTTAGGGTTCAGTGATAAGAGCTGCTTCTTGTTCCATACATAATGGCCTTTCTGCACAGTTAGAGGTAGAAAAAAAAAGACACAAATGTAAAGCACAGTGCGACTTGTAACACTTTGAACTCCTAAATATGTAAATGTAATTGGAAAGATAAAAGAGCTTGCAGAGAAACGAAAAGAGCAAAGAGAGAGAGACGAGGGGGAGGAATTTACTTTATCCTTCATCCTGTCAATCCACTCCTGCACCAGGTTTCTTCCGTCTTTTCTTGTGCCGCTGTGCTTCGCCATGCCAGGGTACTCTACATCCGACTGGTTTTTTGGGAACATATACTTCCTCCCTCCACCCATAATCACCTGAAAAGCAACAACAGAACAGAAACATACAACCTTAGTCATATATCTGTTTTAGGACCAAATGATCCTGTGTATTATAGAGCAACAATTTAAACAGAACATCATCATCAGCTTGAGTACTGGTTACACTATAAATCAGTGTTTGTATTTAGCAAGTAACAAGTAGATGTTCGACAAAGTATCTGTTACATATGTGTGCATCTTCTAGGTCACTACAAGCCAAATCACCTGATACTCTGAGCGCTTTCCAGTGAAACCTCATTTTCATCATCAGAAAATTCCCCATTTCTGATTTGCTGGAAAGTATGGATTAACTTTTAGGAACTGGACAGTATAATTGGAGTCCTATAACTGTTTGTTTGTGTCAGAGTGTGGCTCTATGTTCCTAGCTGCCGTTCTCCACCAGTCCTCCAGTTTGTTTAGACTGGACTGTGTGGGAGAAGACTTGTTTGAGTTGGACCTTTAAAGGAGACTATCTGCCATGATAATTATTTAAGTTGCCTATATAAGTTAGTCTGTCTTTGTTTTCATTCTGGTCTGTACACACACAGCTTATACTCTGTCTCAGTTATTAAAGTGCATGTAAAGCAATAATAAATATGTGCTCTGAGTTTTTCCACACCACAGAAAAATGTGTTATTAACCACCGAGCCAAATAAGAATGATTAAAAAAAGATAGCCAAGTATATAAAATTAGATTTCATAATCGTGAAAAACATGCAGTATTCTAAGCTCTGAAATGCTGGAGGCATGTCCGCTGAAGGCGCTGAAACCACACCCTGAACTTAACGCTCATGCCCAACTCCCTTAAAAAAAAAAACAAAAAACAAAACCTTGTTTGTAGGTGTAAGACAAGCAACATGGATGATATTTTAAAAAATAAAACTAACGCTAGAAGCCACTGTTTAATTTGTGAAGAAATAACAGTTTTGACATTATGCCAAAGACCTACATGTATTGTGTTGCAAAGATATCTACTGAGGTTAGCATGCTAACCAGCTAGCTAGGTTTTCTGTTTATTACAGATGAGAGAGGTTGGAGTGTTGTCGCATTATTATGAAGAGGATTGTGTTTCTGGGTTTTTGGTTTTCTGTTGCTCTGTTTTTCCTCCTGTGTTCATATGCTCCTCTCCAGCCTGCTTTTCTCTCTGCCCTTCTACACACCTGTCCTGCATCAGTCTCGTCAGCCCTGCCCTGCTCCCCTTGTTTCCCTCAGCCCATCAGCTCCCCGCCTGTTCTCCTGTTCCAACATCTCACTCTACTCACCTGAGCTTCTCCGCCCATCTCCCTACCTGCACCTCATCTCCTCGTCAGTTCAAGGAAATCTTTATTATCCCCAATATGTACAATTTGTTGTACAGCCAGCAGTACCACACAACCATCACACAAAAGAATAAATACAACAAAACACGTGGAGTATTAAAGGCAATAAATACAACACAACAATGCATTGTTTAAAAGGCCAATGGCAGCCAGAACAAAAGAATTCCTAAGCCTATTGGTCCTGCATGTAGGCAGACTGTATCTGCAGCCAAACGGGAGCAACTCCCTGGACAGGGGATGGCTAAGATCAGCCAGGACTGACTTGGCCCTCCTCAAGTCCTAACCTGATACAAAAGAGTCAAATCATTAAGGGTTGTGCCTGCAATATTGCTGCACACTTTGAGGATACTATGCAGCTTGTTTCTCTCTTTTTTTTTTTTAAGGGCAAGTGACCCATACCAGCTGCTGAAGGAGAAAGTCAAGACGGATTCAATAAAACATTTTCATAAAAGTGTTGTTCACATTGAATCTACAAAGTTTACGATAAAAATACATCCGCTGGTGGGCTTTTTTGCATGCAGCATCCACATGAGGGTCGAAGGTCAGCTTATCATCAAATACAGTGCCAAGATATTTGTTCTGCTGCACAACTTCAACAGCCTGATCATTAATTAACACAGGGGAGATGACCATAGGATTCTTCCTGAAATCTATTGTCATCTCTTCAGTTTTAGACACATTGATGTTTTAAGGACGTGCTGTGCCAGTCTGTGAATCCTGCCACTACAGGGTCATGATCAGGGTCGTCACTGCTGAGGAGAGACACAATCACTGAATCATCTGCGAACTTGAAGATATGACGCCTCAAATATTGGCTTTGGCACTTCGTTTGTGTACAACACAAATAAAAGAGACGAGAGGACGCTCCCCTGTGGCGATCCGGGGGAGGAAAAAACAACATCAGATAAAACACTTAACTCTCACATGTTGTGACTTCTCAGTTAAAAAGTCCATAGGCTAACATATCAGGCCAGGATCAATGCTGTGGATTCTCCTTAACCTTTCTGCTTAAAATATGTGGTTGGATACAGTTAAAAGCTGAGGAGAAATCAATAAAAACTAGATGTACAAAAGTCTTTGCCAGAATCATGTTAAGTAGGGTGCCTGTCGCATCGCCAACACCCCCTGCCAGACCTGTAAGCAAACTGAAGCGGATACAAATTTGCCAGCATTTTCTTCAGAAGTTCATCCTTCACAATCTTCTCAAGTGATTTGATAACCAGAGACGTTAAGTGCCACAGGCCTGTTGTCCTTAAGTGTCTTTGCAGAATTGTTTTGGCAAAGGTACAATAATGGATTTCTTCCAAACATAAAGGAACCCTGTGAAGATGGAGAGACAACTTGAAAATAAAACAGAATATACCTGCCAACTGTTCGGCACAATTTTTAAGGATACGTAGGGATACAGACAAGAGTTCAATGTCGGGGGTCCACAGTGTCTCCCTAGCAATCACAGTGTTACACCAGTTTTTGTTGATAGAGACACAAGCCCCCACCGAGTGATTTACCAGTCACTGTGGAGTCTCTGTCAAGATGAAACGGTATTCTAAAGCCCTCGATTTCCAGATTGGACTGTGAGTCTTGTTCCTCGAGTCATGTTTCCGTTAAAGCAAGATGACAAGTGCTCTTATACTCCATCAGGAACTTGACATTTGCCTGAAGCCTATCAACTTTTTTCGGAATAGCTGGACATTGGCAAGGATCCCCGTGGGAAGGGGCATCAGACAGCGGCCTTATCCCCCACAGCAGGATCCAGCTGGGTGATCTACGTGGGAAGGGCTGTCAAGAGATCTACGCTGCCCACACCAGAGTTGCAGGGAAGCAGGGGGGGACTCATGGCTATAGTGGAGAGGCTCCCGGTATTCACAAAGTCCGCACAAGAAGTGACACAAAAGCATTAAAATGAGGAGGAAGCCAGTCAAACAAAGGTGAGTCATTTTTGCTTCTGTCACATGCTGATCAGTTAAAAAAAAAAAAAAGTAGACAAGACAAATCAAACAAGTTAAAAACCACAGCACACACAGCACACCGCCCAACTGCTGCTACCTGTCACCATTACCAGCAGAGTCAGAGAGGTTTTCAGTTAGTATTTTAGTCCTGTGTTTCAGTTCAGCCTTGTTGGATCCTTTGTTCTGTTCTGTTTGGTTTTCAATGCCTGTAATCCTGTATCCTGTTCCTGAGTCTTGAATAAAGATTTATTCTTCAAGTTCCTGTTGCCTGCAGTCTCCTGCACTTGGGTCCATCTGCACCGCTTCACTCTTCATAACAGTTTGCAGTTATAAATCAACATACCAGTGCTAAACTCTATGTGGTGACGCATAAGAACCTGGAACTGGTTGTAACCATCACCAATAACAACCAAAAAAAGATAGATAGATAAACTAACCCTAATCCTAACCAGCTGCTAAGTCAGAACCATGCATGTTTAATTTAAAATGTGTTATTTGTGGGAATCTGAATGTCTGAATCAATGGCAGGAGGAGGAAAGAAAGGAGGTTTGCTGCAGTGAAGCTGGTAGCCTGCAGGTCTGAGCAGCTGTTGCAGAGGAGAGAGGACTGGAGAGAACATGTGACCGAAACTAAACAGAAAATAAAAAAAGGTGCGGAGAAGTTGCCAGTGAGAGAGAGAGAGACAGCAAAGGAGAGCTAATGTGTCTGTCTGTGTGAGACAGAGGGAGACGGGAGTAACATTAACTCCATGAAACAGGACGTCTACTGGTAAGATTGATAATAATACTGTGCAGTGAGATAGGTTATGTTCAAGATTTGAGAGCAATCAGTAAAATACCTTTAGCTTATTATTTAGTTTAGCTAGATGTTGCCTAGGAACACAAATGGCAAGAATTTTGAGGCCCAGGTAAAGTGAAAATTAACAGATTGTATTTTTAGATGTGATTATATGGCATTTTGTTGGCAAGTGGCCGTGGTATAAGCGTGACTATTCAACAGAGTCCTTTCCTTTGTCGGGTTGTTCTGAGCCCCAGAGTCAAATCTTTACGAACAACCAACACTTAAAACACCAAACAATATTGAGTTTACAATCATAAGACAAAGAAAAACAAAAAGGCAACAACTGAGAAGCTGGAACAAGGAAATGTTTGATTCACTTATGCCGATTATTTTTCTGTGGATCGTCTAATCAATCAAATCGTCGTTTCAGCGCTGATCACAATAAATACTTTTGACTCACATCGATGTTGGGAATGTTTTCGAAGAGTTGTCTGGCGATATCCCTGCAGCCGTCCTGCAGTGCTTCGGCTGGCATCTCGTTGTCAGAGTACCAGTCTCTGTCCACGCTGTGGGCATAAGCAGCACTGGGAGTGGCATGGTTGACACGAGTCGTGGTCACTATTCCCACTGACTTGCCTGCAGAGGACGGACACACACACACACACACACACACACACACACACACACGCTCAGTTTTAGTGTTTCACCAGAAAGCGTATTCTTGCAGAGTTGGATACAAAGAAGGAATGTTATATTAAACCGTGGCCGTAACTTTGGAAGATGTTCAGACTGCTACCTCATTTTAGTTTTGGCTTAACTTGAGAGTGCGTCGTTGCATGGAACAAGAACAGCCAGTTATGACAGGAGGAATGATTACAAACAAACAATAAATCTTTTATTGTACATGTGGGCATGATGTGAATATTGTGTATTGAAATAGAAAAAGTCTGAACCTATCCTTTAAATCATGTGAAAAACATCTCTACTTGCGAGTTGCGACTGCTCTCTGCTGGAATTCTAGGAAAATATAAAAAAAAAATGAAAACAACAGTAGTGGCTATGATGTGTCTTGGAGGTGTAACAATAAATTAGGAACCAGCTGTCTTAAAATGTCATAAAATGATCACTTCTCCATGTCTGTTTGCTTCGTAAAGGAGGTTAGCCGCTGCCTGCCATATTCACTGAGAACTAACTGGATCTCTCATTATCTGTGACCCCCTGAACCCCACACCCTGACCCTAACCCACCTCTAACTTATCCCCAACCTTTGCCCTCTGAAAATCCACTGTATTCATTCCTTCCATATCTCTGTCTCCTTTTCTTCTGTGCCTCTTGTTGTTTGGTCTTTAAGGAGTTACGTTACATGCACTTAAGCAGACAGCACAACAGCATGAAGTAGGAAAAGTAGAAGCACGTTCTTAAAGAAAATCAGACGTCGTTCATTGGAACTCTTACAAAAAGGTGGCTATCTTTCAGGATTTTCATTGAAACTGTTTAAATGAGATGTAGGTGTGGGATGTATGTTGCCTTTTGGCTCCATGGAAACAACATTAAACTGATTAATTTAAAATCAAACACCCGTGTGCAACTGTTTTTATATGTACTAACAACACTACAAACCACTTGAATCAAGGATACAGACACATCAGGGTTCAGAAAGGTGAGAAAAAAAAAAAAAAACCTGATGAAACTTCAAAGATGTGCAAAAAGTTTTTTTTTTTTTAAAATTAGTATTAAGTTTACTCCTTGTCGTCTCTAATGAGAATACATAAAAAGTAAACCTTTGGATCAGGTGAATGTCACTTACAAACTGCAGAAGATAACTTTGGTTCAAAGCTAAAAATTGGAATGAGCAGAGTGGAAAAAAAAAAAAAAAACACGTACTAAAAGCGCCGCTTTCAAAACCACTTCAAAGTCATTGCTTTGAGCGATTGAGACACCCCAGTGAGTATTCCCAATTTGCAGTAACACAGCATTAGCCACAGCCACAATTAGGCTTCCTCTGACTTGAAACGCACGCTACAATTTGCAAACAACTGTAAAAAATTACAGTTCTGCATCCCCATAGACAAAGACACAGCCTGGAAAACGGCTTGTGTTGTGTTATATCATCTCACTCTACCTGCGTCTTTCGCCCATCTGAGGATGGAGGTGACCTCATTGCCCTCTGTGGTGTTGCACTGGGATCGGACAGCAGCTGCGCTCACTCCCACCGTGCCCTCGTTGGCCTTGACCCCGCAGAGGTAAGCTGTGGCTGTCCCCGCGCTGTCCGGCACCTGTGCATTGGTGTTGTATGTCTGCAGAGATAAAGGCCGTTGACATGTCATTGGGATTCAAAAAAAGGATTGTGATCATTCTGATATGCTGGTGATGGGATGTTATTAGTTTACACATGACGCTGGGCTGATGCTTTCCATACAATATGTATGTAAAAGGTGTGAATGAGTTAAAGGACGAGGCTGGCAGTATTCTTTATTTTTCTTGTTGTCAGCAAATCCACAATCAAAACCAACTATGCATTTGTTTGTCTCTCAGTGCTTTTTGAAACCCATTTTACACTTCACGTGTCTTGCAGCAGACATATTCCTGCAAGATGTTGAAAAGGTGTAAATGCAACCGTCTCTCCAAGACACATACGTGAGCGTTAAAACCTCCCACAGAGCACTGAACTGTGCAGGTGAGGGATCGTCGTGAATGAGGAACCCATGATGATAAAACGTTTGGCTCGCTGATAGTTTATATGTGTTTGTGTTAATTTATGTATGGTTGTTAGCTAGCTGACAGACCTGTTATTGTAACTAAACTGCTGGAGGGCATAAGACTTTGGCAGTTACCAAATAGCTTCAGCTGCAATGGAGTAGAGCCAGGAAATCAAGACGATTGGTTCAAAGGATGACAGATTTATCAGATCCGTTATCGTCTCTGTTGGCAGATTTATGATCTCCAAACAGAGATGCATATATGTGGTTAAGTGTGATTCAAAGTGTTTTAGATCTTATTTGGATTTGGGGACGCCCTGGTAACCGAATGCTTACTGTGTGATGCATGTCATACCCATCTCTCTCCCCTTGTTTCTTGTCTGCCTCCTCACTGCCCACTATCCAGTAAAGGCAAAGCAATTCCAAAAAAAAGTCTGATTTGGATTTTATCCAAATACGAGAAACTTTGGGGTTTTGACTTTCCACCCTTGTCTGTCTTTCAGTTCAACAACCCTTGGCTCCTACTGTAATAAATATTTAAAAAAAAACACAACAACAACTGACAAATACTTGCCTGGATACAAGCCTGGAGCACATGGATTGATTTTCAGCCCTTTGATAGTGTAAACAGACCGATGTTTCAACGCCACTGTGTTTTCAGAGTCAACGAGGGCATAAGGAGAAGAAGAAGCACCTGATTCAGCGGCATTTTGCTTGGAAGACATGTGGAGAAGCCCTTTCTATTTTTTTTTTTTTTTTTAAAAAAAAAGGCTCAGTTTATTTCCTAAAAACAGCTGGCCACTGCAGTTTTCAGCAAACATTATGCAAACAGGAGTAAACAGAAGGGGTCGGAACTTTTTTTTCAACTGTGGATTAATATAGATTTGTTGCAGCAGCATTAGCCGTAAGGGGTATTTAGGCAGCAGGACAGTGTATGTAGGATTCAAAATAAACTAAAGTGCTTTTGTTCATTCAATAAGTTAGTCAATATGTTAAATCACGCAATGGCTACACAGCTAATAATCATTAGTAGGATCGATTCGTGTGTTGACAGTAAGAAAATCTAGAATATCAACTTGTACTTCAACTGATAAGTATAAAGCCATAGTTGCTGATGTTTTGCAGACCTAAGGTATAAATAATAAAACTACTCTATGATGTCTGGTAGGCTTTTTCATCACTTCTGTAATATAATACACAGCCAGTATGACATCACACTATGAATGACCTTGTTTACGGTCACAGACCTTGTCAGGAAGCCATTACTGGCAACAGTAAGATCAATACATTGCGCTATACTGTGTGACATAATAACCAAGTCGGACCTTGGCCAAAGAGACAAAAGGGAACTTGTCCATCTCCAGCTGTGTCTCTTCTCCGCTCTGTCCGTTCAGCTGACCCTTCAGGATACGAGCGGCCGTCACAGTGGGAACGCCCATCCCTTAACACCAAAAACAGGTCAACTGTTAGTATTGCATTAGTTTTCCCTCAAGGGGGGTTGACAGGATGAGCATTCACGTAACAAACAAACACTTTTCATTGTACTGATTCACTCACATTGCGCAACACAAAAGATTTGCTTTCTTTGACATAGAAGGAGATGACTGCTGTTAGTCCAAACTAACAACTCAGTGCCAATCTGCCTGACAACCTGAATGGGCCTTAAAAAAACTTCAGATACTGGCAGAACAACAAAAAGCAAAGATAAACAAAACATACACTTTCTAGGTCATGTAGTTAATCTATAACATGCCAGACTTGGATGATCTTAATTTACCATGACTTTCTGTTGTTTGGTTTTCTAGACTGAATGCTTTTTTTTTTTTTTTTTTTTATAATAAATTAGGAGAAAGCGTGTATTATACTTTTCATGTCTCGGGAAGCAATCTTTCCTCTGCCCCACGTGGGTGAATTTAATTTTCCTTGACTATTTGTTGTTTGGTTTTGTAAACTAAATGCTTGAAATTAAAGATGATCACGGGAAAGTATAAGAGCGGTAAACCACATCATTCTTGTATTGTACAAAGGAAGAAAAACAAATGAGGGAACTATCCCTAAGCACATTTTTTCCCCCCCCTACGTCTTTCCTGGTAATTAATTGTTGAGAAACTTTTTTTTTTTATTTTCCACTGAGACAATCATTTCCTGTTGTGTCCACAGTTAAAAACAAATTAAAAAAAAAAAAAAAAAAAAAAGTCGTAAGATGCTGCCTGTTGTTCTCCAACTCCGCTGACATGACCATGCATGCAGCACTGCGCAAGAATGTCATGTTGTGCCTATAGTCCAAACAGAGAGCAGGAGGCCCGATGGAGGATAAAAAGTTATTGTGCGACCAGTGAGCGACGAAGCACAAACACAAGCTCAGTGATGTGATGGCAGCACAGTTGTTTTGTGGCCCCATTATTCATTATTCACCTTGCGTGTTTGAAAAATCTCATTCATGTTCTCCTGAAATATATCCGTCCTCTATCGCATAGTTTCGGCTTAAATTAAACTGTTGGCTCTGCTGGTTTGTCCGTACTTAATCTTATCTAACAAAAACTGACAGGAAGTGCGGTCAAAGCTCTGCACTGACAATTTTTGGTCTTTAATGAGGAGCTTACTGAAAATCAAATCCCCCTGCAGCAAGGTTACCTTCTACCTTTAAGTGGACTTACGCAGCGTTTTGCTGGAATTTCATCATTTCTTGCCACACATTAGCATGTAGAGAACATGGTGTCGTGACTTACCGT